>NW_021636337.1:0-521153 GCF_004799145.2 Neltuma alba
ATCTTCGGAGCATGCCAATCACTCCTCCCTCTGCCGCAAATTTACATAAATTTTTATGGTTCTGATAATTAAAAGATCTATAGTTAGATTTGTTCTGTCCAAAACATAAGCAAAAGAAGTCAAAAATAAATCTGATTAAAATGCGCATAGTTAGTTTCATTTATCAACCTTCATTGATATGTGCTAAGAGTTTTTTCCTCGTTAAGTTGCAAATTGAAATCATTATTGTACAATATCCTGAGACCCACCCAATCAATGAAGAAATCAGGATGCTTATATTGAGAATTGGAAAGCTACTCTCAAGAATTTATCTTTAAAACAAGCATTAATGTTCAGAAACATTTCTTAAATGCATCTGTGAGCAGCATATAACAGCGAAAGGATTGATTATGCAGTTACTGTTACCGATGAAGCAAAAAGCAGCTGTGTCAATGATTTGTGATCCTGAAGAGCCAATTCAACCTGGTATGGGCTAAAGATAACATGCCTGACATGGATATTCTTTCATTTCTGCACATCATGCTTGATAAGTACATCCCTGTCATCTGTAAGTTTCACTCTGATTTTTCAACTGAATTAAAAGTCTCACAAGAAGCCGTAAGATACATTAACGGAATGAAAAAAGTAATTTGCATACGAAAAGTGACAATAAGACGTTGCATATGTCTCTTTATAAGGCTTTAGTCTCATTAGCAATGTTTTTTTGTCATGCCCAGTTATCTGTTCCGGAGAATATGATGATGTAACATGGAAAGCATTGGCTGAAGGCTCATGTTTTTTCCTGGAAGAACCAATCCTTTTCCAGGATCTCAAATATGTGTGGCAGCATGTGTATCACACAAGAGTTAACTTGGCCAAGAAAACTGAAAAGAAAATTGTGTTAACAAGGTATGCTGCAAAAACTGTAAATGGAACTTCAACATTCTGAACTATAAAATGTAGAATATAATGGTTGTCGGAAGAGATTTGGCCAACATTTCTCTTCTGATTCGATGGGCTTTACCAACTATGCCTTGAAACTAGAAGAACTTATGTGACTCGCAAATTTTTCTTGAACAATTCATTTTACATTTTTCAGGTTCATGGAACTCTTGATGATAGAAAATGCCTGGGACAAGAAAAGAGAAAAAGGTTGGAGATGAACTTTGACAGCAATCACCTTACTGCTTTTATGGAACAGGATGAAATTGAGGATACAGAAAGAAAAGAAAACTATGATGAATATGCCGAGAAAAGGCCTCGTATTGTTTGGACTCCGGAGCTGCATCAGAGGTTCTTGGATGCCATTAGTTTTGAGTGACAGGAGTAATGTTTCTTTTTCTCCAAATCATCTGTGGATTGCATTTCCTCTCTTTAAATTTCCACAATTAATGACCTCTTAGGATTGTGCTTTATTCTTCAATCCTACTAACATCAGTACTTGGTTTTGTTTTGAATCAAGATAATATTCGCCCAAAAGCAATACTAGAACAGATGAATGTGCCTAACCTCACAGCTCGCCAGATTTCAAGTCATCTTCAGGTTCTAATCTGTCATTTTAACTTTCAAAGGCTATAAATAGCTTCTCCCATATACTTCTTCCTTAACATATGTTTGGACAAATGATAATGGAAGGGAAAGGAAATGCATTTCCCTCAGTTTAGGACCTATTAATAAGAAGGGTGAATATAAATACTTTTAACTAAATTTGTAAGGACCTCTTGTATGCTTTGAAGAAATGCTTCTCTCAATCAGATAAGTTATCATTAAATATCCATTATTTTCTTTTCTCTATACCCTTTTCCCACTCAAGCAAATCCTAATGCTTGGACAAATCAATACTGAGATTAAGTTAACCATTTTCATGGCACAACACTTGCTATCTTTTGATTATTGTTTTCTTGCTGTCACTGCTATCTTTTAAATCTGTACTGTTCTTCTCTTAATCTCCCTCCTAAAAGGTTTTCTGACTTTGTTTGGCAGATTTGCAGAACTTTTGTCTTTAATAGCAGTAACCTATACTTTTTCTACATTTGGATGCCAAGAACTAATGCATTGTGATTCTTCAATAGATCTGCAATCATAGAGGAATACTGTGGCCACAGATGGTTGCTGAAAAAATTTTTTTATGGAATATAAGATTTGATACATCTTGAGGAGACCCACTATAGAAGAAAACCTAGCCCATTTTATTTTATTTTTGCAAGTGGATAGAGCAAATGGGTTTATTTTATTTTGTTTTTGCAAGTGGATAGGGCCAGTGGATTTATTTTATTTTATTTGCGCAAGTGGATATGACCAAATTAGATCAGGTTTTTTAAGTGATTTTAGGCACCACTATTTTGGCCAAAAAAAAAAAAAGCTTTGGCACTAGTATGAAAATCATAGTAAAGAGTGATTCAGACCAAAGATGTAAAATTGAATGTGATGATGAAACAGAAAGGTGCCAATATGTCATGACTTGATTTTCTCCATTTTCTTGTCCCTGGTGATGAATTAATGTTTAATGACAATGCTTCTTTAACAGAAATACAGAACTCAAGAATTGATAAGCCAGCAGGCTTGCATTTCTGGATTCACTCCGATGGGAACATTCTCAATTTTGATGGCAGATTCCAGTCTTCCTTGCCATTTCAGAGCCAAGGTTATCCAGGTAAGTGAAAATGTGAAGGTTCAAGCTTAAGTATATTTGATATTTATTACCATAATGTCAACTCCTTTCTCTTTTAACTTATCTCAGAACACCGTTTACTATGATACATACCCAAAAAAAAAAAAACTAACTTCCATTGTAATACAATTGAAGTATACCCCTAGTCCTTAATATAAGACACATTAACTAATTTGGAAAGATCAAAAAAATTAAATAAATTGACTTAATCTTCTAGAATATTTGAGTATCATTAGATTATATATATTAGTTTATAAATAAGATAAATTAGTTTGGAAAAAAATGATAAATATAAATACTTTAAAGTAATTTATTTAACTTTCTTAATCTCTCTAAATAAATCAACTAGGTCTTATATTAAGAACTAAAGGTAGTACTAAAGTCAAAGCGATACTGAGATGAAAATATGCACTGGGCTCACTTGCCCTCTTCTTCCCTACTTCCTTCCTATCTTATCCACTTTTACTGAGTCAAGATTAAGTATTGAAGAGCCCAATTAGGAATAGTTTGTTCCTTTTATTCCTCTTCATCTTTCTTATTTTATAAGTACTTCTCTAGTCCTAATATAAAAACTATTTTATTACACTACAAAATGAGTTTTATATTGAAGATCGGAAGAGTATTTGACAAGCTTCTAAGTTGAAAAGATTAATAGAAAGGCGAAAAAGGGCTAGACAACATTTCCATCACATTACAGTTAACGTATAACAACTGATAAATTAAATAACTAAATTTTTGTTCAGGTTTTCCTATATCAATTGCAGCAGTTGGTGGGAGCCAAAATCAAAACCAGTGTTCAATGATTTTCACTGAAACTCAAGGATTGAATGCCACAAAATGGAAGAAGTGTCACTAATTCCAGATGAATTTGCAACAGCATTGAGCAATTATGGAAGCCAAAACCGAGAAGCTGAAGTGAGACAACCTATACCAGATGCTTCAATGGATCAAAACCAACCCATGAGAGCACATGATCCTATGAAAATGCTTGAGGAAGATTATGACGAACATGAGTATTCTCAAAATGGAGTACTTTCACATCAAATTGATCAATACTGTGAGATGCTAAGGAACACTCTTCTAAGAAATAATAGCCCTCATCATCCTCAAGAGCCTGATTTATGAATTCCCAGCAGATCATAGATCATTCTCTATCCGTTTACCAGATTCCCACATGCTTGTTTTCATGTATTTCATTTCATCATCTGTACAAAACCCCCTAAACTTTATCATATGTAAATAATCTTTCTAACTTCTGAAACTTTGCAATTAACTTACGTGGACTTTTACATTTATTTAGATAACTCTAAAGCTGCTAGGTTTGTTTATTATATATCTGCAAAAGTGCAAATGGCTTAAAGTTTAAAAGGTTCATCTGTATATACCTCAAAATTTAAAAGGATTATATGCACAGAAAAATAAAATTTAAGGGTAAAATTGATTTTTTTAGGTTATCTGCATAAACTCGAAAGATTAGGAGTTTTATTATTACGTTGTAAAGGTTAAAAGATTATTTATACATGTTCAAGTTCAAGAAAGTTTTATATAATTTAAATTTATAATTTTTACTATTTGTTATTTTTTTCAGGGAACTATGAGATACTAAATTTCTTGCAAACCGTTTGTTTAGGTTTGGTTGTAGTCTGAACCTTCACTGTTGATAGTAGACCACTTCAATTGCTGTATATAGAATCATGCTGTCTTCACAACTGTGCTGTATGAAATCAAAGTGTCAAAAGTTTAGAGAATGATGAGTAAAGATATTAGCAAATTAGGTCCTCTAGAGTTTTTTTTTTTTAAGACAAAATATATTTCTCATAAACCTTTGTAATAATGTGATGATCCACATTTTTTTATTTATTCCATTTATGTATTTTGTGTTGAAGAAGAAAGAATAAAGTTCTTGCAAGTATTTCATCTTAGCATTTATCCTATAATTTTTAGAATATTCAAATATTAATTTTTTTTTTGCTTTTTGATAAGTTAGTTATTGATTATATATATAATTATATTTGTATACATATCTTGGTACCTATGTTTTAAAATTTTGAAAATCATCTTATCTTATGCAATTTGTAAAGGATGGATGTGTACTTTCTTCATATATCAAGATATATCTTGGCATTTAAGTAAACTAATTGTTTAGTTTGCTCTTATATTTAAGACTAGATATAATATATTAAGACATCTTACATACCACTTCGGTCCTAGACATAAGTCACTTACAGGAAAAGTTTTTGTTCTAAATATAAGTTACATATGGTGTATTTAATGCTTGTTTTCTAATTTCATCCTTGTTTTAATTCTCATTGAATAGATATAAAGAAATGAGAGATATGAGAACGGGTTTATAAATGAAGAGAAAAAGATAAAAGATTAATAAGGATAAATTTAGAAAATTTTGTTAATTTAATACATTTCAAATATGCGAAAATATATCACAAGTAACTTCTATTAAATACGATAATGGTATAATGATATCACCTTCTATAGTGAAATTTGTAGACAGAAGAACACAGTTATTTTTGGGTGACCAAAGGAAAAGGAACACAGTGTTTGTCCCGGATATTTGGTGAAAAAAAAAAGTGAAAAAAAATAAGTTAGAAAAATCATCTTATGAGTTTCTTTTTGTTTTTTTTTTGGTTAATCTTATGAATGTTTTTTGATTTGTTTTTGTGCCTAACCTAGCGTTGGGTCTGATTTGGCATTGGACCAATGTTTCTTTGGTCAGCCCAGTTAACCCGACATGTTTGACCAAATGTCTGACCCGATTTGATAAATCACCCGCATTGCCAGGTAGATTCCCTTTCACTTCCTTAATTGCCCCTCCATTGTGTTAAATATAACTATTTATGTTTATTTTATTATTGTCAATATATCACATGGCTCAAACTATACTGAAGAAAGAAGAAAACATCTGTTCACAGTTTATGTTATTTTACCACGTGGCACGTTAAAAGATTCAGAAAAAATAAATGGTTTGATTTGATGCAGTTAAGGGATTATTGAGATGATGACAATTGAGGGAAATCGGGAGGAGGGGAGGGCAGAAGAGAATATGATGACTTAGATTTTTTTAAAAAATAGAGAAATGGAATTGAAAATTTTTAATTAACTTTTGTGCTCTTTTATCTTAGATATTTTTTATTAAAATTTTATGATCCCATTTTTTCCAATTTTATAATATGTTGATTTCGGTTAACCTAAGGTGATTTTAGTTGAAATCGATTTTATGAAAATTTACTGATGTTCTGCATTGACCCCTTCTCAAACTCAAATGACTGAATTTACTGGTGATTTTAGTCCTTTGATGCATATATTATTACACTGCAGTTCATGGTCAAATAAAGCATCTTCCTTGATTACTCATCCAACATACACAACACAGCTCCTAAATATGTATATCGTAATTACATACCTCACATACTGAGAAAATTTGGTTGAAGTTAGTCTTTCTAATTAAATGTGTTCTAAATTAATTTTCCCCAAATTTTGCCCTAGATGTCTTTTTTTAAAAAAAATGAATATATGTCATTTCAGTATTAATAAGTAATGCCCCTCCTCTCACTTATTGGTTTTCCTCAATGATGAGTTGTTTTCTTATACAACAATAACAAGTCTTATCCCATTAGATAGGATCGGCTACATGAATCACATGACATCATTGTACTCTATCAACAACCTAGTCCTTAGATATGTTGTTGACCAGGAGGGTTGTGTTAGGCCCTCCACAACCAACATACAAACCCGTCGAATTTCATGAACATTGTTTTCTTACATAGAAAAAAAAAAGTTTAAGTCTTGAAAACTTATTAAGGTCAAACATACTACTCCAAACTTAGAGAAAACTTACAGAGATATTTATAAATTGTCCATCAACAAAACCCTCATATTGGTAACGAGATTTAAACTTACAATCTTACAAATTATGATCTAATTCTTTATTAACTAGATGAACTTTTTTTTTGGCTTTTGCTTTTCTTTTCCTCAGCTATACAAGGGTGACATTTTTTTCCAAAAGAAAAAAAAAAAAAAGAATTATATTTGAGATCCGAGAAAGTAGTGTTGATTCTATGGACTACCTATCCTTTCACAGCATGTCCTACACAATTATCATTACTATTGCAAGTCTAAAATTTTAAAAATTGCAACTGCTACTAAAAGGGTTTACTCTTTCTTCTACCTCTTGAGTACAAATGACACAAACAATTTTCAATTGTATATTTTAATTACTTTGTTGAAAAGTGAAATGACCATTAATATTTTTAGTTTTGTCTATCATAATACTTCTCTTAAAAGTATATTATAATCTGCTATAGAAGATCAAATTCATCATTTTGGTTGGAAACAATATAAAGTATCCAGATCAAAGATCAAGAACATAATTGAGCTGCACAAATAATACCTCTATCTTGCACTCGTTTAATTTTCTCACAACTTCTGAAACTTTTACAAGGTTGGATCTGAACACCAATTACAAAGTTTAAAACAGTGTTTAGATAACTAACAAAAATCATACACTGCTCACTCTATAATCATCTCGGAAAGTATCCTATCTAAACTGAGGAAATGAGCATCAGCATATATCAATTTCAATTCTTCCAGAAAGCTACAGAGGCAGAAATCTGCAATGAAATTCACAAACCCTATAACTTTTTACAGACTACGCACATGTGATCTTTTCCCAATCACCCATAGACTAAAGTCCTTGTCTCCTTGCATTTTGTGATCCATCAAATATAGGAGTTGAATCCCGTTATTGCCTCGAGCAACATGACCATCTTGTTGAGGTGGAATACTTACAATATGCATCTCACCAGGTTGTGGGCTGATAATGTCATTGTTCATAGACGAGACTTGAGCACCATTTTGTGATTCAGCCAACATCTGAAAATATGCGTAAGGGCCCCAACCTAGACGCAGAAATATATGAAAATGATGAATATTAGAAAGTCCTGAACGAATATCAAAAAGCCGGACCCTCGGAGAAGACATGATGGAAAACAAGATTATATATACTTCAGGTTAAACAACTAGCAAGGCGTTGATACAGAATCCAAACTTGCATAATCCTAAGCAACAATATGTATGAACATTAATTATTTGATGGAATGTTTAAAACACGTGCTGCTATGAACACCACAAAATTTTTTCAATCTTTTGAGTTGATCATGCCAAAAAAGGACCGGCATAATTAAGCTCAAAGAAACACGTCCAGATGCAAAACAAATGCTAATCACATCAGTCCTTCAAAGTTTCAGCACTCCAAGGAACTTTAAATATAAAAAGCAAACATAAACACACGGCTACCAGGAATCCCCTTTCGGGGCAACAAAGCGCTTTCAAACTTGAACTGATACTCCTACTGATATAGTTTTATGAAAAATTATAAACATAATTAAAGAGGTTATATATGCCAGGAGAAGAGGTAAAGTGTAAACTATTCAACAGAAATCCAGAATCACAATCATAGCTTATAGCCAAAATCATATAGCAGCTCCTCCACATCTTAAAGAAGATGCTAGAAGCGACTTCCATGATTATTGAATTAAAATTGAGAAAACATTCAGCAATATTAGCATGTTGATATCACATTTACTTGCTTTTATTTAGGCCTTCAGCTTTGTCAAGGTTATTTCAACTCACAAGAAATGAAAGATTACAATTGGTTTTTACAAATGTAGTCAAAGGATCGTTCCATCGTGCATTTTATTAAAGTTTTAACTTGAACAGAAAGTATGGGAACAACAACGATTGAACTCTTGTCCACTCAAACTTGAAGGCTTCAATACCATTTCAGGATAATTTCAAGCCAAGCCTTAAGCGACTAAGACAAGTTTCATGATCAGTTTTATTACCATGTCTAAAGCCTAAGCTCAAAGCATGGTTAACATGTTTATTTGAAGCACACCTTTAACATACTGAAGCAAAGTAGTATCATAGAACACATAGTTGAAAGAGGAAAAACAGACTGTCCCAACAATTCAATGTGTGTTAAGAGGACAAGGACCAATTCATGGACATACCATCTGCATGATATGGAGGAGGAAAGAATTGCAAGTAACAAAAAGAAGCAATTCCGGTTCCTGCATAAAAGAAGTTCACATAAGGAACCGTGAAGAAAGGCATATGTTAATATTTAGTCAAATACAAACAGGGATTTTCAGGCCATAAACAACACACCAATAAGACCTCCAGTAAACACATCTTGCCAATGATGCCAATAGTCATCAACACGTGAGACGGCAACCATAGCTGCCATGAGGATTGGTAAGAAAACAATACAGAGCTTTGCAACATGGCCCCTACGATCAAACACCTTAATCTTTCCAGATAGATACCAGGCAAGAAAAGTAAGACCAGCAAAAGACCCTGCATAAAAAACAATTAAATAGTGGTTAGCTTATTGTGAGGTAGCTCATGAAGTTTGCAACTTATTTTTACTTTTTCAGCTAGCTGACTCAATGGCAACTTAAGTTCTGACAATGGTAATCTTTTCCATTACTACCCAAAGTAACTTCACACTCGACCTGCTAATCCATGTTTGGTCCAGAACTTGGATGACTTAATGAAATTGAAGCATTTCATGAAACTTAAGTATATGATTGCAGCGTGTGTAAACAGCAGTACAGAAAAATTGGGAAAACTAGGAGGGGATAGGATCACTCGAAGAAAATGAAGACATCAGGTTCTAAACAATGCAACCAAAAAAAACAAAGCATGTGACAACACCCCTGAACTTGGGTAGATTGCATGTCGGCCCATTAGATTACTTACAAGAGGTATGTCCACTAGGGAAACTTTTGTGCCCCTCCTTGATAACACTCTTATCTCCAGTGCACATAACATCACTTGTTACTGGATCAAACACCTGAACATGTCATGCGCCAATGCCATGTTAACTGTGCAGATAACTTAACTGAAGCAATGTGCATCACATAGAAATAATATTATTGTTTCTAAGACAAAATGGTTAGTTCATAAACTAAAGAACCCACCCCTTTGCCATCAGGAAAACATCGCCAAAAGAAGTCAGGCCGTGGCCGTCCAACACCATCTTTGATAGCATCAGTTATCACCGCAGTAATTAGAACAGAAAATAGAAGCCCTGAAAAATACATTTTGCAATAAATAATGTTAAAAAATAAGAATTATGGCAGAGTGATGCGCATAAGAGATGGACAGAAAAGGCTTTTAAAGAATAAAAAATGTACCCAAAATAGCATGATGAAAGTCATAAATGTCCTTTCGCTTGATATAGTAGACAAGAATGACCGCCAGTGGCAGCAATATTGCTATTATCTATCCAGGAAATTAAAATTCAAGAGTTTATATTTAAACAGATCACACCACAAGGGCCAAGAAAAGATGCAAATTCATTTTTGAATGAAAAAATTCCTCGAAGAAAAACGAACCGGGACAGCCCAAAACGGGACAGTATTAGCTTTCAGTGGGTATCTCAGGTCAGTCATCATCCCCGCTCCAACAAAGCGGTGAAACGGCTCTATCACATTCAAGATGACATCAATGAAGACAAGAAGCAAAAGAATTAACCAATCATGCAAATGTGTTCTTGCCACTTTAGCTCCATGTGATTTAATGGTGTGCCTAGGCAACTGAACTTCTGGCATTTTTCTCTGTCAATGACAAAATAGGAAGATTAGCAAAACTTCTTCAAAATTTAAATCACCACAAATTAAAGGAATACAATGACATCGAAGATTGAAAGTATTAAGAAAATAAAAGGAATGTCGAGTTAAAACATCAAGACAGAACATAGCAGAAAAATGAGACTAACAAGGAGGGGACTCCCAGTGTGCCGAGAATAATTTGGATCATAATCCAATATAGATGGTAGACTTTAAGAACAAACTTCAACAGAAGATAAGAGAAAACCAAATCCTCGATCGGCAACTGGAAGATGTAACTTTTCAAAGCGGAAGCCAAAAAAAGAAAAAGCAATAAAGTCTCGAACAAAAGCAAACATATGCGTAGTAAACATATCTCAAACTAACTATACTCTCAAACTGTGGAATCGCGAGACATCCTAATTGAAGTGGAACGGACGGTTCAGTCATCTTCTCTCTGTTTCTATTTTAAATGAATTTCATGTGCAATGGACTCTGCATGCAGCTTTAAAAAGGAAAAAAAAAAAAGGAACGAGAAAGAGGGATGCCAAGAAACAAATTTTAAAAAAGAAAAAAAGCTCATATTTTGTTTAATAAACACACACAGAGGGAACACAATGCGCACGAGAGATCAGAGAGGTTCATCACCAGAGGCACAAACCTGCACGGAATCGGAGGTAGCCAGGAATGCGAGAATTGAATTTTGAGGGAATGATTGGAAATGCTTTACGAAGAAGAAGATTCAAACGTAGAGGGAAAAAGCAAGCGAGGAGTTTGAGAAGGAGGCGAAGAGGACGATGGATTTAAAAAAGAAAAAACGACGCGGAGAGGAAAAGAGACGCGTGGGTCATATGTGGACCTATGAGTCGCGTGAGCCTCACCAAATGGAAATCAGGTTTTGATTAGAGCAAGATAAAGGTGTGATCGCTCTTGTGTTTTTCCTAATTAGTGAGCACTGGAAGGAAAAAGTAGTCAGGGAAGAAGAAGACAGGATCCTTGGCTTCTGCTAAAATCTGAACAACTTTTCTTCCCGTTTGTGATAATATTGAGGGGCCAGCCGGCCGGGAAACAGACAATAGTGTCAAAAAAACCAGATGGTTCAACTAACGTATTATATAACCATTGACTGGATTTTAAGTGGGAAGATAAGAGACAAATTATTTGGATTTTTTTGGGTTTCTAAACGTTCTTAAGTTCAGATCCAATTTAATCAATTTCACCCTTATTTATTTCATAAAAGAAAGAATAGAAAAATATAAGAATGATTTGTGAGTGTGAGGGGAAATTTTTTTAATAAGAATAAAATTAAAATTTTTTTATCAATTTAATACATTTCTTATGCAAAAATATATTACAAGTGACGCATATATTAAAGACCGAAATGATAATGTTATTATGTTTGCTATTAAACTTATTATGAGTTTATTTCATATATATTATTATGTACAGTTATTTTTATAAAAATTTTATTTAATTATTATATTATTAGTTCAACATCCGGCCTAACCAATTAAACTGTAAATTGCTAGATTTTCTATTTTAAGTTCTAATCATCCTCAATGTGAAACAATTAACATTTTTTTAAATGTTTGGCTAAAGTACATTAAAAAAGTGTTTTGCGTTTGATATAAAATTCTTCTTATATACTTTTTTTTTTGTATATAGTAAAAAAAATTTTAAAAATTAAAATCATAATTTTTTTTTCACCCAATAATTATCCACAATTTTCCATGAATGCACGTATTCGTTCAGTATTTTAATTTTAAGTTTCTCTATTTAACGCACTGGAAGTCAATAGTCTAATAAATGAAAGGTGTTTTAGAAGAGGTGTTTTAGAATCATTATCATAAATTATTGACATGTTAATTACAAAAGAAAAAACTACTTATTTTTTAATCACTGTAAATTAGGTCAAGAGATCCGAATATAAGAGACTAATTATCCCCTTCGACATTTTGACCATGCCCTTCGTTATATATAATTGGGTTTTATGAGTCTCGTTAAATATTTGTTAAAATTTTAAAATCAATTGAGGCATTTTAGGGGGGAAAATACACGTTGTGTCATAGTTATGTGAGTACATGCTTTCAAATTTTTAATAAATTATTTTTACTACTTTTAAAATGAAAACATAATTATTTATTCCTTTATAATCACTTTTTATTTTTTTACTTATTTCTTGTCATTTTAATACGCAGGGGTTAATGTCCAAAGAAATTTAAATTCATATGTTTATACATTTATATACTTAAAAGCGAATTAATCCAAGGCCTGACTTAATAGTAAATAAGAACATCCTCAATACTTTAAACTTTCTATTTTAACTAAGGAAACTTATGATTTTTTTACAATTTTCCACAAATCGAATAGTTCTTATTTAGCATTAATTTTCCAATCAGGTTTTAAATTGGCATTTTCCCTTTATATTTTCATATTCGTTATTTCTATTTTGAAACTTTCAATAAAGTTTGTTCACCCAAATAAATAAAAATTTGTTAACAAGGTTTAGATAGTTGGTTGTTAATATATACACTCAATAAAATATTAAAATTACCCCACTCTAAATTTCTCAAAATTATTAACATTTTTTTTTTGTAGGTGAGTGCCATCATCAATTTTTTTTTCCTGAAAAAGGGGAATTAAAAAAAATAAAAAGCAACTAAGATACCTTGCTTGTTTGGAGGAAATCTCCAAGAAATTCTGTGGATTAGATAAACAAAAACAAAATTCAATTCAAAGAAAGGCAACCGAATAATGGACCACACGCCGAGCTGGCAGCTACCCGTCCCAGTTTTTTATGACCCGCAGCTGCCCGTCCCAGTTGGTCCATGGATTATTAATATATTATATATTTTAGAGTCAAAGAGTAATAGTATATTTTAATTTTGAATAGAGTTGTCAATAAGAATCAAAGCTTAAAAAGACCGGCCTTTTAAAACCCGCATGTTTTAAAATTATCATATTATTAAAGGCCGGCCCTCGGACGTGTGGACTCAGGGTCTAAAAGGACTGGTCCTTTTATGTTATTTTTTTAAAATTTAAATTCTCTTTAATCGTTTTGAAATTAAAACAATAAAACTTCTAAATTTTTTTATTCAAATTATAATATTAGTAAAATAAACTGATGATGTATAAAGAAAAACATCAAACATTAATGAAGTATTATCCAAACTAAGAAAAACCAAATAAAATAGGGAAAGAAAAATGATAAAAACCAAGCAACTAAAAATTAAGAACATCAACATGATTATTATCTTCATCTTCATCACCATCATCAAAATCAAGAATATTTGATTGTTCTTCACTAGAGGTGTGCTTTTTTTCATGATAAAAATATCAAGGTTTTTGTTTTCATCACTTTGTCTAAAGTAAAACTATATAGTAGTTACGAATACAAATGAAAGTCTAAATATTTTTTAAAATAAGAAAATTTCTATACTTTGTAAAGACATGTGAATCGATAGTAAAAAAAATTCACTAGTTACATTAGTGATTGAAATGCTAAGAATATCAACTATCACCTTTGAAAGAATTGAAAATTGATTTTAATTGTCCTTCCACCAGTTCAAGACATCTGATTGTTTTCAATTATATAGATTAAGTATTAGTTCTTCTAAATAATTTTCTAATTCAGACTTATCCATAAAAAACAAATCCATAATTATATAAATATCTTGATAATTAAAAAATTAGGTGGGTTTAAAAGGACTGGCCTTTTTATTTCTGAGCCCTAAATTTTAAACCCAATTTTGTTTTCAGCATCATCAAATACAAGCCCGACCCTTTACTTAAAAAGGCTTAAACGGGTTGGTCCGATGGTTTCAGCCTGTTTTGACGGTTCTAATTTTGAATCACAAATTTTTTAAGTGGATATTTTAATTACAGCTTAATTAATTAGTTAGTTAACATTATCATTAGGAGTTCTTTTATACTGGAATGGAAAGAAGTTATATGGGAAAGGGGCAGTGGCCCTTCTACAGAATGGTACATTACAAGTATTTATATGTAGATAAGACTATATTGGAGAAAAATTATTTTTAAGGATTAAATTTAAAAGTATTTTTTTTAAGGACTCCAAGTAGTAAATGCTCGTGATTTTACTTATAAATTTGCACTATTTGAGTAATAAATAATAGTAAATATCCTTCATCTTATAAAATTGTATGCACTATTTCAATGGGAAATACTTGTAGTTTACTTGATAAATTTGCACTATGTGAGAGGTAAATTTGATGTCTTTGGAAATAAAATAACTTCTGAATTTGTTCTTCCATTCTTGAGACTCATTTTCCCGAACCATATTATATTTTATTAAACATGTTGGACATTAAAAAAAAGAAAAACTAAATACATAATAGAAGCATAATGAATATCATAATGAAGAACAAATGGGACTATGGGAGGAGTGTAATTCTTTTTCTTTATTATAGTCAATAGTTTGCTTTTATCTTAAGTATTTATTGTTTTTCACTTACTATTTTCCATGCAATTTCCTAAAGAATATTATTGGAAAAAAATTGTATATAACTACATATTGAAAAACTCTAACTAATTAACCTACTAAATTTAGACTCTATTTAAATTTATGATATACCTTGAATCTCTAATTGGCATGCATACAATTGGGAGAGTGTGATTAAAAACACGCTAATTACCAATAAGTGTTGATCGAGGTGATAAGTAGTTTTACTAGATGTAAGAATGAAAACATAAGTTTAAACTCCAAAAAACTCACTTGTTAGTAAAGGAGGTAATCACTTCTTAAATCCAGACTACTTAGTTGTTCAGGTACTGACTGGTAGGTTTCCCTCATGCAAAAAAAAAGAAAAGATAATTTAATAGTGAAGTGGATGGTCAAATTACGCAAAACATTTAAGAATTAATAATGTGTTACAAATATTCATAACATAGAAGCTACACCTGGTGGAGAATTATCTAAAAACCTTTTGATTATATATGAACCCCAAGTCAATGATTCTTCATAATATTGTCGTTTTAAACATTTGGCTTAACGATGAAGGCAAACATGCTCTTACTTTTTATTCTCTTCCCATTGTTTTTTATTAATTTGTTGAATTTAACCTTTTTTTTTATAATGTTTTTTAATAGATTAGGACCATATGCTCATGCCTCTAGATGTTTTGAAATACAATTCTAAGTATGCATGTATGTATGTATATTTCTACAGCGTATTTAGCATGTACAACTAATAATGCCAAGGAAAAGCTTGGATATGCTACGAAACTATAAATATAACGTCTTGTTTAACAGGGTCAAAATAGGTTAGAGGTCTGTTAGAGGCCTATATTTTGTGTTGGTTTGATCCTACAGATGAGCCTATTTAAGTAAAGAGGTTTGAACTGTTACCTAAAGTCTCAAACGATCATGTTTATTAATAAATATGTATATTTTTATTTTTAATCATAAATGTTTTAAGTGGATATTTTAATTACAGCTTAATTAATTAATTAACATTATTTACGAGTTCTTTTATGGTGGGGTGGAAGAAGTTATATGGGAAAGGGGCACTGGCCTTCCTACAAAATGATACTATCTCCGATCCTAATTATAAGAGTTAGTTGACTAATTTGAGGAGATTAAGAAAATAAGTTAAGTTAGTTATTTGTAATAAATAAGTGTTGTCTCTCCTAAAATATCATTGCTAATCAAGTGTATTGGCTATAACTATCATTGTTAGAATGATTATTTTGAAAAAAAAAATACATAAATATGAAAGACAGTGGATTGGGATCTTATATTTAACACTATAATAAAAGTCAAATAAAGTCTTATATTAAGGACTGAAGGTAGTATACATTGCAAGTATCTACATAGGTAAAACTATATTGGAGAAAAGGCATGTTTAAGGATTAAATTTAAAAGTATGCTTTAAGGACTCCAAGTAGTAAATACTCGTAATTTTACTTATAAATTTGTACTGTTTGAGCAATAAATAATAGTAAATATCCTTCAACTTATAAAATTGCACTATTTTAATGGGAAATAATTTGTATTTTACCTGATAAAATGGCACTAAGTGAGAGGCAAATTTGAGGTCTTTGGAAATAAAATAACTTCTCAAATTGTTCTTCCATTCTTGAGACTCGTTTTCCCAGACGATATTATATTTTATTAAACATGTTGGATATTAAAAATGAAAAATTAAACACATAATAAAAGCATAATGAATATCGCAATAAAGAACAAATGAGATTATGGGAGGAATGTAATTTTTTTTTTCTTTATTATAGTCAATAGTTTGCTTTTATTTAAGTATTTATTGTTTTTCACTTATTATTTCCCATGCAATTTCTCAAAGAATATTATTGGGAAAAAATGGTATATACCTGCATATTGAAAAACTCTAACTAATTAACCTACTAATTTTAAACTCAATTTAAATTTATAATATACCTTGAATATCTAATTGGCATGTGTACAATTGGGAGAATGTGATTAAAAAATATATGCGAAAATGACAAATAAAGACCCTCAATATGTGAAATTACTATTTGGGTCTCTCAATTTGGAAAATGGCTTCAGAAGACCTAGTCCCATATTGTACATATAAAATCTTGGTGAAATGTCTAAAATACCCCTCAGCCAAGTTATGATTTGGTCTACTGAATTTGTCATTTGCTAAAGTGAACTTGTCATTTCCCATGATCAACTTGTCATTTAGTATATCCTTAAGCAAATTGTTATTTGGTCTACTAAAATCATTATTTGCCAAAATGAACTTGTCATGTCTCATAGTTAACTTGTCATCTAGCATATCTAAGTTGTGATTTCAAACATTTCACTGAGATTTCATACTTGCAATATAGGACCAGGTGTTCTGAAGCCATTTTCCAAATTGAGGGATCCAAATAACAATTTCACATATTAAGGGTCTTTATTTACTATTTTTTCAAAATATATATAATTACTAATAAGCGTTGATCTAGGTGGTAAGTAGCTTTACTAACTTTAAAAAAGATAACATAGGTTTGAATCCCAAAAAACTCACTTGTTAGTTAAGAAGGTAACTCATTAAATGACATACTCTCACTTCTCAAATCCATATTTGTCAATTGTTCGGATATCTAACTCATGTTAAGGGGCAGGATCTAAAAAAAGCATTGGATATGAGTGGTGAGTTTCCTTTTCCAAAAAAAAAAAGTACTTCTCTGTTAATATAGGACCTAATTATTAAATTGATTTTGATCCTAAATATAAACCTTATTTCTCATATTTATCAATTTTTTCTAAATTACCCCGGTGGATACTCCATCAACCATAATCAAGTAGAAGAGGGAGGGAAGATATTAAGAAAGATTATTATGGTGTTTTAAGAAAAACATGTCATATTTTTTATGAGTAACTAACTTAGCTAATTTTTTTCAAATTAATTAAATATGTCCTATATTAAGGACCGGAGGAGTAAAATAATAGTGAAGTGGATGGTCTCATTACGTAAAACATTTAAGAATTAATAATGCGTTAGAAATATTCATAGCATAGAAGCCGTATCTGGCGGAGAATTATCTAAAAACCTTTTGATTATACGAAACCCAAGTCAATGATTCTCCATAATATTGTCATTTTAAACATTTGGCTGAACGGTGAAGGCAAACACGCTCTTACCTTTTATTCTCCTCTCGTTATTTTTACATCTTTACCTTTTTTTAAAAAAAAAAAAAAATAGAAGTGCATTCAACACCTCGATCATTTTTTTTAAAAATGTATTTAGCATCCTACCTTTTCATGATAATTTTGTTTTTCTTGGTACATCCAACATACTGATCTTATTTTTAGTGCATAAATGCCTTAAATATTAGGGTTTTCAATATAGCTAAAAAAATAATATCATGATATTGAATGCGTTCCAAAAATATGATTAGGGTGTTGGATGCACTAGGAAAATAAAATTCAGGTGCTCAATGCTTTATCTTTTTTTTTATTAATTTTTTTTTAATTTCTTCCTTGGATTTGGATTCACACAAGATGAAATTTGCTTTGAAAAAAAATTTTAAAAAAAAAACAGAGAAAGAATGTCTTACATCAGCTAAGAAGCCAAGTTTCAAGCATTTAAGTATGTAACACAGGCATATGCCTATTGAGTCAAAACCTAACATGCATGGACGATTTAAGAGATGGGTGGAAAGCTACGAGATTAATGGACAATTGAATATAAATAACAAACTAGTTAGCAGTATTGTCCAATATTAAACACCAAATTGTTTTTTACAATTAGACTGAACAGGACAAGTTAATTTAATTTGCAGGATGGAATAATAATTAACAAGATAATGATTAAGGAAGCAAAACGCGAGATTGGATCATGCCCTTCCCAGTCAAGGCCGTTCCCAGAAATATGCAGACATGAATGAATATCCCTCCACGTGTTATGACTTTTTGAGGATCACAAATAATTTAAAGGGGCTAACATGGTGGTGTATCTTTTCTTGGTTTGGCTCGCCCACCCCCTCTTTTCTTTTTTTCACACCTGCTATTCCAAGCCAGCCGCCGAGAAGTCCCTATCTTTATATAGTTTTTCATATCTTATTTGGGAATTTTATCATGCGTAGTAGGCTAAATTGCATTTATTATCATTAATTTGAATTGAAAATGATGGTATTAGAGATAAAAATGACAAAAGTATCATATTTTTATGATTTATTTTAATTGATTGATTTTTAGGATATATCGTATTAGCCCCTTCTTCAAGGAACTTCTCAAAAATCATACACTCCTCTGTAATCATCTCAGAATCACATTTGTTCAGAGCTCAAACACTGGAAGTATCCTATCTAATCTGAGGAAATGAGCATATGTCAATTTCAGGTCTTCCAGGAAGTTACAGAAGCAGAAATCTGCAGACCATATGCACATCTGATCTTTTCACGTGTCTCTTCACTAAGAGACTGAAGTCCTTGTCTCCTTGCATTTTGCGATCCATCAAATATAGGAGTTGAACTTGAATCCCAGTTATTGCTTCAACCAATATTCCCATCATGTTGAGGTGGAATACTTACAATATGGATCTCACCAGTTTGTGGGCTGATAATGTCATTGTTCGTAGATGAAACTTGAGCACCATTTTGAGATTCAGCCAACATCTGAAAATATGCATAAGGGCCCCAACCTATACACAAATATGTGAAAATGATATAGATATTCGAAAGTTCTGAACATATATATCAAAAGCCTGACCCTCGGAGGAGACATAGTGGAGCACAAGAGAGTAGACACCAGGTTTAACAACTAGCAAGGCCTTTACACAAAATTCAAACTTTATCCTAAGTGACAATATTCATTAACATTTAGTGTAGGTTGATGGAATATTTTAAACATGTGCTGCTATAAGCACCATACAGTGTTTTAATATTTTGGCAATAACATTAAGCTAAGTACCTAAATGAAAGCCACATAGGCTAAATGTACCATTAACAGTTGACCATGCAGAAAACAAAAAGGCCAACCTGCAGCATAATCAAGCTCAAAGAAATATTATCCAGATGCAAAACAAATGCTAATCACATCATTCCTTCAAAGTTTCAGCACTCCAAGGAATTAAATATAAAAAGAAAACATAAACATTATTAGATACTCCTACTAATATAGTTTTATGAAACATTATTAAAAAGGTTGCATATGCCAGGAGAAGATGTAGTGTAAAATATTCAAGAGAAATCCAATATCACAATCATAGTTTATAGCAAAAATCATAAAGCAGCTCCTCCATAACTTAAAGATTATGCTAGAGGCAACTTCCATGATAATTGATTGGATGGAAATTTAGATATAACATTCAGCCATCCTTTAGCATGGTCAAGGTTAATTCAACTCCAAAAAGAAAAAATGAAAGATTTTTATAGATGTAGTTAATGGAAGGCGCTATCATGTATTTCTTTATAGTTTTAACTTGAACAGAACGTATGGGAACAACAACGATTGAACTCGTCCACTCAGACCTAAAAGCTTTAATACCATTTCAGGATAATTGCAAGCCAAGGCTTAAGCAATTAAGCAAAGTTTCATGATCGGTTTTTATTAATATCTATAACAGGCTCAGCTCAAGGGATGATTAACATGTTTCTTTGTAGCATAACTTTAACATGCTGAACCAAAGTACTGTCACAGAACATATACGTTGACAGAAGAAGAGCAGGTTGGCAAAAAAAATAAACAAAGAAAGAAAGAGCAAAAGCAGACTGTCACAACAATTCAATGTGCGTTAAATAGGACAAGGAACAATTCGTGGACATACCATCTGCATCATATGGAGGAGGAAAGAATTGCAAGTAAGAAAAAGAAGCAGCTATCGCTCCTGCATAAAAGAAGTTCACATAAGGAATTTTGGAAAAACGCAAGCGTTAATAATTAGTCAAATACAAACAAGAATTTTCAGACCACAAACAACACACCAATTAGACCTCCGGCAAACACATCTTGCCAATGATGCCAATAATCATCAACACGTGAGACTGCAACCATAGCTGCCATGAGGATTGGTAAGAGAACAATACAGAGCTTTGCAACATGACCCCTACGATCAAATACCTTAATCTTTCCAGATAGATACCATGCAAGAAAGGTTAGACCAGCAAAAGACCCTGCATAAAGAACAATTAAATAGCGGTTAGCTTATTTTGAGGCAGCTCAAGAAGCTTGTACCTTATTTTTACTTTTGTAGCTAGCCTGTTTCTCAATGACAATTTGAGTCATGACAGTGTTATTCTTTTCTATTATTATCCAAAGTAACTTCACACTGGACACGTTAATCCATGTGTGGTCCAGAACTTGGATAACTTGAAGCACTTTATGAAATTTAAGCATATGATTGCGGTTAGGCAAGTGAAGATCTGAGGTTTTAAACAATGTAACAAAAAAACTAAGCGACAATATGATGTGTTAACGACAAAAAGAATGCTAGTTAGTTAGTGAGGATAGTCTGTTACGATATGAGCTAGTTTATAGCTGTTATGGCATCCTATCTCTCTCCTATTTTCTGTCAACCACATAACACAATACCCGTAAACTAGGGTACATTGCAGATAGGCCCATCAGATTACTTACCAGAGGCATGTCCACTGGGGAAACTTTTGTGTCCTTGCTTGATGACACTCTTATCTCCAGTGCACAAAACATTACTTGTTATTGGATCAAACACCTGAACATCTCATGCGCTAATGCCGTGTTAACTGTGCAGATAACTTAAGTAAAGCAATGTGCATCATGGAAATAACATTATTGTTGTTTCTGAAAAAAATGGTTAGTTGATAAATTAAAGAACCCACCCCTTTGCCATCAGGAAAACATCGCCAAAAGAAGTCAGGCCGTGGCCGTCCAACAGCATCTTTGATAGCATCAGTTATCACCACAGTAATTAGAACAGAAAATAGAAGCCCTGAAAAGTGCATTTGGCAACACATAATGTTAAAAAAAAAAAAATTATGGCAGAGTGACGCACAAATGAGATAGACGGAAAGGGCTTTTAAAGCATAAAAAATGTACCCAATATAGCATGATGAAAGTCATAAATGTCCTTTCGCTTGATATAGTAGACAAGAATGACCGCCAGTGGCAGCAATACCGCTATTATCTATCCAGGAAATTAAAATTCAAGACTTCATATTTACACAGATCATGCCACAAAGGCCAAGATAAGATGCAAATTCATTTTTGAATGAAACAATTCCTCAAAGAAAGACAAACCGGGACAGCCCAAAAGGGGACAGTATTATCTTTCATTGGGTATCTGAGGTCAGTCAGCATCCCCTCTCCAACAAAGCGGTGAAACGGCTCTATCACATTCAAGATGACATCAATGACGACAAGAAGCAAAAGAATTAACCAGTCATGCAAATGTATTCTTGCCACTTTAGCTCCATGTGATTTAATGGTGTGCATAGCCAACTGAATTTCTGGCATTTTCCTCTGCAAATGACAAAATAGGACGATAAGAAAAACTTCTTCAAAATTTAAATCGCCACAAATTAAAGGAATAAAGAGACATCACAAACTTAAAGTGTTTAGAAAAGAATGTCGAGTTAAAACATCAAAACAGAACAGAGTGGAAAACAGAGACTAACAAGCAGGGGACTGCCATTGTGGCCAGAATAATTTGGATCATAATCTAATACACAGATGGTAGACTTTAAGATTTGGATCATAATCTAATACACAGATGGAAGACTTTAAGAACATACTTCAACAGAAGATAGGAGAAAACCAAATGCTCTATCAGCAACTTGAAAATGCAACTTTTCAACACGGCAACAAAAAAAGAAGAAGCAAAAAAGGCTCAAACAAAAGCAAACATATGCTTAGTCAAGTTATAAAATGCTTTTTCTTTGCCTGAATATGAAATATTAATTTAATCCATAATCAAACTAAACATATCAAACTGTACAATCACCAAACATCCTAATTGAAATGGAACAACCCATTCAGTGATCTTCCCACCGTTTTTATTTTAAAGGAGTTTCATGTGCAATGGACTCTGCATGCAGCTTTAGAAAAAAAGAGCGGGAAAGATGAATGCCAAGAAAGAAAGAAACGAAAAACAGCTCGTAATTTCTTTTCATAAAACGCACAGAGAACACAATGCGCACGAGAGAACAGAGAGATGAATGACCAGAGGCACAAACCTGCGCGGAATACGGGGTAGTTAGGAATGTGAGAATTGAATTTTGAGGGACCGATTAGAAATGCGCTACGAAGAAGATGATTCAAACGTAGAGGGAAAAAGCAGGCGAGGAGTGTGAGAAGGAGGCGGCGATCAACGATGGATTTGAAAAAACAAAAGACGACGTTGAGTGGAAAAGAGACGCGTGGGTTATCCGCAAGACGCGTGAGCCGCCAAAATGGAAATCAGGTCCTGATTAGTAAATTAAGGCTTTGTTTGCTTCAATAGAAAGAAGGGAAGAGGAGGTTAATTAAAAAGAGGGGAGAGGAAAGGAGGGAAAATGGCCAAATGGGGTTATGATTTTGTTAGGTTCAAAGGAAAGGGATAAGAGGGGATATTTTTTGTTTGGTTCAAAAGGAGAGTGGAATGAGAACTAGCTATAAAGTGATAAAAATGCTCTTATCTTTTTATTTAAATTTTTTTTATCATTTTATTATAATATTTAAATTAGAATTATTATTTTCGAATTTATGAATCTCAAATAATTAATCACCATACCTGCATGTAACACAAAAATTATATCCATTTTAAATAATAATTTTTATTAATTATAACATATCATTTCGTTAATTTCAATATGCTTGTTAAAATTTTATACTTCTAAAAGTATGATAAAAATAAAAAATAAAATGCATTATTGTCCCTACATGCAAAATATTTGTATATATTCATTGTTAGTCTTGGACGCAAAAGATTGAGAATGACAAAAAAGAATAGCAGCGGATTTGAGAAAAAAGAGGAGGTGAAAAAAGTGGTTTTAGTAAGAAAGGGCAAACCTGTAATATTAAATAATTATTAAGGATAATTTAATCAGGATGATATATAAAATTTTTCTCCATTCTAAAAAATCTCAAATTTGAAGGGAAACAGAAAGAAGGGAGAGGAGCACTAAAAAACAAAAAACAAAAATTCTTCCGTCTTTTTTATTTTCTAAACCAAAAATGTTTAACTCATCCTCTCTTTTCCTCTTAAAAAATCTCTAACCAAACAGTGCTTAAAGGTATGATGGCTTTTCCCCTAAAGATATAATTTTTTTTTGTTCAAACCATTGTACGCCACACCATCTCTGCTCTGGATCTCCTTAGTTCTGTCAATCCCGAAGCTTAGATGTTATTGCTCTTGTTGACTTTGTACAGTTGTTCTAATTTATATATTTTTCTGTTCACTCCAAAAAAAAAGGTTGATGGCTTTCGCGTTCTTCCTCGTCAGTGAGCACTGCAATGAAAAAGTGGCCTGGAAAGATGCAGACAGGATCCTTGGCTTCTCCCAAGATCTGCATAACTTTATTTTTTTAAGGGAAAATTTCACTGAAATACCGCTGAAGGCAATTAATTTCCAATAGCCCTCAAAACAATCTGACAAGTCACTGCAGGACCATGGGGGTGAATTGATATTAATTTCAAAACTAAAAAGACAGTATTGCCCCTCAAACTATTATTCTGAAATTTGAAGTCTTCTCTCTCTCTCTCTCAACTCCCGATATCTGAAGCCCCTCTCGCTCACTCTCTAAAAATTCTAGTTCATGCAGTGAAGGAGATCGTTCACCTCACTGTCGCTACTGTTGTGGTGAGGAAAGATTTTGCCATCGTCATTGCTCTGCTGCGGAGAGCCTTTGTTGTCGCCCTTGCTCTAGCAACGAGAGCCTCCATCACCGCTCCTGCAAGTGTTGGACGAGAGCCTTTTGTGTAGATATGAAGCTGGTTAAACTAGAAAAGCTTGCAGGAACGCGAACTCTACATGAATTTATTGATGAATACAGTTTGTTTTTATTTTAATAAACAGCTATTTTTGTGTGCATATGAACCTCAATATGTATTTTTGGAATGGTTCACGAAGTGGTTATGACAATCCGTGAGTTGAAATCTATTTTGTATGGCTATGAATAGATGGAGAATTTCATGATGGTACTTAGAGGTAAACTGCCCTAAGTACTGAACTGAAACTAGCTAGCAACTATATAAATGTGTGAACAAATTAATCGACTTGCAAATGGACGTATTTTTATTGTTAATGCATGTATTCTTATTGCAAAGTTCCTAATTCCACTTGTAAACAGTCACTTCCAGATTTGTGAATTGACGTGTTCAACTTTTTAAATGAAATAAATCTACTTGCAAAAGGACGTATTTCTATTGTTAACGAGTGTATCCGTGTTGCAAATTTCCTAATTTCACTTGTGAACCCTCACTCCTAGGCTTGTGATAAACTTTTTCAATTGAACCAGCTCACTTGCAAATGGATTTGTTATTCTTATTAATATACACGTCCTATTTGTAAATTTTCTAATATCAGTTACAAATGATCCCTCCCAGACTTGTGAATAATCATGTTCAACTTCTTAAATTCAACTAGCTCACTTATAAATAGACAAATTCTTATTGTTAATATACTTATCCTTCTTGCAAATTGTTTGACTCTAGTTGCAAATAGTCCCTCCCAAACATGAATTATCATGTCCAACTTCTAGAATTCAACTAGATCACTTGCAAATCGACGGGTTATTATTGTTAATATGCATATTCATATTGCAAATTACCTAATTCCACTTGTGATTAGTGCTCCTCAGACTTGTGAATAAACATGTATGACTTTTTTAGTTATATTAGTCCATTTGTAAATGGACAAGTTTCTCTTGTGAATCAATGTATCTTTATTGCAAATTTCCTAATTCTAATTGCCAATATGACAACCAAATACCTATGACATCAAAGTGTTAATCAACATATTCTTATTGTAAATTTTCTAATTCGAGTTGTCAATAGTACATCACATACTTGTAAGTTAGTGGGGAAAGACAACAAATTGTAATTAATTGACATGTAACCTACTCATAGTATATTCCCTAAAACAAAAATCGTGCAAATTCTCCATACACAAATTTTAACACATTATGTCATTGTTTTGTTTTTTATTGTCTTTATCCATTGAAGTAGTTTGCAATAGCAACTGATTGTGTATTTCTTTTGGAGTAATGAGTCACCACAACTCAGACTTTAGTGAAGTGTATTATTCTTGTGACACAACAATAAGTACTGTCAATAGATTAACACAAGCGCATCAATGCAAACTCAAAATAATGAATGAACTCATGAGTAATAGAAAATGACTATCACACAAGGGATATTGTGACTAGTGCTTCCTAGGCAATTTGCAAGAAGGATAAGTATATTAACAGCAAGAATTTGTCCATTTACAAGTGAGCTAGTTGAATTTAAGAAGTTGAATATGATTATTCACAAGTCTGGGAGGGATCATTTGTAACTGATATTAGAAAATTTGCAAATAGGATTTGTATATTAATAAGAATAACACATCCATTTGCAAGTGAGCTGGTTCAATTGAAAAAGTTTATCACAAGCCTAAGAGTGAGGGTTCACAAGTGAAATTAGAAAATTTGCAACACGGATACACTCGTTAACAATAGAAATACGTCCTTTTGCAAGTAGATTTATTTCATTTAAAAAGTTGAACACGTCAATTCACAAATCTGGAAGTGACTGTTTACAAGTGGAATTAGGAACTTTGCAATAAGAATACATGCATTAACAATAAAAATACGTCCATTTGCAAGTCGATTAATTTGTTCACACATTTATATAGTTGCTAGCTAGTTTCAGTTCAGTACTTAGGGCAGTTTACCTCTAAGTACCATCATGAAATTCTCCATCTATTCATAGCCATACAAAATAGATTTCAACTCACGGATTGTCATAACCACTTCGTGAACCATTCCAAAAATACATATTGAGGTTCATATGCACACAAAAATAGCTGTTTATTAAAATAAAAACAAACTGTATTCATCAATAAATTCATGTAGAGTTCGCGTTCCTGCAAGCTTTTCTAGTTTAACCAGCTTCATATCTACACAAAAGGCTCTCGTCCAACACTTGCAGGAGCGGTGATGGAGGCTCTCGTTGCTAGAGCAAGGGCGACAACAAAGGCTCTCCGCAGCAGAGCAATGACGATGGCAAAATCTTTCCTCACCACAACAGTAGCGACAGTGAGGTGAACGATCTCCTTCACTGCATGAACTAGAATTTTTAGAGAGTGAACGAGAGGGGCTTCAGATATCGGGAGTTGAGAGAGAGAGAGAGAGAGAGAAGACTTCAAATTTCAGAATAATAGTTTGAGGGGCAACACTGTCTTTTTAGTTTTGAAATTAATATCAATTCACCCCCATGGTCCTGCAGTGACTTGTCAGATTGTTTTGGGGGCTATTGGAAATTAATTGCCTTCAGCGGTCCTTCAGTGAAATTTTCCCTTTTTTTAATTCCCTCCGTCCTTATTATTAAGGGAAATTAACGTGAAGTCAAGAAAGAAATTTAATTATTAAAAAATCTTAATAATAAGGGATTAATGTGAATTTGTTGTCATTTCTTACTTTAAAACTTGTTATTGTATGCTCTTAAAATTATCAATAGATTATAAGATAATTAATTTTTTTGGGATTTGATTGTAATTTTTCCTATTATCAAAATCACGCAGTTTTGAACTTGGTTTTAAATATATATATATATTAATTATTGGAAAAATTAATTTGAAAATCTTTATAGTTTTATTGAGTTTTGAATCAGATCCCCGAATAGAGAATGGATGCGGACAAAAGAAAATGAGGTCCTGCGAGAGATGAGTGAGAGTAGGAGTACTAGTGAGAGAGCGAGTGAGCTTACAAGTGCCTCAATCAATTCTGAGGAGCTTCCTTTGCAAGATCCTGATTAGTCTAAGGAGGAAGAAGACTTGCAAGAAAGAAACACGAAGAAAATGTTTGATGATGTAGCTATGGAGGATCTAAGTAAACAACAGCACAAGGTGAGTCATAAAAATGATGACCTGAAGCTGAACACTAGAGGATTGAGTACTCCTTCATCTTGACCCAGTAACCAACAGGGGATAAAAAGGCCTCCCAAAATGCAGATATCATACAAAGCTAAGCTTCTAGGAATAGAGGAAGAACAAAACTTAGATGAAGACTTTGATAAGCAAATGGAAAACTGGTTGAAGGAAGAGGAAGAGATGATTCCAACGCTAACAGAGGAGCAGTAGAAACTAACCAAAAGTCTACCTAGGCTAAATATGCCTAATAAGAGATTGAAGGATCTAGATAGACCATGAAAAGATGCTTTGATTATTACCCTCCTAAGATAATTCACAAGCTTAGAGAAAATGAAGGATAGAATACAATGGCTCTTAAAATCCACAAACTTTGAGCTTATTGATCTACCAAATAAGTACTTTGTGTCCAAAACACTAATAAGGAGCTATGTAGACAGCTACTATTTGATGGCCCTTGGGTGATTTAGGGCATTATCTTGCAATTCAAAGGTAGAGCCCAAATTTCAATCCGTACTGCACTAAGGTAAGGAAGGTGGCTATTTGGGTGAAGATACCAACTCTACCACTCCATGTGTATTTAGAAGAGTGCATGGTCAAACTAGGACAGGTTATTGAAAAGGCTTTAAAGGTGGACCTAAATGCTCTAGCTCATTGTAATAATCAGAATATCACGGTTGAAAGAGGAAAATGTGTAAGAGTTAGTGTGAAGGCAGATCTAAATCAACTCCTAAAATCCAAATTTGTACTTAGGAGATGAGTTTATCACGTGGAGTATGAAGGGCTTGAGATCATCTGCTTCAAATGTGGGAGACATGACCACAACCAAGAACAATGCCCACTAAACACCCCAACAAACACAAAATCAACACCTCCAGCAATATAGCCTCAGGCAAAAAGGTTGTCAAAAAAGAAGACTGACAACATAGAAAAGCAAAATCTGTTTAGCAATCCAGTAGACGCCACTAACAAGGTATATGGAGTGTGGATGAAAGCAAAATATCCTATCAAACAGAAAATTACAAGAGAAGATAAGGAAAAGGGGCAGAAATTGATACCTACAGAAGGAAAGTCAAATAGTAAAGAGCAAAAAGCATGCTTTGCTACCCAATTTGATGTCCTCAATGAGCCAAAACTTGCAGAACCCTTAAGAGAGAAAAAAAAAACCTTCTTTGAAGAATAAAAGAAAAATGAAAGATTGGAAGACGAAAGAGGAGGACACGAGTGACATGAATCAGGAAAGAAGAGAAGACAGCAGTATCAATGGTAAAAGAGAGAGATTTTGAGAAAGGTGAGAGTAGCTACTAGGAAGCTGGAGAGATGGAAGTAGATGGCAGCCAAAAGGAGAAAAAACAAGTCAAGGAGGGAGAAAGTAAGGTTTTTAGGTTTATAAGTGTTACTCACCCTAAAGTAAAATGGGCCAGAGTCCAAGCAACAAACATAAAGGCATAGAAAGGAAAATGAAGACTAGAATGAAAAGAGCCCAGATAACTGGGCCCATAGTTGTTTCTCCTCTAAAAAAAGAATGCATGTTTCAAGGGCCCATCAACTCATAATTGGGTCTGTGACAGCAAAGAGCTTGTTGGACATTTTGAATGAAGAAGTGAAAGAGGGGGACAAAAGGAAGCTAATCATCAACCAACCATGCACTAGCAAGAAGGATACAAATATACAAGAGAGTACAGTCGGTTTTGTTGTAACAGACATTCACGCGAACTTGGAAATTGATGATCAAATGGTGAGCTCCCCAAAACCACCAGACCCTCTTAAAACTGTGCAGGAGCATAAAGTAGAAGAGGCCACAAATGAAGTGTTAGATTTATGGTTTGAAACTTGTGATGAAGTTGAGGAGATAGTAGCTGGTGAGGATGCATTGATGGGGAATTCTCATGAGAAGACGTAGCTCTCCTTCTGCAAGCTTCCCTTCTTTTTATGCATTTAATAGCCTGGAATTGTAGAGGCACCACCTCAAATTCTTCCAAGGAGAAATAAATATTTATTGAAGGGTAAAGTGATTAATATCTTGATATTACTGGAAACCCAGTTTAGTAGTTAAAAACTAACAAAATAGTCAAGAATCTGGGGTTCTCGAATTCGATTAGAGTGGAAACTACTAGCTTTGCTAGGGGTATATGGCTCCTATGGAATAGTGATACTGTGAAGATTAACTATATCTCTTCCACCACCCAACTCTTACATGTACGAGTAAATGAGAAGAAAAATAATGGAATGTTTTACCTTACCTATGTTTACATTGAAACTTCAATTGGCAAGAGAAAAATTCTTTGGGAGGATTTAGCAAATTCAATCCAGAACTTTGTTCAGTCTTGGACTGTAATAGGTGACTTTAATGCTTACTTTTTAGTAGCTAATAAATCTAGGGGTGCTCAACTGAATTTTCTTTCCATGAAGCATTTTGAAAAGTGTATTCATAATTCACAAGTAATAGAAAGACAATGGGTTGGGAATAGATACACCTAGGAAAAGAATCTAATAAAGGAAAGAATTGATTGGTCTTTCTCTAATACTTCCTGGACGAATTTGTACCCATTCTCCAAAGGTCATCACTTAAATAGATTAGGTTCTGAACATCACCTGCTACTTGTCAAATGTTCACCTTTCAAGTACCATAGATAGGCAAAACCCCCTTTCAGATGTCAAGCATCCTGGCTACCTTAAGATGACTTCATTGATGTGGTAAAAGATAGTTGGAAACAAGGAAACTGGGAGAAGAAAATTAAGTGCTTTACCACAGAAGTAGAAAAATGGAATAGGACTCGTGCACGAAACTTAGTGGAAAAGAAAAGGCTTTGTTGAATGGAATTGAGGGAGTGGATAGAAAAAGAAGAAGAAATGACAGTCAATTCCTGATGAACACAAAAAAAGAACTTTGGAGGGAATATAACAAGGTGCTTGTGCAAGAAGAACTTCTTTGACATCAAAAGTCAAGATGTAGTTGGTTGAAATGGGGGGACGGGAATAGCAAAATTTTCACACTTCTGCAATCATCAAAAGAAAGAAAAATCATATAGAGGACCTAAAAAATAGCAGTGAGGAGTAGTCCTTTGAACAACGAGCTTTCAAGGCAATGGCTCTATCTTACAAGTCTTTGTTTACTAGTGAAATAGGTGGTTATACCCAAATTACTGTGAGAAGCTTATTCCCTAAATTGCTAGATGTTGATAGACAATTATTACCTTTTAAAGTGACAGATGAGGAGATCAAAGCAGAAATGTTTGATCTAGGGGCTTTTAAAGCATCAGGGCCTAATGGTATACATGCTTTCTTTTACCTGGAGTACTGGAGCATTGTTGGAGGGTTAATTATTCAGATGGTCAAGGAAATATTCCTAGAACCAAGAAAAATCCAAAGGCTCAACAATACGAATTTGGTATTAATACCAAAGATGGATTCACCTGATGAAAGATTTTCAGCTGATATCACTATGTAATGTTAGCTACAATATAATTACCAAGATTATCAGCAAGAGAATGCAAGGTGTTATTTGTAAGGTAGTTGGCAAACATCAATACAACTTTATAGTGGGGAGATAGAGCAACGATAACATTATTATCACTCAAGAAGTGATTCACTCCATGAACAGCAGAAAAGGACAAAATGGATAGATGGCTGTAAGGTGGATTTGGAGAAAGTATATGATAGATTGGAATGGACCTTTATACATACCCTAGAATGTTTGGGCCTTGATTACAAGTTGATTAAGATAATCATGGCCTATATCACCTCTCCCTCCTTCCAGGTGCTATGGAACAGCGAAGCAACAGATACTTTCTGCTCTTCTAGGGGTATTAGATAGGGTAATCCGATATTTCCATATATCTTCATACTTTGTATAGAGAGGTTACACCACATAATACAGGATGCTATTGATGATGAGATGTGGAAACCTATTAGGCTCAGCTCTGACAGGCCTTATATATCACGCCTATTCTTTGCAGACAACCTGATCTTCTTTGGTAAGGTGTCAACTTGGTAAGTGGATATTATGTTGCAATGCTTGAATAGATTTTTTGAAGCTTCTAGACAACAGATGAATGAATCCAAAACCAAAATGTGTTTTTCTAATAATGTGCATGGATCAAAAGCAATTGAGACGAGCAAAAGGATGAGAGTAGGTCTCACAGTGGATCTTGGTAAATATTTAGTATCCTGTTGATACACAAAAAGACGTTGTATATAACTTTTGCCCCTTGTTGGAAAGACGACACAAGTAACTTTCAGGTTGTAAAAAGAACTTTCTTAATCTTGTAGGCCAAGCTCCTCTCGTTAGAACAATCCTCTCAACCCTACCTGCTTACCATATGCAAACAATGCTTATGCCAAAATGCTTGTTAAGAGAACTAGAGGGCACTAGTAAGAGGTTCTTATGTGGAGACACAGATGAACAGAGAAAACTCCATCTTATTTCATGGGATTTGATCATGAAAGACAAGAAGATTGGGGGACTGGGTATAAAGAATATGAGAATGCAAAATGAAGCTTATATGATGAAGCTTTGTTGGAAGCTCATATCTGACCCTGATGCACTATGGGTGAAAGTAGTGAAGAGCAAATATAAATGTGGGGCTATAAGCTTCCTGGATATCAAGAAAAAAAATCAGTTTCTTCACTGACCTAGATGGGTATTTGTGAGATATGGCAAAGATTCAAAGAGCAAATTAAGAAAAAAAATTGGCAATAGAGCTTCTTCATGTTTTTGGCTGGAGAATTAGTCTCAAATGAACATCCCCTTAATTAATTTGATTCCTGGATATAAGGTTTTGTGAACAAAAAAGAAACAGTAAAGGACTACACTGATGATAAAGGGGATTGGGACAATGTGAAGTTGGCTCTTTGCTTTACTCATGATGTAATTGATCGTATCACTTGAGTGCACCGACCTTGTGAGGAGAAAGGAGAAGATAAGCCCTGGACGATGGTTGCTTTTCTGTTAAATCTACCTATCATTTTCTCACTACGGGGACACACACAACAATAGACAAGTTCTGGAATAGTTTGTGGAGATGGCAAGTACCAGAGAAAATCAAGACTTTTATGTGGCTATTCTCCCATAGAAGAGTTCATATGGCGGATCCCAAAGCAAAAAGAGGATTACCAGGCCTAGGTGGCTACCCTCTTGGATGTGCACAAGTGGAAAATTCAATGCATATGATTAACGACTGTGTTAATGCAATAGACAGATGGAAGTCAGTGGTCTCACAAGGAATGTGGTAGGTCTTCTCAACCCTGTAAGGGCTGGATTGAGTCAAATGGAATTTAAAGAATGAAGCGGGAGATCAACACACAAGAAAAGTGAACTAGTAGAGGCTCTTTGGGTATATCTACTAGGATATTTGATTGTATAGATGCAAAAAAAAAAACTTTTCAACCCAAACACCTCGGCTGTTAAAACAAGAGCTGGTTAGGATCAGGATTTGCTAGGAACATGTATGATTTATGTAGGTAGATGAAGCACAGCGCCCACAAAGCAATTTTGCAAGAGGTCCAGGTCTTTTTAGATGTGGATGGCTCAGTACTTAAAGAGTGCAGAAGTGGATGTTGAGGGATTATTCGAGATCCTGCAAATAGATGGATAAGCGAATTTAGTTGCAAACTTATTATGGTCCTGTCCATGATTGCAAAACTTTTGGGTATTCTCAATGGGCTTGACATTTGTTGGAAGAAAGGCTTCAAGAAAATTACACTTTACTCCGATTGTACAGAGGCTGTGAGTATTATTTTGCAAGGTTGCAATGATGATCAACCCTTTAAGGATATCATTGATAACATTAGATTATTGCTTCAGAGGACTAGCATTTTACTATGTACTATCTTTGGTTCTTAATATAAAAGTTAGTTGACTAATTTGAGCAGATTAAAAAAACTAATTAAGTTAATTATTTATAATAAATAGGTGTTGTCTTTTCTAAAATATCCTTGCTAATCAAGTGTATTGGTTAGAACTATCATTATTATAAGGACTACCTTGAAAAAAAAAAGGATAAATATGATAGACAAAGTGGATAGGGGTCTTATATTTCGAACTAAAATAAAAGTCAAACGAGCTCTTATATTAAGAATTAGAGATAATATAATATTAACAAAGAAGAGATCAATATTGCAGATAGGTTAGCTAAACTCTCTCATAGGTTAGATACCAACTAGTGTTTCCTTGATCGATCACCACCTCCCAGTCAAGAGGTGGAGAGTGACGAAGGAAGTTAATTTGCTTTGTTTTTCGGATTTCTTGTTGTAAGCTATTGTTATTCAGTTTATATTAAAAAAAAAAAAATCAGATCCCTATTTTTTTTCCTTGTTATTCAATCCTTATTATTTTTTTTCCATACAAAAATATTGAAGATGGCGTTAAAGTTAACCAGGATATGCGCCGAAACTCATAGTCCATGTATTCTCTCTGCACCTTCATCGTTTTCACCCTCCTCTTGCACAAGCTTCATTCCGTCTCCGTTCTTGCGAGGCCAACCTGCCGCGTCTCTTCTGCAACTTAGGGTCTGTTTGGATGCCCCAAAACTATGGTTTCAAAAGCACTTTTCCGCAAAACGAGGTAACTTCCTCCACATATTTACTTCGTAATCCGTAAAAGCACTTCTGAAACCATGGTTTGGTTTCTATCCAAACACTCCCTTAGATGAGAGAGATAATGATAAATGAATTCAAACAACCTTACTGTATCTCTAAATTTCCATTCAACAAATTATCTTCGCCACATAACCTCACAGCGAATATCGAAATTTGTGAAGACACATAATGGATTATCCCAATATCAGAATTATTGATCGGAATGCGAGCTTCTCTTCTTTCGGTCTTCTTCTTTCTCTAACCCATTGTTCTTGATTCGAAAAATACCACTAGACATAGTAAGTTCAAACTCATAGCCCTTTTGAATTTCTTGTTCCAAAATGAATGTAAAGATCCAGTTTTTTTCAATGTTTATATATTACTTTCTTTTTTATGACATTATTTTAGAGTGTTATTGATGGAAGTCAAGATCTTGATTTTGCTTTAACCAAAGCCTCTCGATGGAGAAAAAGACTGTAATAGCAGCACTCCAAAACAAGGCTTATGTGGAACAAGACACAATCACCATGTTTGACCTCTTTTCGAATAGCTTTTAGCTTGGAGAAGGCACGAGGTCCCTGGTTATGGTGGAGAGATAACGGTACTTGCTATGAAGGAGACTAGTGGACTTATGATTTGTTTAGGAGGCATTTGGCAGCCTCCATAACTACTTTTTAAAAGTGTTTTCATATAAATTGAGATAATTTTTATTATATATTTATATTATAGACCGTAAAATCACTTTTTTTAAAATTATTGTTTGAGTTTTGCCCAAACACCTATTTAGTGCCACAGGATCAACCCAAACTAATGGCATCTTCAAACATTTAGGACAGAAGGACTATTTTATTAACGGAGCAAACAATAAGAATTAAATAAAAAGAAAAAAACTAAAGGCCTGATTCAAAACTTGATAAAATTATAAGGACTGTCACATTCATTTTTTCTTACTTATATCTTTGTAAAAAGAGTAGATTAGAGTTGATGAATGAAAATTTATTTAAAAAAAGATAATAAGTGACATATATTTACTGAAAATAAAAGTAAAAAGATTAATCTAAAATTTTATTAAAAAAATATGTTTCTTATGTGTGAAGGCATCATTATAAGAGAGATTATTTCTTATAAAAAAATTACCAAGTATGTGTATTAATATTCATACATAAATACATTAGTGACAAATAAAAATCTAATCGAACCGATCCGGACAATTCAAAACATTTAACAATTAATAATGTGTTGAAATGCTCATTATATAGAAACTACGCCTGGTGGAGAATTATCTAAAAGCCTTTTGATTATAGGGTTAAGGTGCACCTAACACCCTCAAGTATTTTACCAGGTACACCCAGTGGCCTAAAGTAATTTATGGTGTAATTTTACCCTCAAAGTAATTAAAATGGTGCACCGGTATCCCATGCTAACAGATCTGTTACTTTGACCGTTAAATTGATGAGTCAGCACAAGTTTGACCAAAATAATCTGACGTGGCATGTCTAATAAGCAGGTGATGTGGAATTTTTTCGGAGTTAAGGTGCATCCAGCACCCCCAAGTATTTTTCCAGGTGCACCCAGTGGTCTGAAGTAATTTATGGTGCAATTTTACCCTCAAAGTAATTAAAATGGTGCACTGGTATCCTATGCTAACAGATCTGTTACTTTGACTGTGAAATTGATGAGTCAGTACAAGTTTGACCAAAATAATCTGACCTGGCATGTCTAATAAGTAGGTGACATGGCTTTTCTTGTTAATTCCATTGTTTTCTCTGAATATTACTCCTCTGGTCCTATTTATAAGGCACTTCCAGCATGTTTCACACAGACCAAAGAAAACCTTAAATTTCATTAACTCTCATTTAAATTTTAATAACTTTTCAATTTTATTCCTATTTAATATATATTATACCTCATATAAACAAAGTCAATACAATAATAAATGAGGGGTAAATTTGTACATCCATACAAAAAAAATTCTCTCAATGCCTTATAAATAGGACCAAAAAATATCTTCTCTCTCTACCCTATAAATAGGACCAGAGGAGTATCTCCGAAAAAATTTCTTACTCTAAAAAAAATTCCAAGAGCCAAAGAGAGCATTTACTGAATAGAGAAAACAAAGCAGTGGCAGATGAAAAAAATTCCACATCACCTGCTTATTAGACATGTCAGGTCAGATTATTTTGGTCAAATTTGTGTTGACTCATCAATTTCACAGTCAAAGTAACAGATCTGTTAGCATAGGATACCGGTGCACCATTTTAATTACTTTGAGGGTAAAATTGCACCATAAATTACATTAGGCCACTGGGTGCACCTAGAAAAATACTTGGGGGTGCTGGATGCACCTTAACTTCGAAAAAATTCCACATCATCTGCTTATTAGACATGCCACGTTAGATTATTTTGGTCAAACTTGTGCTGACTCATCAATTTAACGGTCAAAGTAACAGATCTGTTAGCATGGGATACCGGTGCACCATTTTAATTACTTTGAGGGTAAAATTGCACCATAAATTACTTTAAACCACTGGGTGCACTTGACAAAATACTTGGGAGTGCTGGATGCACCTTAACCCTTGATTATATGAACCCCAAGTCAATTATTCTTCATAATATTGCCGTTTTAAACATATAGCTTATGGGTGAAGGCACGCATGATTTTCATCACTGTCTTTTCCCTACACCTAATGCCCCTATTCACTTTCACAAGCTTGAATAATTTTTTTTCAATTTGTTTTTAAATATATATAGATATGAAAAAGAAAAAATTTCAAAAATAATATCTTTAAAATTTTTAATTTTCAAATCAGGAATAACTACAAAAATATATTATCATTTGATTTTTCAAATATTGTCAATTATTATTAAAGTGAGGTAAACAAGACTAATTTAGGATTTTAAAATTTAAAGGCATTTTTTAATATTCTCCCTACAAAAAATATATTCTCAAACATATATCACTTTTTTTCTTTAATTTATTATTTGATTTTTATTATATATTTTAAAACATACAAAATTATTTGATTTTATAACATACAGATATGAATATTATTTTCATCTATTTTAATTGATAATATGTGGATAATCCTATTATTATTATAATTTTATCATAGATAATGTCATGATATATAATAAATCACGTGTGATGCTTTTGTCATGGTGACATTTGTCCATTTTTACCTCTAAATTCTTTTTCTCATCAATCCAAACAGAAATGATGGTGGCATTACCTCGGGTTTTCTCTCTCTCTTTTTTACTTCCATTTCTTTTCTATATGCTTTTCTCTCCCTCCAAACCCAACATTAAAGCCTACTCTACAAGGTGCTGGTCAACAAAAAGTCTACTCTACACGTTTGTGAGGCCGGCCTATTTATTCAATTAATGTATATCTATCGCAATCTATAACTCTGATTCAGGCAATTCTGACAGAAAATTATATGAATTTGCCGTCAAGTCATGAACCTACTTTTAAAGACTAGAGATGAGGATGACCTATTAAGAATCTATTTTAAATGTCATTCATATCATTTGTCTATTTTAAATTTATTTTAAGTCTGAAAGTGCTTGTCCTTTCTAATAATTAAAGACATTTTTGTCTTTATATCATATGTCGGGAACTTCTGTTTTTGTGTGTGTAGCAGTAATTTTAGTTTGTTGGAATGCTCAATAACAAACTTCGCTTCCCACCTTTTCTATCTTTTTAATTGATATTTATTGGAATTGGAATCATACATATAAAAGCTGCATCATTGCATAAAGAAATAAATTAAAAACTCAAAAAAAGCCAAAAAAATTCAAACAGAACCCAAATTTACTCAAATTAGTTACATAAATTTTATATTAAGCAAAGGTAATAGTATTGTCCAATAAACACCAAATTTGTTAAGAGTTATATTGAACGGGTCAAATTACTTTAAGAAAAGATGAATGTATACGATTGAATAATTAACAAGATAATTAATGATTAAGGAAGCAAAAGACATATATGCTGAGACTGGATCATTCCTTTCTCGAGTCAAGCTGGTACCAGAAAAACGCAGATGCAGATGTGAATCGCCTTCCAAGAGTTTTAAGGATGATAAATAAATAAAAGAGGTTAAAATGGTGGGTTGTGTTTTCTTGGTTTGGCTTCACATCATAGCCTCTATTTTTCTTTTATCTTTTATCTTTTTTTTCATTTGGTACCAGGCGCCTTCCCTCAATTTTTGTTTTAACTATCACAGGGGAGAAGAAGCAAAATCCTTCCATTCCTCACTCCTTCAAATCATTAAACTAAACGCACCATAAATGATTTATTATACGTTAGAGATAATAGAACATCCCCCAAACACATCCAAAATTATGATATGAAATATTTTCCAAGAACAACTTAATTTCTCAATCTTGTGCAACACACAGGCTAGCTACAATGCTACATGCCATTTGGCAGCTAAAATTATAACTACAATTGGCTGCGTGGAAGACCACATATACATGAATACAGAAAAAGCAATCACAGCCTAAGGAGGACATGAAGGAAAAGCGCCTAAAGCTGTACATGAGATCCGTCACTTGCGTTCAAGCTCCATGGCCTCCAATGTAGGGCTATGAATGTCATCGCAGTGCAAAGGGAAATGAGTGAAGGCATCAGTACGATTTCGCCGTGCTCCTGGATTCACAGCCCCAGTCTCCACGTCCTGCTCACCAACTGCAGTATTCTGGTTATTCCTGTTCGCATTAGCTCGCGATTCCTCCTCCACTGCTTGGAAATATGCATATGTTCCCCACCCTGGGAAATCAGCAGACTTATAAAATAACCATGGAGGAACCACAGCATTTCTTAGGTGCACAGATTTGAAAAATAAGTCACTCATGGGGAAGAAAAGCCGAACACCAGTTCCTGGAGAGCTAAAATTTGCATGATTTTAAATTTTTATATATAATGGAAAAGAACGGGCAAGAATCAGACAGTGACAACCAATGTAGATCTGACCACAGAAACATCTAATCTTTGTATTCAGGTGACAAAGTGCTCTTCAAGACAAAAATCCCATGATGCAGCGGTTCGGGCGAATTAAGAAGAGGAAAAGTGGCACATCTATTACTAAACATTTGAAGTATAGTTAGTTAACATGGACGTGTTTACTATTATCATAGTCCAATGTATTGATTGAACCATGTTGAGATAAGAACATGATACGATCAAATATGCCTCAGAGATGGCCACCAATACTTGATAATGTGAACCTTACAGAGGGGATTTGCTTTAATCAAAATGTCAAAAGAACAGACATAAAAGTGTTACCATCGTCATTATAAGGGGGTGGAAAGAACTGCCGATAGCAGAAGGTCGCCACAACAAGCCCTGGAAGAAACATACAAGAGGAGATAGTTTATTTCTTCTTCTCTAATTGAGTTCTAATATTGATATGATACCAAATAAATTTTCTTGCACTGTAAGAGAGTAGAAAAAGACCTAGAAGACCTCCAGCAAACACATCTTGCCAATGGTGCCAATAGTCATCTACCCGAGACACGCCAACTAGAGAAGCAGCAAGTAGAGGAAGAAAAACAATGCACAGCTTTGCCACATGGCCTCTCCGATCAAATGCTTTAATCTTCCCAGATAGGTACAAAGAAAGAAAACCTAAGCCTGCAAACGACCCTGCAGAACTGAATTGCATTAGACCAGAGGTTCGTGCATAACATATATTTGTCTACTAATTAGCTAGTAACACGATGAAGTAAAAAGTAATTAATCAGCAAGAGTTATGAACTTAATTTATACTATGAATGTAGTTACTGTGTAAAACTATATGATTGCCACTTTTGACCCTCTATTTTTAAAATGAAAAGTGAAAATGGTACAAAACGTTTACCATATCAGTCAATTAGTGATTAAAAAAACTATAATTGAAATCTTGTTGCTCACAAGATGTATGGCCGCTTGGGAAACTCTTGTGTCCTTCTTTTATATCACCAGCTTTCCCATGACATACCACACCTCCCCATTTATTGTAAACCTGTGAGGGTAATCAAGAAGACGATGATTATAATGACCACCTTCCAAAGTAGATTATCATTTGCTATATAAATTGATTATTTGGGGAACTGTTCCCCCATATTATAAGTTGTCAAGCTGGACCTAGGCCCCCTTTTTCCATCAAAAAAGAAAAATTGGCAGTTTACATGCTACAGATAGTTTGGTGAAAACATTTGGCAGCTTGAGTTAATGAAGACCGGAATATGCAAAAGTGTCCAATATTGATCCTGTTTGGAATCAGGATTGAAATCACTTATAAGCACGTTTCATATAAGTCGAGACAAAATTTCTCTCACATACTTATCTTGTATGTCGTAAATCACGATTGAAAAGTTACCTATATACCATTCCAAACGGACCCATTAAGATAAGAAAATTTTTGTTGTCATTTGCACATAATTGGGCACAAGTCCCCGTGATCTTAAACCTCTCAATCTCTCCGTCCAAAACATTCTGGTTAATACTAAATCATTTAATGTGAGAAAATGTAGTATATACAAGAAATAGAGTTTATGCCATGTGCCCTCTAATCAATACTCTTATTGAAATAAGGACGTCTATTATGAGAGATTGGACAATCACTTTTGACCATGCTTTTAGGTTAAGGGAGACCAATTCTTGCATTGACTAATTAGCTCATTATGCCCGTCGTAGAGTTTCAAATGATGCAGACAATATCCTTAGGTTAGTTGAATGTTTCGTGGGCTAACGTGTGTATTAAGCATGTTGCTCCTAAGAGTTGCCTCTATGGCTTGACACTGTATCTCGTTTATTCAAAAAAAAAAAAAAAAAGTATTCCATGCATTTGTACTACAATCAAAATAAGTTATACTATTTATGATTTTTGCACAATGGCTTCTTCCACTTTTTATGGTTGATATTGATTATATTGATATTGATATTAACTATACAATCAATTTGAAATAGACGTTACTTGCCTCTATTCCATCAGGAAAGCAACGCCAAAAGAAGTCAGGTCTAGGTCGGCCAACTGCATCTTTTATTGCATCAGTCATGACTGCAGTGACCAGCACCGCATATAGGAGACCTGCTAGCAATGAAGTACATTGCTTACCGCATTTGTACAATTCTTCAACGACTCTTGAGTACTAATGTACGTATATGAAAGTGCAAAGAAAATTTACCTAAAATACTGTGGTGCAAATCATAAACATCTCTCCTACGCATATAGAAGAAAAGGAAAACAGCAATGGGCAACAAAACTGCATAGAGCTGACCATTAAGAGAAAAATTATTAAATTCACTCTGTTACTTGCAACAACTGGGATTATTAACTTGCTAAAAAAGAGAAGTGTTAGAAACAAACGGGGTAGATGACTAGATGCCAATAATTTGTTCCGTTATCATGATAATTAATAAAGCATCAAATCAAGCAATTTTCAAAGGAGAACTATAAAAAATGAGCACAATTATCAGTCAGCTTGGCACTTTAAATTGACACCATAACATGTGAATCTTATGCAGAATAAACCTATAGACCCAACAGAGCAGATCCCATGACAAGCGAACAAAGCTTTCAGGATTAAAATTTTAAATTTTTCAGATAAAGAATAAAACTTACAGGAACAGCCCACACTGGCACTGTGTTGTCTTTCATGGGATATTTAAGGTCTTCCATCATGTCCCTTCCAACAAAGCGATAAAATGGATGAATGGCATACAGAATGACCTCTAACACCAAAAGAAAAAGCAATATAAGCCAGTCTTGCAAGTGATTTCTTGCAAGTGAAGCTCCATGAGATTTGATGGTGTGAGCCGCAGGATCAACTTGTCCCATGCTTACCTGCTGTAAGAAACCAAGGCAGACAGTGAAATTGGAAAGGAATCGTCTAATTACAAGGCTGGGACATAGTAAAACTCTAAAGCATTTCCTGCACTGAGATATCAGATACTTCCAAGATGGCTCTAAAGTCTTACTGTTTGACCAGGCTTTCCTTTGTAATAAGCTAAAGTTGATATACATATACACGCTTGTTATTTCCTCGTCTGAACGAAGAAGAAACCCTGCTTCACTCATGTCAAATTTAGGTAATAATAGCAGACATACTTTCACACTTATGTCCCTACCTATGATGCATATATTTCCAGAATTCTGTTTTGGCAAAACTCTGCTATTATACTCTTTGAATCTGTGAATCAATAAAAAATGAAAATTGAAGAGCGTGCAGGTCATGCAGGCTAAGCCAGGATAGGATTCATTCTACCAAACATGAATATTCCAATTGCCGAATACAAAACCTTGGCAAAACTCTAAAGCTCTATTTCGGCATAAAATTCCGCTCTAAAATATGACACTACACGCCAAATTTCATAAACCTGCAAAATTTGAGGACCATGATTTGCGTAGTTAACTGAACTGAAAAAAAAACAATAGCACTAGACAAAAATGGAGAATTGTTGAAAAGTTACTTCATAGAGTAAAACCACTCCCTACCTAATCAAGAAAACAGAAAGAAAATCAGAAAGCAGTTCACTAATCACTAACCTTTAACAAAGCCAAGAATCTTCCAAACGGAAAGAGGGATGACAGCACATCCTTCCACGCCATAAAAAACGAGGCAGTTTGTGAGCGCAGTCACGAAATTCCCGATAATTTTGCCTATAGTACAACAACGCTGAGATTAGCCGACAGTGAGGGGGAAGGGCGAAAGAGGTTCATTGTTGCAGAAGCGAGAGAGAGTGAGAAAAATCATCCTAAACAGGACGAAAGTGAAAGTTAAAACACAAAGGAGTGGAGACCAAGAAAAGCGGCCCCTCTGTTAAAGATTATCCCATTTTCAAAATTAAAAAAGAAAAAATGAGAAAATTTTCTCGGAAAATTGGGAGAAAAAAATTTTCCGGCATATTTTCCGCCCCGTGAAGAAGAACAAGAAGAATGTACCGGTCACTCACCAGTGAATGGACGGAAAGAGAAGGAAGTTTCAACTTCCCAAGTTCGAAGCAAGACGATTTGGCGCGGACCGGTTGTTTCAACTTTCATCCTTGCGCGATCGCGTCACAATAAACTTAAACCGAAGTAACTGACTGTCTGAGGGTTGTTGGGTAACATGGAAATACTTTTAAAAAGTTTTTTTTTTTTGTGAATTAAGATAAATTTTTCACATATTTATTTCATATATCATAAAATTATTTTTAAAATTATGGTTTGATATTCATTCAAATACCCTCTTAATTACATTGTCTGCAATAGCCGTTTAGTGAAAAAAAATTTATACTACTTCAAATTCAAAATATAAACTTCAAATAATTAAATCACATATCTTAAAAAATTAATTAAAAATAATAAATATGTTAAAAAAATTATAACTTATTTTTTTTAAAACATTCTTATTAGAGAAAAAGTAGAAGAAAAAATAAGTTAAAAAATAAGAGAGACATAATTAATCAGAAATAAAAATTAAAATATGCGTATAAATGGTCAAATAAATCCAAATTATAAATCCAAAAAAGAAAAGTTCAAAAATTTGTTGGTTATATTTTGAATATGAGGGGGTATGTCATTATATAAGCAGGCTAAATACAAATTTCCATTCCAAGATCATGTGATTCAATTGGCAAATCATAGTTCCTCTAAACGGGAGGGTGTGAATCATAGTCTCGGTTATGGACAATGTGGCGTCTGTGTTTCCTTTTTCTGTGACGAACGGTTGTTGCTGTGCTTCTTTGATTGGTAGTCGTAAAACCGGGATTTAGTGATATATATACACATATGTTAACTTCAATTCTAAATATAATACATCAATCAATTTTGTCCATATATATATATATATATATATAAAACTCAAAGTTTAAGAGGGTTATGTGGCAAAAAAAATTTAAAGGGATTATATACATATAAAAATAAAATTTAAAGATATAAAATTGATAAATTTGGGATTATCTACAAAGTTTAGGGTAGTTTATTATTAAATTTTTAAAAGGTATTATTAGTTTATAATTCTAAATTTAGAAAAATTTTATATATATAATTGGGTGAATAGACAAATTTACCTATTATAATATCAAAATGAAGCATCAATAAAATATTGTGTGTAAAAACCCATATAGATATTTTAAAATGATGCCAAAATACTATTTCTGTTAATTCTTCCAAACGTTCGTCACTTTTTGTTTTTTACGGGACCACTTTGAGAGTATTTGGGTAAGAATCAAACTATAATTTTAAAAGTACTTTTATAATATACGAAATAAATATGTAGAGGATATTATCTCGTTTTACAAAAAAATATTTTTTAAAAACATTTATTAGTATTGCCAAATACCCTTTTGTCCAGTTCATCTCTATGCTTTCTCCTTGCTTTTCTCAATTTCTAATAATCCCTCATTCCCTCTCATCCTTCCCCTCTCTCTTCCCCACACCAAGAGTCCGACATCTCTGTTTTCCTTTTAGTGTTCTTTGATCCGCCTCCCTTTCTCCATTTGCACTCATCTTCCAAATGATCCACCTCGTTTTTCAGCATGAACGCGGATCTCGGCTCTCTCTGTTTCTTCTTATTTGTTTTCATGGCTTTCAATCTGACCCAGTCAAAAACCACATCCCACAGAAACATTTGATATCAAAAACCATCCCATCATAGGTCTTCCATCGTGAGCAGTCTTTCATGGTTTTAAAAGTCAGTACTTCGGGCATTTTAAATTGAAAAGTTGACAAGTACTCTTTCTATTCCCAATATAGGATTAATTATTAAATTAAGTTTAATTCTAAATATAATACTTATTTTTCATATTTATTAATATTTTTTAAATTACTCCTATGGATATTTTCTCAATAATAACCAAGTAGAAGAAGGAAGGAGGGAAGATATTAAGGAAGGTGATTGTGGTGTTTTAAAAAAAATATATCATATTTCTTATAATTAACTAACTTACCTAACTTTTTTAATCTAATCAAATTAATTAAATAGATATTATATTAAGAATTATTTTTTATAACAGAAATATGATGATAGTATGATAATGATCCGATAACGATGGTAGGAGACGGCTTCATTGTGAAAGGGATAACCATAGAGAACCCGGCAGGGCCCAGCAAGCACCCGGTGGTGGCCCTCAGAAACGGCGCCGACACCTCCGCCTTCTACCAATGCATCTTTGTGGGCTATGAAGACACCCTCTGCGTCTGCTCCCTCCGTCAGTTAACGTTCTACCGTGAATGTGACATCTCCTGCAACGTCGACTTCATCTTTGGCAACAACGCCGCCTCCGTGCTCTATAACCTGTACGCAGGCAAAGCCCAATGACAAGTGGAAGAACCTGTTCACGGCTCAAGGCAGATATTGAACGCTTGGTGTGGAAAAACCAAAAAAGAGAGAAGAGAGAGGTGGAAGAATACGAGAGAGATTGAGAATGGTAGCCGGTAGGAGAGAGCACATAGCTGACTGGACAAAGTGGGTCCCAAAAAAAATGAAGAACGTTTAAGAGAATGAATTTTGCCCCATTGTACCGAACATTTTATTACGATACTTCTATTTTGATATTACAATACGTAAATTTAGGCCCTCGTCCTGAATAATTTAGTCCGTCAAAAACAGACCCGGTCAGACACTCAGTTTACACCGTTGATTTCTTCCTTTGAACACGAAAGGACTACGAGTATAATTTTTAATTTATGAATATGATTTTTTTTTTTATCAAAGACATTGACTTTATTATTCTATGCGAATGAATGATCTGCTGACTCACAGCTACCGAAATGTAGAGATTGACTTTTCTCATTTTTTATTGTCTAATGTTTATATACAAATTATCATGGAAAAATAACAACAACAAAAAAAGAAACTAAAAATTTGTAAATACCAAATAAAAAATGTCAACAAAAATTTGTGATCATTTGCAAATTCAATATTATCGACACCAAAAAATGAAAATAATGTATAACAATAACAAATGTATAACAATAACATAGGAGACAAAGAGGCGGTCTATAAATTGTGTTGTTACTAAATCTAATTTAGGATTTAGTACTTTTTTTTTTAATTTTTGGTCATTCTCCCAATTATCATTCCCTCCCTTTGTTTTAATGTTAGTTTTTTCTCAAGCAAATTTTTGTTTTTGTTTTCAATTTTTTTATAGAACTATTACCTCCGGTTCTTAATATAAGAGCTGTTAACTAATTTTAGTAGATTAAGAAATTAGTTAAGTTAGTTATTTATAATAAATAGATATTATCTTTTTTAAAAATATTCTTACTAATCAAGTGTAATGGTTAAAATTACCGTTATTACAAAGGCAATCTTAAAAAAAAAGATAAATATAATAGATAAAGTATATCAGAGTATTATTTTCAGGATTAAAATAAAAATCAAATGAGCTTTTATATTAAAAACCGGAAGTAATATAAAGATGAATCAAATTTGAACATTGTCCCGTTTAATTACGGAACATCTTTTAAAAGAATTTTTTTGCGTTTACATAAATTTTTTTTTTTTAAGACCTCGCCAAAATCCCTCCTCTGAATTATAGTCTCAGTTATTAACAAGTGGTGGCTGTGTGTTTCCCTTGTCTATTAGGAAGGGTTGTTGCTAGAGCCGGTAATATGGGCTCAACCCACCAACCCGCCAACAAGTGGCAGGTTGGGTTGATAAAAATTAGGACCGTTTTAAAATGGAAGTTTTGAGCCCATAACCGCCAAGCCCAAACCCGTGCCGGGCTAACCTGCAGGGTTGGCGAGCCAACCCGTTTAACCATTTTTTTTTTTGGCAAATTTTTCCCTTTGCCTCTTTGTCTCTACACTCTTAGCCTAGTCCACAGTGCAACAGTGAGCAGTCCATGTCTAATAGTCTAACACGGCAACAACAACACGGTCCCATTTTCACATTTTGCTTGCGTGTCGCACTCCTTCCAGATTTCCAACTCTCCCAGACCCAGTCTCCCAGTCGCCCTCGGCCAGTCCTAACTCCCAAGTCCCAAGTCCCAAGCCCCAAGCTCTCTGCTCTTTGTCTTTGCTTTGCGCCTTTGCCCTAGCTCATGAGTGATGATTGAGCACTTGATAGTTGATACTTGATAGTGATTTGTGTAGTGACATTGTGTTTGTGACTTTGTGGTAGTGTTAATTTGAATTTATGTTTTAATTTGATATGTTTGTTAAATTATTAAGGACATATCATGTTCATTTAATCATATGTTTAATATTTTGATATATTTGAAACTTGAAACTTGGAACTTTGGATGGGTTCCATGTTTTATTTATGATAATTTCTATTTGCATGTTTTATTTTAGGTAGTTAGGAATTTGAGACTTTGAGTAGGTTTTATTTTAAAAACAAGTAAAAAAAAAACAAAATTTGGCCCGGGTTGAAAAAATTCCAGCCCGTTAGAAAGCGGTTCTAAAAAACCCAGCCCGCCAAGCTTCAGGCCCCCCACGGGCCAACCCATAATCGGCGGGTTGGCCCATATTACCGGCTCTAGTTGTTGCTATGCTTCTTTGATTGGTTGTTGTAAAACCGGAATTTAGTGTTTTACATATATACTCACACATGTTATTTTTAATTTTAAATATAAAATCTCAGTCTATTTTATACTCCTCCGGTCCTTAATATAGGACCCAATTATTGAGTTAGTTTTGGTCCTAAATATAAGACCTATTTCTCATATTTATTAATTTTCTTTAAATTACCCCTATGAATACTCCATCAACTATAATCAAGTAGAAGAGTCTTATATTAAGGAAGATGGGGTATTAAGAAAGATGATTATGGTATTTTAGGAAAAACATGTTATATTTCTTATAATTAACTAACTTACCTAACTTCCTTAATCTAATCAAATTAGTTAAATGGGTCTTATATTAAAGATCGGAGGAGTACATACATATATATATATATATATAACTTAAAGTTTAAGAGGGTTACGTGACCCAAAAAAAAGTTTAAAGGGATTTTATACATATACAAAATAAAATTTAAAGATATAAAATTGATAAATTTGGGATTATCTACAAAGTTTAGGGTAATTTATTATTAAATTTTTAAAATTTATTATTTGTTTATAATTCCAAATTTAGAAAATTTTATATACATAATTGGATGAATAGAAAAATTTACTTATTATAATATCAAAAAGAAGTATCAGTCGTTATAATAAAATGTCATGTGTAAAAATACATATAAGCATTTTAAAATGGTGCAAAAATACTCCGTTAATTCTTCCAAACGTCCGTCACTTTTTGTTTTTTACGGGACCACTTTGTCCAGTTCAGCTCTCCGCTTTCTCCTGCTTTTCTCAATCTCTCTCCCCCTCTCTCTCCCCCACCAAGAGTCCGATATCTGTGTTTTCTTTTCAGTGTTCTTGGATCCGCCTCCCTTTCTCCATTTGTACCCGTCTTCCAAATGACCCACCTCATTTTTCATCATGAACGCCGATCTCGGCTCTCTCTATTTCTTCTTATTTGTTTTCATGGCTTTCAATCTGACCCAATCAAAACCCACATCCCACGGAAACATTTGATACCAAAAACCATCCCATCCTAGGGTGTGTTCGGATGAAACCAAACAATGGTTTGGAGAATAGTTTTTGGAGAATAGATTCTGGAAAAAATAGATTTTATAAATAATAGATTTTGTGAAAAGTGATTCTGAGAAGTGAGGGTGTTTGGATAATTGTTATCAAAAGCACTTTTTATATGTACAAATTATTTAAAAAAAATATAAATTAATATGATAATTACATAAAACATAGATTGTATGATATATTTTAATTTGAAGGAATAAAATTGTTAATAATATATTTTTTTACCAACATAATTAATAATACATAAGATAATATAATTAATAAATAATTAATATGTGTATATTTATTTATAAGATATAAGATTAAATATGTTTAAAAAAATTAATTAGGGGTGTTAAAATCATATTATTATTGAGATTTACTCTAATAGGCACAATCATACTCTCAAATTTAAGCCAGAAACAAAATGGATTCACTTCTCTCGAAACTATGGTTTTGGATTCCAAAACCATGGTTTTAACCCAAATCATAGTTTCAGATAATTTGTGTCTGTTTGGGTTGTTTTTTTTTCCAAACTATGGTTTGGGTCTCTAAATTATGGTTTGGCCTGCTATCCAAACAGGGCCTAAGTCTTCCATGCTGAGCAGTCTTTCATGGTTTTAAAAGTCAGTACTTGGGGCATTCTAAATTGGAAAGTTGACATGTAATACCTTTTATTAAAAAAATATGATGATAGCATGATAATGATCTGATAACGGTGTAGGAGACGGATTCATAGTGGAAGACTGGAAGGGATAACCATGGAGAACCCGGCGGGGCCCAGCAAGCACCAGGTGGTGGCCCTCAGAAACGGCGCCGACACCTCTGCGTGAGTGTTTTAAAAGTGAAGTCGCATGTTGTGCAAAAGAGAAGGAACTCAAATGTATATATATTATCTTATATTATTGAGTTAGTGAATGGACCTAGCTAGAGAAAAAGGAGGATCACCAAAGAAAAATACAGTTAAAAACTGACGATTTCTGCTTTTACAAAATATTTTTGTAAAAATAAATTATAAAATTATGTTAAGAGAGCTTATCAAAAAATCTTCCTTTATTAGTTTATTTTTTGAATTAGCCAATGGTTATTGAACGTTGGGAAAGTTTTATTCCTTATTAAATCAGAATTATCCCTTCATCAATCCTTTTCCATGCATTAATGCTTGCCAACGTCCTGAAATTCAATTTTTGAATGCCTCTGACTTTCATAACCGAAGGTCTAGAGAGTGACTTTTTTCATTATTAATTGTTTAATGTTTATATAGAAATTATCATGAAAAAATGACCAGAAAAAAGAACTAAAAATTTGTAAATGCTAAATAAGGAATATCAATAAAAATTTTTTGTCATTTGTAAATTCAATATTGTCAACATCAAATGCAATGTTGTTATCAAACGTGATTTAGAATTTAATAATTTCCAACTTCTTTTTTTTTTTTGTCATTCTTCCAATTATCATTCCCTCCTTTTGTTTTATATGCTAGTTTTTTCTCAAGCAAATTTTTGTTTTTATTTTCAATTTTTTTTATAGAACGATATATTACCTCTAATCCTTAATATAAGAGCTAGTTGACTAATTTTGAGAGATTACAAAAACTAGTTAAGTTAGTTATTTGTAATAAATATGTGTTATCTTTCTTAAAATATTTTTAATAATCAAGTGTAAGGGCTAAAATTACTATTATTATAATGACTATTTTAAAAAAAAAGACAAATATGAGAAATAAAATAGTTTAGGATTTTATTTTTAGAATCAAATAAAAATTAAACGAGTTTATAAATTAAAAACCGGAGGCAGTATAAAACTGAATCAAATTTGAACGCTGTCCAGTTCAACTGGGGAACATCTTTTAAAAGAATTTTTTTGCAATTACATAAATTTAAATTTGATACTCGCCAAAATCCCTTTTCTGAGGATCAACATTCATGAGTTACTATACATAGCCAAACAAGCAAAGAATTTATGTCGGCCAAAGAAAAAGTAAAAAATTTATATAAGATTTACAAGACAAATTTTTTAATGATCCTAATTAAATCTAATTAAAATATCAAAATTCAAATTCAAGTCTACACTTTTAATAAATTCTTAATCAAGCTAAAAGACTTAATTAGAATTTTTTTAATGTTGTTAAAAGACCTAATGTCCCTATATAGTTAAAAGAAAAAAGAAAAATGAAAGTAGGTGCAGGCCTAATTTCAATTTTAATTATTTCAATTGGATTTAAATAATATTTTGTTCTTCTTTAGATCATTAAAATTTTTATAAAAAAAAAGATTATGGCCAATAAAAAAACAATTGAAAAATCAAGATTAAAAAAATACCTAATTTCTAGGGATTCATGGAATTACAGAGACACTAGGGCTAATAAAAAATGTTTACAATTTCGAATATTAAAGATTAACTGGATTAAAAAAATTTAAAAAAAAAAGGGATTAAAGATTCAAAGATTTCTCATATACTACTTCTGATCCTAATTATAAGACTTCATTTTATAAACGATGTCTTATAATTAGGACCAGAGATAGTATCTATCAAAATCAAGTTACGAATTTGCAAATCGCACTGGGCTCATCAATTTTTTTTTTAAAAAAATCTCAACTAAATTTAATTATAAAGAGGCACTTTGGTGTTTTGAAAATATGATTAGATCTCTTGGCCTGATTAGGAATTTGTTAATAATGTAAACTTAAATATAGACTTTGGTATTTAAGACAGAATTAATTGGGATTCTCCCAATTTTTCATTATTTATTTTTATAAATACTACTTTTATCAATCTCAAACAAGTCCAATTGCAGTGTTGGGATAAGTGTTAAATACTTAAATCCTTATCTATAAACTGTTAATTATGCGTGGGAATACAATCGCATTATTAATGAACATAATTAAGCGTTGAAAATTCCAATTGTGGCCGGCTACAATGCAAAAGCATAATCAATAATATCCGCTTGTTTTCAGATGCTGATTTTGATTGGGATAAAGGTGCTTAGCTCACACCACTCAATAATTCCGCATAGTGCGTCATTAATTAGACTACAATTATACATTTATACTGCCTCCGGTTTCAGTTTTTGGTATAAAACTTAATTAAGTAATTTGAATAGATTAAAAAAATTAGTTAAGTTTATTTTTTGTAGTAAATATGTGTTGTTTTTTCTAAAATACCCATATTAATTACGTATGTTTGAATTATTCATTGATAGTAACTCCTTAACATATGCAACTACTATATGGATTATTTAAGAAAAAAATAAATAAATATTAGAGACAACACGGATTAAGGTCTTATATTTAAGATTAAATTAAATATTAAACTAACTCTTATATTATAGATCGGAAGTAACAGTGAAAAAAAACCTTTTTTTGTTGTTGCAAGAAGTAAAAACTTCTATTTCATACAAACTTCTAAAAACTAGATTGATCAATGGTGGAAGTAGTGCCCAAGGGTCAATGGTCCCAGTATTATTTTTTTGGGTTAATACAAACTATAGTTTTTTAAGTTTATCTTTATTTTGATTTTGATCTTTTAAGTTTCTTTTCATTTAAAATATTGGTCCCTATAATTCAATAAAAATTTAGATTATTTTGTACTTAGAAAAACCAAAACCTATGTTTTGAAACTTAATGAACCAAAAATTATATTAACTTTTTTTTTACCGGAGTCCTAGTAATCTTAAATTAAACTCAACTCAATCATAATTAAAATAATATAATTTAATTTAAATATGTAAAATATTTATATATAATAAAAACATTAATTATATTTATGTATATCAAATATTATTCTTTCTTAACCTAATCAATTGACTCAGAACTACCGATTCATTGGTGTATTGGCTAATCTCATATGGGTTTAAATTAAATTAAATACCACTATTTAATAGTGAGAAAACAAGAAGTTGGTGAGAATCGGACAGGCTGGAAGCCTAGTGGTGTCGCATCTCTGGTTCCAGATTGGTTCCTGCTATGACTTCCTACACCAAAACAAACACACTATTTATTAACCATTTCATGATCCAAATTCCAAAACCACTTTTTCCATGGCTCATCACTCCCTATAATTTATGTATTATCTCTAATCTTCAATTTAATATGAGACTGGGTTAATTAATTTTAAAAGATTAAATAAATAAATAAATTAACTTAAATTATTTATATTTATTATTATTTTTAAACTAATTTACCTAACTAGTAAATTGATTTATAATTTAATGATGCACATAAACATTTTAGATAAATTATTTAATATATGCTATGATATTACTGAATCTTATATTAAGGACTAAATATAACACTTTTTTTTTTATAATTCCTAGATAAAGCATTATTTGCTCTTCCCTCTATTTCTTATATTAAGCTTAAAAGCACACAAATAAAACATGAGAAGATTTATATTATATTGAACGGATAAATTAATACATGAGAAATATTAGGAGAGTTATCTCCCAATTTTGCTGACAAGTTCAAATTATAACTGATAATATAGAATATAAGATAGTCGTATTAAAAATATATAAAATCTAAATTTAAGACTTCTTTTATAATTCTAATCATAAGCTACTTTCAGGTTTCAACATGTTCTATTAGAAATAGAAATAGCTTTCAACCTTATTAACTTTGTTATAAAAAGTAAAACTTTTTAACTTTATTCTGTTTCAATACTCGTATATACATATTTTAATGAGAATTTTAAGGAAAAACAATAAATTAGCAAAAAAAAAAATTATACATCTTTTTAATAAATTTATAAAATGACTTATATTAAAAAAGAATTCATCAGGATAGGCATAACGGAAGGATATTGTTATTTACTTGCACTCATCATCGTACTTTAACAGACGCCTACTAGGCCCGTTGGCCTTCATGTTTAAAATAACTTATACATATTTTATATAAATTAAAACAAAACTTTTCTCATATATTTACATTATATTTCATAAATTGTTATTAAAAAATTATTTATAAGTTATTTCAAATGGACTCTAAATAATTGTCAAAACATATTATTAAATCTCTGGTCAAAAAAACATATTATTAAATGCCTACCAAACTTGTCCATTATTAATAGGTGCAATCATAATCACTTACTGTAACATTTTATTCTATTTTCTTTAGCTTATTATAGGATTTAGGTTATATGGGTGAGATTAATTCATAATATTTAATATTAAAGCTTATTGAATAAATTGTAAATCATAATTTCTATGATATACATATAAATTATAATAAATAAATAAATAAATAAATAAATAAAAATTATTATTTAAAAATATTATTATTTATAAAAAAAATGAAAAAAAAAATATATATATATATATATATATAATAAAGGGCAAGTGGGTGGCACGTGGGCCATCCACTGCCAGCGGGAAGGAGGGGGGTAAGACCCCGTTGGGCCGTGGCCCTCTTTTAATATAAAAAAAAAAAGTTGCATTTCAAGTGGGGGTCACGTGTACCCCCACTTTCAAATGCTTCCCCCCTCCCCTTTCTGTTTCGTGTCGTATTCCTCTGGTCCGTGTCCTCGCCACCGCCACGACAGTGAGTGAGTGTGAGAGGTAGTTTGAGTGCGTGAGAAAGGAAGGACTCTACTTGGATACATATAATATATTTAGGTAAGCTATTTTTCATCTTACTATTTTTATTTAGCCTTTTCTTTTTCATTTCTGTAAGTTTATAGCTGAAAATAAAGCCTATTAGGGCTTGTTAGATTTTTAATTTTTAAGGTTCCTAACTTATTTTGATGATATTAATGGAGCTTATGGGGTTAGAATAGAAGCCTTATGACTTAGATTTTTAGTTGGATGATTGATTTGAGACAATATAAGTTAGGGTTTGGTTGGGAAATTATGATTTGTGTTAATGATGATATTAATTTCGAAATTTATCTTTTAGTTGAGTTCATTTGAGGTTATATTGAGGATCCAATGCTTAAACTTTGAGGATTGTTGTTGAAATAGTAATGTTGATGATTATTGGAGAGACTTTAACTAGTGGAAGTTGAGTGTTTGGAGTAAATTGAGAAAAATATTATAAGTTATTGATTCTAATGAATGGGAAATGATTAATGGAAGAAGAGAATAGGATTTTAATAATGATTGAAGGCATAGTTGACATATGGTTATTTTTCTAAGAGTTAAAGTAAGCACTTTTTGGAGGTTTTTAGATGATTTGAAAGGTGTAACATCCTAGTTTTTATATATCTAATATTTAAACAAATTTTTATAGAATAGGTAGAGGTTAAATATACATATATGTAATTAAAATAATTCTGATTTTATGTGTGTGTGTGTGTGTGTATGAGAAAATGAATAAAATAGCGATGTCAAGAAGTCCCACATTGATTAAATGATAGGAAGTAGATAAAATAGCAATGTTAAGAAGTCTCACATCGACTAATCTTTAGAGTGAAGGAGTTTGAGGAGCCTATATATAGGAGATAGTGAGTGGAGCTTGAAGTGAGTAAATAATTTTCGCACATATCTGAGGTAGTCTTAGAAAAGTGCTAGTTTGAGTTTATTAACCGTTGGATCGGACTGAAATTTGGTCAGCCCATTTGGGACATCCAAATCGTTAATTTCAACGGTTGGATCATCATTCTGATCTCCGAGTTGCAAGTTATTAGGTACGTTTTTAACTTATATCTTTTGGATTTAGCATAGAGTCCTGAATAGTAAATTAGTATTTTAAAGTTCATTCACCGTTAGATTGAGCTATAATTTGGAGGATAATATCATGATAGATAGGAAATTAAATTCAATGGTTAGATTAAGGGATTAACTTTTGTAGTGAGAATAACCTGGTTCGTACTAATCGTACTAAGTCTATTTGTCTAAGTCCTTTGAAGATGGAATATAAGTTATAAATTTATAGTTTGTCTATTTGCATTATAAATTTGATGATTCTAATAATATAATCTAATAATTAAAGGATATTTAAGTAAGGAAAATTTAGGAATCGAGTCTAAATCACATATATATATGTTCTCATTCCAAACCTTAGAGAAATGTCTTTTAGGCTAGAGTTCTGAGTAAAATTAAAGCTTTTAGAGAAGGAGTTAAAGGCTAGAATTTTGTGAGTAGCCTACTCTAATACTATAGAGATAATATTTTAATTTTGTTTGTAGATATAAACTCTATTGTGACATTTTCGGGGTTGGACTCTGGTTGTAGTTGACTGATAGCTAGGAGACCAGGTAACTAAATTTCTATCTGTTGCATGTTCTAGTATGAAGTTGGTGAGCGGCTTTACAACTAATTCTATAGAAGTATATTACGTTTTGTATGAACTGTCTTGTAGGATGCTATTTTAAAAAGGATTGACATAGTTTGTATTGCAAGAAATTGGTGATCATGATTATGATATGTTATTATGAAATTTTGTTGATTATGCATATAAATGTGTCATTTTGAACCCTGTGCTTCTATTTTGGGTGGGGAAAGGAGATAATTGGAGTTGTTGAGATTCATATACTTGCCACGTGGTATTAGCCTCCATACAGAGCTCTATGGTTGGCTGCTATTATTGTCCCACTAGTTCTTCGAGGGACTGCGACACCCCACTAGTTCTTTGAGGGGGGACCCATGGTCCACCGAGTGCTCTGTGGTCTTTGGCCGGTCCACATCATTCGTGTGGTGAGCTTGTCAGAGTTGCCAGTCAAATGGAAAGAACTTAGCCCATGGGTCTAGTCGGCGGAAATAAGGAGGATATAAGGATGGATTTGGGTTCAGGAATTGCATATGACATGGAATATTCATTGATATTTATATCTTTTAAATAAATGACAAGTGCGTTATCTCTTTTGAAATGTATAAATTGCATGAGAGTGGTGGAAATATTTGTCTTATATGATTATTGTGAGTTTAAATGTTAAATAAATGTTTATCAATTATTATTAACTCTGTGTATCCCACCTGACACCTCACTAGCCCATGCTAGGGTGTGTGATAGGTAGGGATTTAGTTACTGAGACGTTGTCTCATCCCTATTGTTTAACATTTTTCAGGTGAAAGCTTTAAAGGAGGGACGTCAGGGAAGGCTCAGGAGGAGTAAAGCTACATTAGCAACTTGTAGCGTCTCCTCGGTTTATGAGCTATGTTGTATCCTGTATATTGCCACCTTAGGATAAATTGTTTTAATTGATTCATGCATTATTATTTCTTATGTCCTTTGAGTGTACTATTGTGGTATGTGTGCTAATAGGTGGCCAGAGGCCTAGGATGACATATTCGCATGTGATTTGTTTATGAATTTATTATAAAGTATGAATTAAGATTTAATTCTTAACATTTTAACTTATGAGCTATATTATATGTTGTATTATAACTATATTAGATAAGATTAATCCTTTCTTATATAGTTTGTATTTGAATGAGTTAAGAAAAATTCTTTTATCCGTGATAGGATGTATAATTGGGTGCTGCTCTTTTCTATCACGGATAATAATATTATATAATTAGTTAGTGTAGATGATTGTGATATAATTTGAGTTTGTATTTAGCATAGTTTGGTTATAAAATGTTATTTCTTAAAGTTACTATGAAAAAGTTAAGTTTATCTGTTTATTTAGGGAGGTTGTTTCAAAAGGATTATTCTTATTAATAATGTGAATGAGAGAAATAGAGTTGAGAAGCACTAGAAATTGTCACTTGGAAGAATAGAGGAATTATTTTTTTCCTAAAGATAATTTTTTTAAGGTAAGCAATTATGGGGATTTAGTTAATAAACTATTCTAATGCTATATTAATTAGTCTTTTTATATTAATATATGTTTATCAATTTATTATTGTAGAGTGAGCTTGGTTTAGGCTCTTGGGTTTGAATCCCCCTACTTTTAGTTCTTGTGTCAAGAACCTAAGGTAACCACTTTTTAATTTACCTTGTATGCTTGTTGATGTGATTATAAGCATGTGTTGATATTATAAATGTTATCAATATATGTTATGGTGATTTTTGTATGAAAGGTAATTTATATATCTATATCAAGATTTATGTTTCGTTAAATTTATTAGTTAAGTGGGCATGAATTATTTCATCTTATGAATATCTTGTTGATGTTGAACAAATTTGATTATTGAATCTGAGAATACTTTATGGATATGAAATTGTGTGGAATTGGATGGTTGGATTTGACTGTGTTGGTTGTGCTGAAATGTAGTTGTGGGAGGTTTGATTATTTTTACCACGTGGTATAGCCGCCACTTGGCGCCCAGTGGTTGGCATTAACATTCTTAGGACCCTCAGTATCACCCTTCTTTTGGCCGGGTCAAGGGTCAGCCCAAGAGACATGACACCTTTCCATATTCCAAGGAAAGGGAACCCATGGTCCGATATGAGCTCTGTAACTTTTGGCCGAGTTACACCTCATTATTGGAGAGCTTGGTGCAGTCTTGTAAAAGAGACGAATCCTGTTATGTGTGTATAGCCCATGGGTTCTGTCAGAGGTTACAAGGAGGTTATAAGGATGGTTGATGAAGTTCTGTGCATGCAAATTACTTTTGAATTATTATATATTGTTTTCTGTAAGGATATTTATCCTATATGTTATTTGAAATTGTACTTTGCCCGCTTAACTATCTTGTAATCACTCCCTGGATACTTGTTGAATTGGAATTGTAGTTACTGGGTCAATTTGACTCACCTCGTGGTTATTTAACATTTTTCAGGCGAGAGTTCAGGTGTTGGTCCCAAGGGGAAGGTGTCCGAGGCTTGAGTTTTCCTGTCCACTCTGTATAGCCTCTACTTTGGTATACATGTGTTTGACTGATGTATATTGCCAAACTTAAGGGTCTTTTTGTTTTAGTTAACATAATCATAGCCTTTCCGCTGCATTCTAGACTTGTATTATTGGGCGGAGTCCTTTTTGGACATATGTGATTGTTATTTTGATTGCAATTGATAATGGGCAGCAGTGGTAATTATTTTGGTGGACTTCAAATGCCCTAGCCCATTTACAATTGGTCTTAATTGTATTTGAATATTCTAGAGTATTGCTGATGGATTTGATATATACATGAAAAATCAAATGTTGATCCTTTCTTATTTGATTAACTATCTTTACTATTCTAGAACAGTAGCTACTATTCTGTTAAAGATTTGGATTATTATTGACTATGGTAGATTTCTATTTGATTAGGTTTGTCTTTCCTACCATGGTTAACCTTTTTAAAGTAATTATCGTTTTGAAAATATTTATTTACCATGAATTACGAGGGTTGTTACACTCACAAAAAGGGAACCTGTTTAATGTTCAACTAATTCACATTAATTCTGACTGAATCATTTTTAATTGTTGCAGGCCCCAAAAAGAAAAACAAAAGAATAATCTTTAATTGTAAATATAACTTTTATTTATTTTATAACTTTTCCCCAGTTGTTCATTTTTTTAAGTATAGGTATCTTCTTAATTATTTAAGGCAATCTTGTTTACGGTATTATTTGACACTAAATGCAAGCAATGAGCACCCGCACCACTCCTAGTGAGATTTGAACCTTTGTTTGACACATTGTAAGTACCTAGCCCTCCAGTATGTTCAACCCAGTTAGTGGTTCAAATTTGATAGTTACTCTCTCTCTCTCTCTTTTTCTTTCTACGCATAGGTATCCTTCTATTATAAATAATTATATTTGAGACACTGTTGGGAACTTTTTAATATTAATTTATCACATTGTAAAAAACTTATCCTTTTTATTAGACCCAACTCGCATCGGCTGATTGTGACGGAATTTGAATTAAAGTGAGCAGTGAGAGTTGGTGGGTTTATGTGGGCTTCTTTGATTCTGGACTCAGCCCATTGGGCTTGAATTTGAAAAGAAATGTATGATTCAACATGATTATATACAGACCATAAGTTGGGGAAGATATTCAAAATCCCAATATGAGTTTGCTTTATTGCTTAGCTGGTAAGCAGCTCTTTTGTAATGGAGCGTCATGAATTTGAATTTGAACTTCGTCTTCTTCGTGGAAACCTAAACGAGCTACTTTCCACCAGTGAACCAACTTGTATCCCAGTTTACTTGTGAGGCAAGATTTTTAACATATAATGAAAAATAAGACTGAACGTGAGATAAGTATAGAAAACATAATTATAAAAAAAACAAAAGAAAAAAGTTTAGTTGTTATTGTCTTATAGGTATTTAGAGAAGAAATGTTCGGTTTATTTTAGCTTTGACAATGGTTTATCTGAACAACGGCTTATCAACATAATGGAATTGGTTTGGTTTGTCTGGTTTTGAACATTTGGCCAATGGTTAAGTATTTTAGTTTGCTAATATAGTAATATGTATAATCTAAATTAAAAATTTTATGAGATTTTTTTTGTGTGTATTTGTTGAAAAGAAATGAAATTGAAAACATGTAAAAAGGTCCAAGGCTCCTAAGGCCTGGGGCCTTATAAGAATGAGAGAAGAGGTTTGCCAACAAGATATTTTTTATCAGATAATACTTAAATCAAATTTTTTATAATTATTATGTTAAGTTTTCTAATCATATTTTATCATTTATTTTATTTTTATATATCACCATTTAACCCTAAACCCATGTGGAAAAAAAAAGGATACATGGATTAAAAAACTTGGTATAAATTTTATTATTTTATTATTTGATTAAGGGTTTTTTCTTTTGATACTTAGAGTGCAAAGAGTTTTCACCTCTTTAAACAAGTATGCTTCTCATGATTCAAACTTGTAAATTTTATCACTTTTTACACCACTTCTGGTTTTTAATATAAGAGCTAATTGACAAATTTAAGTAAATAAAGAAAATTAGTTAAGTTAGTTATTTGTAATAAATAGGTATTATTTTTTTCGAAAATATCTTTACTAATCAAGTGTATTGGTTAGAACTACTATTATTATAAGGACTACCTTTAAAAAAAATAAATATCAGAAATAAAGTGAATTGTAATCTTATATTTAGAACCAAAATAGAAGTCAAGCTAATTTTTATACTACTTCTAGTCATCATAGTTATAAGAGCTAATTGACTAATTTGAGGAGATTAAGAAAATAAATTAAGTTAGTTATTTGTAATAAATAGGTGTTGTCTTTTCTGAAATATCTTTGGCAATCAAATATATTGGCCAGAACTACCATTATTAGAAATATTATCTTGAAAAAAATACATAAATATAAGATATAAAGTATATTGAAGTCTTATATTTAGGATTAAAATAAAAATCAAACGGAATTTTATATCAATGTAGTATAAACTTAAGCCTATCAAGAGTCAATCCATTTTCCACCCTCAGGTGAGGATAAACTTTTCTATCTTCAACTGTGAAAAATCTAATCATTAAAAATTGTATTGAAATCCTACATTATCTCTTCCTTACATACTACTATTAAACTATAGAATCCCTGCTGGCAAAAAAAGAAAAAAACTATAGAATCCCTCATTTTTCTATGCACAATAACTTTAGCATGTGAATTTTTTTTCCGGCCGAATAACTTTATCATGTGATGGTATCCGAGATTTTTCATTTAGCAATTTAGTTAAAATAGAGACAGAGATGAAAGGCAAAGGATCAGTGTATTTATGAGTGTGGGTTCCACAATATCATCTTATTTTAACTTAATTGCTTGAATAATGAAATAATTGATGATTAAGCATTGAAAAGTTTTTAATTCTTATGGCCGTCAGTCCCCACCATTTTCTTTAGATATATGATTGTTCAATAGTAAAAGATTTGATTTCAAAATGAGCATCCTCCAAGAACAACTATGATTTGATATTATTCCTAGAAAGAAATAATATTTAAGGATCTTAAAAAAATTAATTAAGTTTGTTATTTGTAATAAATACATGTTAATTTTTTTAAACTATCTGCTTAATTATGTGAATTAGTAATTTTTCTTTATGAAATCTTTTATAGTCAATAGAAATATTTTGAGGTGAAAATTATAAATTTGAGAGATAAAATATATTAATGTCTTCTATTTATGATCAAATTTAATTCTTAACTTTTTTTTATATTAATAATTGGAGGTAATATTAATTATAATAGGGGAACATGGTATTGAAATGTTTCCAATTGACTGTTTTTTTTCCCTTTTCTTTGTTTTTCTTCTTTGTTTTTTTGGGACAGCAAAGGTGCATCTTGAAAGGGAAAAGAAAGAGAAAAGTACTCCCCCCGGGCTAGAATAAATATCCATTCCAATCCTTAAAAAAAAAAAAAAGAATAGAATATCCATCACTTGTCAATCATTTCAAAAAAAAAGTTTATTCCTTACTTTAAATATTACATATTCCTCCTCTTTTTAATATTTTAAACTTGCTTAATTAATTTTGAGTAAATTAAAAAAATTAAGTAAATTATTTAACCATAATAAATATAACTTGATCTCCTTAAAATGCTTATAAATTATTCATGATATGACCTCATATTGATAAACAAATTTTTTTTATGTATAGATACCTATTTGAAACATTTTGTGTTTTGCTTTTTTGCAACTTTATGACAATTTATATTAATCATTCATTTAGATATTTATATCAATGCTGATGATTTTTATAAGCCCCCTGAAACATGCAATATGTAAATTATTGCATGGGAATATTACTTTATTGTAATTATCAAAAAAAAATTGTAAAGTGCAGATCAGAACTAATTCGGAAGCACCTGATTCTCTGCCACCTTGTAAAACGTAATGTCGTCAGGTAAAAACGTTGTCGTGGCAGTTGCAAAAAGGCGCCCCTTCTCGGCGCCGCAACCTGAGACGGCTAGATTTTCGTGGCCGTATACATGGCGGCCGCGCTTTGCATTTCTTTGCTTCGTGGTTGGTCCAAAGAAACGCGCCTTATGATGTGGAGTGTGGGCAGCATAAAGGACCAAAAAGGTTTAATTTTGGGAGAATTGCAATTAGATCCCACTCAAAGGAATTAAATATAAAAAGGTCTCTTGAAATCATAAAATTATTCTGAAGTCTCAAGGGACTTTTTTGTATTAAATTTTATTTGTTTAATTACCAAATTATCCTTCTTCTTTTTTAAAAATTTGTATTGACAACTGAAAGAGCAGTGGTTGACAACTCAGGGTGTAAGGATTGACAACTATCATGACTAATTTGACAACTTATGGTGTGATATGCTGAGAAAATGTATTGTCAAACCAGCCGTGATAGTTGTCAATCCTTGCACCCTGAGTTATCAACCACTGCTCTTTCAGTTGTCAATGCAAACTTTTTTTTTTTAAAAAAAAAAGAGAGTAATTTGGTAAGTGAATAAATAAAATTTAATGCAAAAATTGTTTTGGGACTTTAATATAATTGCATGATTTCAAGGGACCTTTTTGTATTTAATTTCTTTGAGTGGGACCTAATTGCCATTTTTCCTTTAATTTTTTAAAAATTATTTCCTTAAATAGTTCAATTAAAATTTGATCATCTCAATGCAGCACAAGCTACTTAATTATTCACATAGATTAAATAATTTAAATAAATTAATTAATTATAACAAATATAATATAATCCTTCTAAAATATTTATGTATAACATTAAATTGTATATTAGTTTATAAAGTTTGGAGAAAAATAATAAATATAGAAGACAAGTGGATTGTTAGAATCAAATTTAAACTTCTAATTAGCTTTTGTTTTAAGAATATGAAGGAGCACTATTTAAAATAATTTCTATATATTTTTATGTTCAAGTTTAATTCAAGAAAATATTTTACATTAAATTTAATAAGTAAAATTTATTAAATTTGCTAATAATTTGATAAACAAAATATTATTTTATAAAATATTGTTATTCGAAACAAGGAATTAAGGTTTAATTAGAATTTTATGTATAAAATAAACTTAATTTATCCTTCATATTTTATGCATTATTAAAGAATATTTCTCATGTCATCCAAATTTTCATATTTATATTATAACTTCAAGTGTAAAGCATAGTTAATGACTACTAGATTAAGGCTTCAATCGCATATTTCATTTCCTATTTGAAATTATAATTACACAACCTCCAATATTTAATATGATATCTAGTTTTTCACCCAAAAAAAAAAGAGATCTAGTTTGTATTTAATTATGTTTTGAAAGAGTGATATGAGAAAATAGGTATTTTTGATTTTATCTAATCTATAGGAGCCTATTTCAGCGTCATAGATTTTTTTTTTTACACTGGACAATTTTTATGTTATGAAAGAATAAAATTTGAACTATGAACTAGATCTTATATTAAGAATATGAGGTAATATAATTTTTAAAATTTTCCTAATGAAAAATATAAATATGTTTTTGAATACAAATAATAAAATTAATTATTAAAAAATAATAAAAGTGAGAGATATTATATATATATATTTAAAAAATTTATATAAAAAATATCTTTTTAAAGTGGTCCCAATTGCCGAAGGGGATCAGATGTTCCAGTTTTGGTAAAGATACCAATTCTCTTTACCAACTTGCATCCTTCCTTCTTTCCCGCAGACACAACGAACCAAATCCATCTGATCAAAAAAATTAATATGTAAGTTGCTATTATTTCCCCTGCTTAAATTTTTAATTAAGTTTGTATAGTTTTAAAGACTTGATAAAAAATATAGAGACCTAATTGAATATCAGATAATGCTGTAAGAACTTGATAAGAAGGAAAAAAATCACAAGGACATAGTTAAAATTTAGGTGAAATTATAAGGATTTGCGGAATAATTTTTTTAATGAAAATACTAATGAAATAAAGTAAATAAAAAATGAAAAAAAGAAGAAGAAGAAAAGGTATAGGCTAACCAAGGAAGTCCAACCAATTAAAAGTCCGTTTTGATCAGCGATTGAAAAAGTAGCTTATTGTCAATTTGATTTTTGAAAAAGTAAAGTTGAGTAAAAGTTAAACTAGATAAGCTGAATTATGTTTGAATTGAAGTTAAGAAAAGTTAGTTTGTAAAAAGTGAGATTGGTAAAAAGTTGTTTAGATTATGATTGAGTAACAGTAAACTTATTTATAAAATTATCAAAATGGTTATGAGTTTTAATAAATAATGAAACATTATTAAAAAAATAAATTTTACATAATATAATGGATTTAAATTAATTTAATATAAAGAAGTGAAATTTAGTGAGTGAATTAAATTTTAAAACTTTAACGAAATCATAAAAAATATTTTAAATATAAAGTGAAACATGATCAAAAAATAAATTTACATAATACAATAAATTTAAATTAATTTAATATAAAGAAATGAATTTAATAAGTGAATTAAATTTTAAAACTTTAGAGAAATTATAAAAAATATTTTAATAATGATTAAGTAAGTAATTTTACTTTGTAAAATTATCAAAATAAGTAAGACTTTTATTAAATAATAAAAAATAAAAAATTATCAATTTACATAATATAATAATTTTAAATCATTTATAAGCTCTTGCTGATCTCATATATTTTCTTTTATTTTTTATTATTTATTATAAGGACATATTTGAAAATAAAAGAATATTTCTAGGAGCATATTTAAAAACAAAAGTATATTTCTAACTTATTTATTACTTTCAACTAATTTTAACTGATTTTTTATTATCCACAAATTAGTTATTTGAGACTTATAATAAGAACCAAATGAGGCAATAAATTTTTTAATTTTTTCTCTCTTCATGTTTTAAAAGTTATAAGTCATAAGCTGTTAATTTTAGCTTATAGCTTATTGTAGCTTTTTAAACAAAAGCCAAATTGCTCAATTACCAAGTCAAACAGCACAAATTCTTCAAACGGGCTTATACTTGGAAAAAAAAAATAGCTTATTTGCCTTCAAACGCTTAGCCAAACAAGCTCTAAGAGTATGTTTGGCCACTGTTTGAACATGAAAAAGTGTATTGGAAACTGCAAAACATTGGTCGGTGGTGTGATTAGAGATGGAGTGTCGTTTTGATCAACTTTTTTCCCATCTAACTTTTTATTTCTTTTGCCCATTACCACCATGGAGAGAGAAGATAAAATGAAGATGAGAAGAAAAATAAGTGGTATTTAAGTGGGTCTTAATCTTAACCTAATAATCTAATTTTTTTTTCAAAAAAATTAACTAATAAAATTTAATTAATTTAATTTATTATTTTTCTCAAATTTATCAAATTGTACACATATGATATATTAAATTCGCTCCTTAATATAAGAGCCTAATAGATTGATTTGAATAGATTAAGTTGAGACGTAGCTCTCTTTACACACTTAATATTTAGTTTGTATTTCACAAATCATGATTGAAAAGTTATTTTTAAACCATTCCAAACAAGTCCATGAATAACATGAAGCTAAAACATGTTTGAAACTTGAAAGGCACATGGAAGATTAATAATCTTTAAATTATTTATCAATTGTTTTTATGAAATTTACAAACCAGTTTGTGATAAATATTGGGGAAATTACTTTAACATCCCATGTATTGAAAATAAGTGATAGAGACTATGATTGCAATTGAGAAAAATCATTAAAAAAGTCTTCAACATAAGTAATTGTTTGTTATGTGAAATTATACAAATCCATATATGTCGAATTGGAAAATACTATGAAGGGATGATATTCTTCAATCTCACATACAGGGGTTTGTCCAATCCCCATATAACAAGCAATCTTTCATGTTAAGCACTCTTTTAATAGATTTTCTTAGCCCCAATCATAATCTATATCTTTCATTTTTTATGTATCGTATAAAGCATTTTCATAATCCCTACAATAGCCTTGGTGGGTATAGATCCAAGACTTTGTTTCCCAAAAATATGTCAACCAAATGGGCCATTAATACCATCTTATTAATTATTATCATGTTGTAGAATGTTATATATGACTATATGAGTAATAGTTGGAGTAAATAGTTGGCAAAAAAAAAAAAGTTGGAGCAAATAATAAAAACAACTACCTATTAGATATCCACAAGTTTGGTGTAAAAAATATATATATATTCACAAGTAATACTAACTTATTATTACTATTTATTAATCACCTTATAACATAGTAACAGATAAGTTTTCACTTTGAAAGAAGAGGCTATGAACCTGTGAGTTCATTGGAGGAAATTTTTTTTTTTTTTAATTTGAGAATATTTTTCATAAATGCACACCAAAATTTATTTATAATTAAGGCTTACGAGACTCCACAATAACTTAATTATTTGAAAGGATCTTAAAAATGACTTAGGGTGTTGTGTGAGAGTTGAGACTTCAAAATAAAATTTTTAAAAATATTTAATATTCGCATTGTTTAAATATTTTTTATTATCTTTTTTTTTTAATGAAACTAAGACGAACTACGCTTTAAGCGTTTACATCAGTATCCAGAAGGCACCTAAGAAAATCAGGAGGTGAACTGAAGCAAACAAATCCTTCGGCTACTTCTTGTGCTCTCTTCACAAGACAATCCGCAACATAATTGGAACCACGATTGCACCATTCAAGACTAGCTTCCCACTCCTTCTCCAACCGTTTGTGAATTTTTGTAAGCAGATGACAGTCAATATGCTCCTCGCTCCAACCATTTGCCAAGCATTCGACCACTTCCAAGCAATTGGTCTCCACCACTATTTTCTTCCATTGCATCTCCCAAGTTCAACGCAAGCCCATCATCATCGCCCAAGCCTCAGCTAGAAAGCTGTTACCTCTGCTGATGTTGAGAAGAAACCCTGACAGAACTTCCCCATTGTGATCGCGAGCAACACCACCACAGGCAGAGTTATTCCTAAGTGGGTCGTAGGATCTGTCCACATTGAATTTAACAAACCCCACCAACGGCGAGTTCTACTTGAAGTGATGATGCACCCCATCTGAGTTTCCACACAGTCTAAACTCTGACCAGTCCACCATAGCACGTACCTGAGTAACGATTTGGATCGGCCCTTTAGCTTTATCATTAAAGATCCCCTCATTTCTGTTAATCCACAGCCTTCTACTCATTATGGCAAACCAAATACACCATGAAGTGCCCATATACTTAGACCTTTGATTTATGTTCCAGGAGATCCAGGTTGAAGCGTTAGTGAAAGAGAAGAATTTCTCGCCAAGTTCAGCAGGCATTATTCTTTTCCAGTAGATTATCGCTTGACCGTATTCTCTTAAGGCATGAAGGATATCCTTTTTTTTTGCTTGGACAGAAAGTGCAACTATTTTCTTGTTGTAAACCTCTCACCACACTTAACTCACTTGTAAGCAGGCGGCCATGAGCGCACAACCCGAGGAAAGTTTTGCAACGTTGTGGTATGGGTAGCTTCCAAAGTCTACGCCACCCCATACGTACCGGGGACGGGTTCTGATTACACGCAAGGGAATAAGCTGATCAGATGGAGAATTCACCATTTGAAGTACCTCTCCAACTTACTGAATCCAGGTTCACGCGATGAACAGTCGGATACAATCGCTCAATGCAAGAGGTAACCGAGCTTGGAAGGAAATAGGAAAAATTTTGCCAGATCCACTCATCGGATTCATTGTTACAATCTGCAACTATATCATCTAAAAGGTTTTCTGGGACATTTCTAACCTCATGATTAATGAGTCTGTTGTGGTGAGGTAGCCAATAATCCTTAACCAAATTTTGGAGCCATTGCCCAGTTTCCATTCCACCCAATTCGTTGTCTAATCCCAAGCTTTTTGGATACCTCTCCACGTTTGGGCAGCCTCCTTCTTCTTTACAACTTTGGGTATAATGTCATTGCCACATTTGTACTTTTCTCTCAGAAATTTCACTCAAAGGGCATCTCTTCTTTTCATTAGTCCCTAACCTAGCTTCATCATATAGGCCTTATTTCGTTTCCATGCACTCTGAAGACCTAATCCTCCTTCTTCCTCTTGCATTTGCAAATATCATCCCAAGCCACAAGATGAATTTTCTTCGAGGAGTTAGTACTGCCCCAAATAAAGTTCCTACATCGTTTATTAATTTCATCAGAGATGTGGAGAGATAATGGCACCGTTTACATTGTATATTGAGGAATAGCCACAATAATAGAAGATACAAGGGTGTGTCTAGTAGATAAAGTATTAGCCTTCCATCCTATCAATCTTTTGTCTATTTTTTCAAGAACATATTTATATGTCAGCTTGGAAACCTTTTGGTGGTTCAAAGGGACCCCTAGATACTTCCCCAAATTTGCCATCGGACCCCTAGATTTTGCTTCGTTGACTTTCTCTTTGGAGGCCAAACAGAAGTCATCTAAGCAAGCTTTAATAGATCAGCTTGTTCTATGCTTGCTTTAGCAAATAGGATAAGGTCATCAGCAAAAAAGGGGTGAAACTGACAACCATTTTTCTTAAGTTGAAAAGGCTGCCACTGTCCTTCTAAAACTTCATTCTAGATGAGGTGTGCCAATTTCTCCATCACAAGCACAAACAGGTAGGGAGATATGGGATCTCCTTGATGAATGCCATGGGAAGGATTAAAGCTTTCACCCCTAGAGCCATTCCATAAGATTGCATCTCAACAGAGGATAAGCAGTGATGTATTAGTTCTATAAATTTTGTAGGAAGGCCCAGCTCCTCAAGGCACTTAGTGACAAAGCTCCAATTAACACGATCATAAGCTTTTTCTAAATCAATTTTTAGAGCCATATATCCCCTATCCCTCTTTATAGTGTGCATCGAATGAATTATCTCTTGAGCCAAGATAATATTATCTGAAATTTGCCTGCCTGGGATGAAGCTACACTGATTGGGAGCCGCAACATCTGGAAGCACGTGCTTAAGTCTGTTGGCTAAAATTTTTATAACCACTTTGTAGATAACATTATAGAGGCTGATGGGTTTGAAATCCCGAAGACTTTACGGATTATCTATCTTGGGAATGAGGGCAACATTTGTGCTATTAATACGTCTAATCTCATCAGGGTTGGAGAAAATATTTGCCACTATTTTGACCACGGAGGGACCTACTACTTCCCATTGAGACTGGTAAAAGAGGGGATTAAGGCCATTCGGTCTCAAAGCTTTGAGGGGCCTATGCTAAAGATGGTTTGTTTGACTTCTTGAGCAGAAACATCACGACCTAGCGCATCAAGAGTCCTGCATCAACCTGTGGAAAAGAACTACCAAACAACACAGAAGCAGAGCATTAGTTTCCTTAAGAAAAAGATTTTGGAAGAAGGACGTACCTTTTTTCTTAAGTTCCTCTTAGTCATAACACCACTCCCCTTTTCATCTTGTAAGGCTTCCACAAAATTTTTTTTTCCTTCTACAGTTTGTAATTGTGTGAAATATCTGGTGTTTTTGTCACAATGGGTATATCCAATTACACTGATCTTTGGAGCCACATGATCTCTTCTTGAACTAGACACTGTTCGAGCTCTCTCCACTTTTCCTGTTTTTTTTCCTTTCCCAATACTCATCTTGCCTCTATTTAGATTCATATACTCCATGTCTTTCAGCAAATCATACTTTCTTTTGTTAATATTACCAAATGTCTTTTTGTTCCACTTTAAGACTTCCTTTTGAAAATTATCAACATTCTGTTCCCATTGTTTATTAATATTCCAGGCTTGCTTAACCACCTCTGTAAAGCTGTCGTGGGCAAACTAAGGAGGGAAAAAGCAAAAAGAGTTATTTGCCCAGTTTTGGTGGTTTCTTCTTCCCATACTCAGCAGCAGGGGGACAGTGATCAAATTTCATTCTGGGAAGATGAAGAACCGATGCATTCGAGAAGTGTTCGAACCAGTTTGGGTTACCAAAAAAGCAACCAATTTGCTAAAAGACCTACCACGACACCAGGTAACATCAGGACCTTGGAAGGCAATGTCTGTAACCCCGCTTCTGTTGATCTAGTTATTAAACAGGTGGTCGGGCCAACATATAGTATGCATTCGTGCTTCTGTTCATTAGTTCTTAATGTGGCATTAAAATCACCACCAATGCACCATCTGCTGACAACCTTTCTTCTATTTCCTTGAGTTGCTGCCACAGGATGCGACGAGTCGAAGCCTTAGGGTGTCTGTAGATAATAGAGATGTCCGAGATAATAGAGAGATCCGAAGCATCTCTTGTGCCTTGATTAAAGGTACTATGAAGCAACTGTGTTTGTTTTGAGGTAACCATAAAATTGATATTTATGATTGTAGCTTTTTCATATTTGCTGCATATTTTTCTGTGCCATAGTGATGTATGCTGAATATTTATAAGCGACAAAAACCGCGAAAATATTTTTTTTAACATACAAAACAATTTTTTAATCATTTTTTGATACAGCAATTTCTCAATCTTAATATACGCACCTATCATTTTTTCTGGCTTATATAATACTAGGAAAGCAATAATGAAATACTAACTTTGGTTCTAATTATAAGACTTAATTTATAGTTTATAAATGAGATATTATAATTAAGATCGAAAGTAGTATTTAATTAGAAAAAAGGGTAAAGCGAGAAAATATTCTATTATTTCGTGATTTCAGCTAATAAATTTTGAGATATGCAAATATATTAATGAATTATTAATAGTAGTTAATAATATTAATATCTGTGTATCTAATTCTGAATATAAGAACATCAGTCAGGTAATTTAATTAAATTAAAAATTTTAAACCTTTTAAAATATTTATATATTAAATTAAATTATATATTAATTTATAAGTTAAATACATTATAAATTAATTTGAAAAAAAAGACTATAAACATGAAAGACGGGATAGATTGAAACAATCAAATCCAATTTTTTTTATCTAGTTTTTATACGGAGGTATTAATCATTTTCTTGTAAATTCTTTTCAGGAAAAAAAGAAGGTGCAAGGGAGGGCCAGTCCAGTTGTGGAGGCTTTGCAAGTAACTATAATAACGTCAAAATCCACGTTCTTTGCCCTTTTTCCTTCTCTCTCTCCTGCCAGGGAGGCAGCACAGCAGCAAGTATCCCTCAAAACCTCCCCCAAACCTCTTCTCCTCCGCCACCGCCCATGGAGGTTCCCTCCGCCGTTCAGCCCCTTTCATCCGCCCCACCGCCACAAACCCCTCATCTCAACTATCCCGAGTCCGTCGACTCCTCTCCTCGATCCCGGAACACTGATTCATGGGATGAGCCTGTCCCTCCGGCCGCCGCAGCCGCGGCCTCCTCCAAACTTCGGTTCATGTGCAGCTATGGTGGCCACATCGTCCCTCGTCCCCATGATAAGTCCCTCTGTTACGTTGGTGGGGAAACGCGTATCGTTGTTGTTGAACGTAACACCTCCCTTTCTGACCTTTCCTCTCGTCTCTCTAAAACCTTCCTCAACGGCCGTCCCTTTACTCTCAAGTACTTGCTTCCCACTGAAGACCTTGATTCTCTTATTTCTGTGACCACCGATGAAGACCTCGATAACATGATCGACGAGTACGATCGAATTTCTAATTCGTCACTGAAACCCTCTAGAATCCGCCTCTTCTTGTTCACGGCGAAGCCCGATTCGACCCAATCGATACCCATAATTAACAGCTCCGCTAAGTCAGAGGATTGGTTTCTGGGTATGCTTAATAGAGGGTTTCGGATTCTGGTTCTGTTAATTTGTTGATGGGTTTTGATGATGAGCTTGGTGCGGGCAATCTGGATGGGGGTTCGAAAGATGTCGAGCCTGTGAGTTCTGGATCTTTTGGAAATGGCAAGAGTGCGAAGCAGCATGGTCAGGATGTTCACTCTGTGCCCGATTCACCTATGCTGGAAACCACATCTTCCTTTGGGTCCACTTCTTCATCGCCGTCGGTGGCGAATTTGCCGCCAATTCGGGTTCATATTGATGATGGTAGTGGTGGGGGAGCAAGGGTACAGGATCAGAAGGCGGTGGGGATTGAGGATCAGCTCGCTCAAATGGGTGTGGGTGGCGGACAGAAGCAAGATGAGGGTTTTCTGATGTCTTCACCTCCTACTATGCCGGCATCCACCGTCCCGGCCGGCGTGCCTGTTGGCTCCTCGGTCCCTCCCGGCGAATACCAGAATCGTGTTGTCTCTGATGATGAGAGATCAGACTATGGAGTCCTTGGGGGTTACAGGAAACCTCCCCCACCGCAGCCACAGACGGTGCCTCAGCCTCAGATTCTGCATACACAATTGCAGCAGAAGCCGACTGGAGGCGTTGATCTGCCTTCTCCAGATTCAGTTTCAAGGTATCTTCAAACCCTTTCCTGTTTTTCTGCCTTTCTCATTTTGTCCAACCGGTTTTCTGGTGTTGCATGCTTAATTTTATACGACATTGAGTTGTTTAGTGCTTAATTTGGTTCGATCATATTAATGGGTTACTTGTTAGAGCTTTCTGTATTAGGTGCTTCTTGCTGATTGCTTGTTTAAATTCTTCAGTGACAGTAGTATGAAAAATGCAATGTCGCGCCCACAACCTATGGTCTATCAAGACCAAGCCCAGCTCCAAATTCCCTCAGGAGCTGCGAGGGTTCCTAGTAATCAGGTTGATCCGAAACTGATGTCTGATTCTCATGGTCGGATCCAAATGCAGCAACAAGTATTGGAGCAGGGATATGTTTTGCAACAACAATTTGATCATCATCAACAACAACAACAACAACCACCTCAACAGCAGCACCAATTTATACATGGAACACAGCAACAAGTACAGGAAGCAGGATATGTATTACAACCTCAATTTGATCAACAACAGCAACAATTTATACATGGCACACATTTCATTCACCATGCCCCTTCTGGTGCTGCGCCACTGTCTGCATTTTATCCTGTATATCCTTCCCAGCAGCAGATTCATCCCCAGCATCATCATCAGCTTGAACAGCAGTATCAGGTTTACTATGTTCCCAGCAGACAGACCCAACCTTACAACTTGTCTTCACAGCAGCCTAATATTAGTGAACCTCCTGCAACAATTCCTTCTAACCGCGCCCAGACAACACAGAATCCTGCTTTGGTTCAGCCATCTGCAGCTTATAACCCCATCAGAAATGCTCCGGTGCCTAAATCTGAAATGACAGCAGGTGCATATAGAACAGCATATTCGGCCACCCCTCAAGTGGTTCAAGTTGCTTCTGGTCAGCCTCAGCAGCAATTTGTTGCCTATTCCCAGTATCATCATCCATCTCAGGCTGCTGCCCCCAATTCTGCTGCCTCGGCTAGTTATGCTTACGAGTATGCAGATCCTGCTCACGCCCAGATATACTTCTCTCAGCCTCTGGCACCCACAATGCCTTCACAGTACCAAACTATGACGGGTGCTGCCGCTGCAGGACATCCAGATGTTTCTGCCCAGCCACCCTCAGACAGCATGAAGCAGCAGATAAGAACATCACAGCCACAGTAAGTCAGTCCCAAGTAAAGAAACAATTTTGAAGAAAAATGGGTTTGATATATTCTTTTCCCTTTAATTTTTCTGTTTCTGTTGTGTTATTGGTACCTGTTTGGGGTTGTATTTGTGATAGATTATTAAAAACTCATCTCATCTTGTACTTCTTCTATGTCATAATTTATACAAATTGATAGTCCAAGGTTATACTGTAAAAGGTCAAAGACTCAAATTGTTTTGTCAAGTCCAAATATTGATTCATGAATTATTGTTGTGTAAATTAGCAGGCATTGTTCCTGGGTTCTTTTCTGTTAATAATTTCCTTTTGCATATGCTTCTCCCATTGATAATCACAATGGGTATGTCCTTAGAAGCCTAGGAACTAGTCCCTGGTCCCTTTAGCATCCTGGACCTTAAAGGACCACTAGTTTACCCTGGGCATACATAATGAATTAGCGCGTTTATCGAGACTTTACATTGGTCATAGTTTGTCTTCAATAGGAAATCATATATTTTGCCAACTGATGGATTGGTTTGTCGTTGCCAAGTTTGAATCGGACCATCTTTGATGGAAACTAACCCTTGAATTATCAAGAGGTGCCTAGTTGAAACTGCGTAAGAATTGCTATTAGTTTATTTTGGCATTTCAAGCAACAGATTATAACGTTATCCGGGGATTAAACTAGATGGTTCCATATGATGCGTGTGTTGGTTTGTTCCCTTTCATAAATGATGTTCAATTCCTTATGCTTCATTTTGAGCCATTTCTCAATGTCTCCTTGCTTTTTCGTGAATACGACGTTGTTAAGAATGGTTGTTGGTACTCAACTCAACCAACATCAGAAAACAACGAAACCATGAGCAGCAAAGCAAAGATGTTCAGATGGAGAATTTTGACGTACGGTGAACTTTAAGATATGTATACATACGATCAAACTTGCTCACAAGAGGCACGTTAGTTCACGTGACATTCAGTGCAAGTTCATTTAGGTTCAGTGTTTTATTTATTAAGAAAGAAGATCCAAGGGTTTTCTGGTTGATAAAATTGGTCATTGTTGGCGAAAACAAGCGACCAAAGAAAACGTGTAGCCTTCCCATCTGGTGTTTAACTTTTTTAAAGATCTTGGTCTAATTAATAGTATTTATTTACCTAATATTCGAAGTCTCAGCATCAATACTCCCTCTAATCTTTTTGTTGAAAAATTTAACCGAATCATATGGATTAAGGAATATAGTTCGAATTAATTAAAAGCTTTTGATTTGTCAAAAGTCATTGTAACACCTCAAAAGTATTCTTAATAAAATTATGAGAAAAAAATGAACGTAATTAAAGATTTTTTGGTATTAATATTATCAATATCAGTATATAAATAATTATAAAAACTAGAAGTATTATGGCCAAAAAACCCAGCAGTATTTGTAAATCATAATAAAGTTAATTTCAAACATGATACAAATGTATGAGGTCCACTGTAAACTGTTATCAAGCACCCAAGCCCTTGTGCAAAATTTAGAGCTGATAATGTGTTAGGAAACACTTAAGATGATAGTCCTCATTGTCCATTGAAATTTAAATGCTGTCAAAATTTAGAAGAGGGGAAACTAGAAAGGATATTAATAGAGAGAAGTGATTTTGTGCTGTATGAAAAAAATATATAAAAAGAATTTTGTTTGGTAAAGCGTAAAAGTATCTATTTTAAACTGATCCAAACAGCTACGTTGCCACGGGATTGCCAGTTTGAGATTTAGTAACAAAGTGGGTGTGATGCTGCTGGCAAAGCGTCACACATGCCACAATATGGTGGGGGCAGCTGTGACTCAGAGTTGGGAGCAACCTCAAGCTTCAAAATGTCTATCCAAAAACTTAACGCATAAGTAAATCATTTTATATTAGTAATAAATCAACTTACCATTATGAAGGGTTGATTGACTTTTTCTCTCTTAATTATTCATGGGTATCCTCTTATTATAAACATATTTTAGGTACCATCAGTGTTCAATGTAAGTATTTCTTACTGTAGAAATTTGAATTTTAGTTCAAGTAACCAATTCTTTTCACTAAACTCAACTCTTACTGCTGGGTTGATAGAATTTTAGACAAACATAACACTTTAACACCTAATTACAGCCTATCTTTTGTAAGCTTTTATAAACCAGACTTTTATTCTAACTGATAGTTTAAATTTACTTAAACACCCAATTACAGCCTATCTTTAACATTTGTGATTATTTTTTAGTTGTGTACAACCTATTTTTGTCTATGTGCAAAACAAAAAACTTTTACATACAGTTAAAAGGTGCGTTTCACACAACCGCAAAAGATTTTCACTCATTTAGTATTTTTGAGCAATAAATTATATAATGAAAGATTTTTTTGGCAATTTTCCTTGTTTATAAACGCCAATTAAGGTAGTTTTTGGTGAACTTCAGTTCAATTTAACAAATGTCTATTTTGCAAACTTTAAACTAAACATAATTTTTTTTCAAATTTTCCTGCCTCATGTATTCTTTATAAAAAAACAAAGAAAAGAAAAACAAAGAGATTCAAACATGGTTGCGGGTGATGGGGAAGAAGATGCTACCCACTATTCACATTATTATTGCTTATTAATAATGTGATGGTCCTCCAAAACAATTTAGTCAAAGGATTTAGAGGGGTCCCACTACGCGCACGGGAAGTTGATTTTGTCACGCCACAGCCTCGTGCTGAGGGACCTCCCCCCATGCTTGCGTATTACTTGGCCCACTCTTTATCCGTTCTTCATTTCTCCAACTATTCAAACTCTCCTTAGCTTGAGGGATGGATCTTCTTGAATGAAGGTAATTTTTGTACGCTTTGATCTGTTGAATAGCTGTTCAAACTGGGTATGTCACAATGTCAACCAAAATTTGTTGCAAAAGGGGAAAAAAATATAATTTTTTAATATTTACTCTCTCCGTTTCTAAATGTAAAACCCATCTTAACTATAAAAATAGGTCTTACATTTATAACCGGAAGAGTATTTGTTCTATAAAAGTTAAATGAATGATTGTTAGGATTTATTATCGAACTTGGATTAATTGGTAGTTGTTTCAGTTTAAACAAAGTTCACATGTTCAATCATTTGGGAACAAAATAGCAAAGATAGTAGGATGGCTGCATTGAGTCCTATTATGACCCAATTCGAATTAGTTTGATTTCATGAGAGTTTGACTCGGTATACGGTGCTCATATTAAAAAAAAAAAAGACAATTAGGATCTCGGCAAATTTATTGTCCTGAAAAAATGAGTTGCAAATATTGATTCAGTTAATTGTAAATAGGAATCTGATTGCGGATAGAGAGTTGCATTTGAAACCTTTAGGAGGGGATTTAGATAGAAACAAAATCATAATTTTAAAGTGACTTTATGGTATACAAAATAAATATATGGAAGAGTTTATCTCGATTTAAAAAAAATACTTTTAGGAAGTGCTTTTGATAATAGCCAAACACCCCGCAAGTCATATTTGCAATTGAAACTCTTAAATTTGCAGCTGCTTGAATGATATTTGCAATTCATTTTTTAAGAAAATTTGTGGGAGACCTTACTTTCATTAGAGGTATTCAATTTGTCCCGTTCCGGTCCCAATGAGTTCGGGACGAGACGGGACGGGAATAGTGACAAGGACGGGACGAGACACGAAGCAGGGTTGCCCTGTCCCATCCCGTCCCGGGGTATTTTTTTTTAAAAATTATTTATTAACAATTATTATTAAATTATTTAATTTACTTATTAATAATAATTATTATTTTTATAGTGATTTTTATCTCTTAAGTTGTAGTATTATCTTAACAAAATCTCATTCCTCAATAAAATAATTCATAAAGACATTATATAGTGTTTTTTTCTTGTATTTTTTTAACATCTTTTTTATACTATATAATTGAGCTTTCTACATAATATTTTTTTAATGATGTTTTTATCTTTAGAAGCCCAATAACAAATAAGCATTATAACATAAAAAATTCATATAAAAAATTATAGTATTTTTTTTGTTTAAAAAAGGGGAAAGCAGGATGGGATGGGACATGGGACAAAATTCTTGTCCCATCCCTATTCATCGAGACGGGATCGGGACGGGCCTGTCCCGATTCCGTCTAGTCCCGTGAACACCCCTGCTTTCATTAATTACTGTAGTAGTCATTCTCCCTGTAAGCACATGAACATGACTGAAAATATAAGAGCTAAATTATTAATTTGTAGATATTAAAACAATTAATTAAGTTAGTTATTTATAATAAATGGATGTTCTCTTTCTTAAAATACCTTTATTATTATGTGCATTGGAATTACCAAAAACTTCTTAACATATGCAATCACCATATATTACATGGGAACAAAATGGAGAAATATCGGAGACAAAGTAGATTAAAGTCTTATATTTATAACCAAATTGAATATCTAACTAGCTTTCATATTAAGACCACTGGTCCTTTATATAAGAGTTTATTTGACTTTTATTTTGATTCTAAATATAAGACTACAATCCATTTTATCTCTTATATTTATCTATTTTTTCTTAAAATAGTTCTTGTAGTAATGATAATTCTAGCCATTTCATTTGATTAGTAAGGACATTTTAGAAAAGACAATACCTATTTATTATAAATAACTAATTTAACTAAGTTTTTTAATCTATCTAATTAATCAATTAGTTCTTATATTAAAAATCTGAAGTAATATTCTTTAAGGAAGTAAACAAATTTGAAATTAATAACAGTAGTTAGATTAAATGAGGAAAGATTTATAAAATGGACTTCTCACCGAAGAACAAATAATGTATCACCAGTTAAAACATATTATGACTATTTGCTTCTTTTTTATATAAAATATTTAAATTCTTAAAATTTTTTAAACAAGTTTTTTTGCCAGCAAAAACAAGTACTGTCTCAGGTCTTTAATATAAGAGCTAGTTGACTAATTAAGTAGATTAAAAAAATCAGCTAAGTTAGTTATTTGTAATAAATATGTATTGTCTTTCTTAAAATATCATTGCTAATCAAGTGTATAGAGTAAAACTATTATTATTATAAAGACTTTCTTTAAAAAAATATAATAAATAAAAAATAAAATAAATTAAAATTTTATATTTAAAATCAAAATAAAAATTAAACAGACTCTTGTGTTATATTAAGAATCAAACATAGTATTTTTTTAAAAAATATATTAGCTTATCACCTTCTCCATTTCGATTTGCCTAGAAAATAACGCCACCCTTGCAAGCATGACATGACATTAATAGGATAAACATGAAATGGCGTAGAAAATAAATGATTCCCTCAACAGGACCTTCATTCAAGGTTCTCCTTGCGTCTTTTGTTGTTCCCTTTCCTCGTAAGTTCATCCGTGGTTAGCCCGCGGCCGAAAGCTCAGTCCAATAACTATTTTAAATATAGTAAGTCATAAATAAATATCTCATTGTATAAGAGACTCACCATAATTTACTCGAACTAAAAATTTGCCCATAATAAAGATAAAGTTATTATATTATATAAAATTTTATTAAAATCATACATATGCATGCTTTGTATATTTTCAGAAGATGTGTATGTGTGTGCTTTTTATTTAAAAGATAAACTTGAATTAAAATACAATGGCACATTTTCATATTATAAGTTTTATAACATATATTAATTTCTTATTTTTTCCCCATCAAACATAAAAATAGTACTCCTCATGTCTTTGATATAAAATTTAATTAACTAGAGCAAATTAAGGATGTTAGTTAAATTAGTTAATATGATATTTTTTTAAAAACATTTTAAGTATATTTTTTAATTTCTCTCTCCTCTTCTACTCGATTTTTATTTAGGAAATATCAAGAGGGCATGTGAAATAGGTCTTGTACATATTACCAATATTACATCCTTAATTAACTCTTATATTAAGAATCGAAGGCGTATTTTTTTTTTTTTGCCAATAAGCTGGGAAGAATAAAAATGGTATTATTAGTTTATATGTATTTATCCCAAAAAATAACTTTTAAATTTTAAATTTCCAAATAAGTCTAATTTACTATATTTTAATAGTAATTAACATACACTTTTCTAATAATTCCTAATTTGAAAATTTAAAATTTAAGAGGTTTTTTTTTTGAAAAATTTCTCAAGTCTTTTTGTGATTACTGCAAACAAAAATTTGCTTTTTTTTTTTTTGCGCGAACAAAATTCGCTTGTTGGGTGCTCAAATTAGCATATTTAACAAGATTCCTTCGCACTATAAGAAAAGTCACAAAATAATTTATACTAAAACATTGAGAAACAACCAGTAATCACAATTGCACCTCAGAGTCAAAATTACATAAGGAAAAATAATCAGGATTAAAATTGCACTACTAAAAAAATAAAATTAGAGTCAAAATTACACCTTAATTATCTAGCCTTTTATAGTATTTTAACTTCCCTCAAAAACTCTCTGACTCGCCTCGGTGTCTTTTTCAATTTTTATCTGTTTCTTGGTTCTTGAGCGTTTTCTTTCATGCTATGTTTGAATGGAGAGAAAATGAAAGAGGAAAGAAAACTAGGAAGGAAAATTGGGGGGGGGGGGAGAAGTGGTTTTTCTCCTATTTGGATGAGGGAAAAAAATGGGAGGAAAGAAAAATTAGGAGGAAGATGGGTTGAGGGACCACAACTTATTTTCCTCCCAACTTTTCTTTCCATATATAGAGAGAAAATGAGAAGAAAACATATTTTTCCTCTCTACCCTTACATATGCTTTTTCAGCAAATAATACCTTTTTTTTTTCATTTTATTTATTATTATCAAGTCTTTCTTCTGTGTTTGCTTGATTGAAAAATAAAATGACTAAAATTAAAAAAATTCTTCTAAAATGAACTGAAAGGTAAAATAAGTAGAGTTGTTATTTTGGTTTTTTTTAGCATTACATTACACAAAATGTTATTTTTTTCTTTTTTTACAAAAATTATTTGATATTAAAGTATAATAACATGATAATATATCTTTATCGAATAATTTGATTTTAAATTATATGATTATGTTAATGTAAATATGGTTTTTCATTATGATATTTAATTTGATTTTAATCAAGATATATTTTGATATAATAGAAAGAGTATTTTAATCATTCATATATTTACTCATTTTCTTTCCTTTCTATTTTCTCTTGTCCATCCAAATATGAAAGGTGATAATATTTTTTTCCAATTTTTTCTTCTGTCTATTTTCTCTCATCTCATTATCTTTCCTCTCAATTTTTCTTCCCATCCAAACAAAAAGTCAGAGACATCCGGTAGTTGTTGGCCCCAGGGCCCCAACATCAAAAGTAAAAATTATACTATATCACTTTGTTAAGTTGGCTTAATCACTGGAAAATTTTGAAGGAAAAAAAATCAAAAACTTTTTCTAGTTGCTCGTTCATTCATTTTTTTGGGGTAAATCAATAATCCACCAAGTCTAATTTTTTTCAAAATACAATTATGTTTTAGGGATGTTTTCTTCTAATGACTAGATATAAAATGCACATATAGTTTAGAATAAAAGAAATTTAAGCCTTCAATTAATAAGGACTCAACTTATACTCTACACGAGTGCAAATTCAAATCCCATTACAATTTAAAAATATCTTCATAGATACTTTTCCAACCATAAAAATATGGTCAGACAATAATAAACTCTGGAATCAAACTCATCTAAACTTTAGCATTAGCAAAATAATAAAATAAAAGCAAACTCAAAACTTGCAATAATCATATTAAGGCAGGAGATAGAAAATTGAGGCCCCAGCCCCTAATTTTCAGTTCACTTTGACAGAATACATCAAACTTCTTTTCTTCTTCTCACTCAAAACTATGAATCAGATTTTCATTCTACTAGCATGACCTACTAATCAATAGCTACTTCAAACACTCTCACACAATGATCAGCTCCACAAGAAGCCAATTGCATGCTCTTTTCATCTTCTCTCTTCTTCCTCCATGCCAGACGGTTCACAGAAGAGACATGGCACATAAGAGGATCTATGCGCACAGCAAGAGAAGCTCCCAAATTTGTTTGAGAGTATGACAGGTTCCAGAGCTCCATGAGACCAGATTCCATTCCAATGGCGAGAAGTCCATCATTTCTCCGATCATTAAGACCGACCCAAGATAATGCTGTTACACTACTAGGAAACTGAGGCAGAGTCATAAGCTGCCTTACTGTAGATTCCCCCTTCACAGCCCAGATTTTCACTGTTTTATCCCGGGAACCTGTTGCGAATTCATAACCTTGGGGATTCCAAGAACATGACCAGATAATACGTTTGTGTCCCTCCTGCTTTGTGAGAAGATTGTAGCTTATTTCACCCGTGCCTACAGACCACAAGTGACTCAGATTTCCGTTGACTTGCAGCACTAAGGTGCTTCAGTTGAGAAGGTAAGGGAGGAAATGTGCAATTTTTAGGTGTTTCTTACAAGATCATTAAAATTCAGGCACAAGAAAACATTTTTGAAAAAACAATCAATAATGATATAGTCCGCATGAAAAATGTTCACATGCTGTGCTTACATTGAAAATCTCACCCCACAGGGAACATTCTAGGAATCTTATCCCTAGGGAAATTTCTTGACTTGCCACACTCCAAGTTATTAGGAAAATTTTGCAGTAACTAAGAAAGTTTAGATCACAATGCTCTCTCTCTTTATTTTTTCTTCATGAATAATAAAGTACTACCTCAGGTCCTTAATATAAGAGCTAGTTGATTAATTTGAGTAGAGTAAGGAAACTGGTTTAGTTATTTGTAATAAATAGGTGTTATCTTTCCTAAAATATCCCTGTTAATCAAATGCATTGGCTAGAACTATCATCATTACAAAGACAACCTTGGAAAAAATAGATAAATATGAGAGATAAAGTGGATTGAGGTTTTATATTTAAGACCAAAACAAAAGTCAAACTAGCTCTTATATTAAGGACTGGAGGTAGTATAACATTATTTATATTCTTGTCAGTCAATTAGATTGTTGCCAAGAATATTTTAACCCAGAGTAATCACAAAGCACTATCGGTATTCATGCATATGCTGATGCTATAGATGGTGACGATGATTAGGTACCTGTTCTTGCAATTCTAAAGATGCAGAAATGACGATCTCTTGAAACACTCAAAAGAAAATTATCATCATATGAGAATTGTAACTGTGTCACTGTCAAACTGTGAGAATGCAGGCGGCCTACAGCTTTCCATGAGCCCACTAACCAAAGCCAAATCTCTGCCACATTTGCGGATTGAGCCTACAAAGGACAAAATTTGAGCAATGATTCCAAATTATTGCGTAAAAGTAGCACTAATAAATACTTAAAGTGAAAATAAGGTACTTTTCACCAACAAAATAAAGCAAGCCAACTGCATTGAAGTGCATGCACGTGTATCCAGAAATGAAAAGAACGTGAAAATGAAGATAAAAACTACACTGTCCATCTAATACCAAAAGTCATGAAAGTTGTGTTTGGTACACCGTCATTTTGACCCTAATACCTCGGATGCTGGGTGTCATTTTAAGTGCCAGTGTCGGTAGATACTAAGGCATGGTGACAAAAGTTTAGGCAGTACCTCAAACCACTTAAAAAAAACAAGGCAATCTCACATTTCCCCACTCTATGATTTGTTAACTTTAACAAAATATCACCTGCGTCTGTTTTATGAGAAACTTCAATCATCACACCAAACATGTCATTTGCTAACAAAGATATTTCTAGGTGCCACTATACTCCCTCAAGTCCTAAATATAAGGTCTATTTGAGGGTTTTGATTTGATTCTAAATATAAGGTCCCATTCTCTCTTGTCTCCCATATTAAATTTTTCATTCCTATAATAACCCTATTTACTAGGACACTTTTATCTTTGTGCATTAAATTTTAATCATCAAATGTCAAGGTTATTTTTCAAAACGTCACAAATTCTCTGCATGTTAATTATAAACATACCTACTTCTTTAGGATTCTATGAATTAGTTAAGAGGACCTTATGGATGACCAGAGGGAGTATCATTTAGTTTAATAAAAACAACTGTACATCAAGAATGACACCATGTACCTTACACGAGGAAGCAACGAGCTCACCCCTATGGTCACAGCATAAAGAAAAGATTTCATTTCCGTGACCATAGAGTTTGTGTGATTCAGGCCATAGTGTATGCCAAGCCAGTTGATCTTCAATTGGAGGCTCAGTGAACACTGTTGGCATTGCATCAGGAACAGTCTCAAGGGAGTCAAGACCATCAATCCTATTTCTGTCAGGGGTTTCATGTACAGCTGCATAGGAGAATAGCCCATCAAACTATAATATTATATAGAGACACTGCAACAAAGGTCTTGTACAACTGTCAACTTCAATTTGAACAAGCGAAAAAATAGAAATAGATGACTCAAGTTTTCCATTCTTGACTGTCAACATACTGCCTACCCCTGGGTAATCTTATATTAAAGAGTAGAGGAGGACCACCAACCATGCATGCAACAAGCCCTGTATAAAATAGTTGTAGGATGGCTAAAACATAATTGTTCACCTAATAGCTAATATACCAGTTGATTTCCCAAACGAGCAAAACCCCAGTCCTATATTGAAAACTAGTTAACTAAACAAGAAATTGAGTGAGAACGGAGCTCAGAAAATACGATCTGAGGATTAAATTTCCATGTTGAAGGTCCTCAGGCAGGACAATGACTAAGGGACTTGACACAGGCTCACATAAGGGTCAGAAAGCTACAGGCAGAAAATTTTATCTAGCACAGAGCATGATAATCTATAGGAAAAGTTGTCAAATGATGATGTCAACGTGCTTCACTACTCACCAGGGAAAATTCAGACATCCAGTTTTCCAGGAGCTGACATAAGGGGGAATGGGAAACAGGCCAAAATTTGAGTGGTTGCCAGATGTCAAAACAGACTGGTCAGGCAAACATCCTAACTTTCAAGATAGAATTTGGTCAGACTAGGTAAACATCCCCTCCAGAAACACAGTATTTGAGGATTTCAAGATCCAGATGAATACCGGAAAATTAAACTAAAGGGACCATGTGGCCCCCCGAAGAAGGGGAAAGAAGACTAAAGGGATTAGCACACAGCAAAATTCACCAAATTATCCAACAAATTAATTACCTGGGTCACAAGCCAGCGTTTTATTTATGAACATTCTTTCATAGTCTTAAGCAGTGAATTGATTTTATTGCCTGCTTTTCTATATTGATCAACTTTTAGCACATTCTACCTGAGTTAACACTAGGAAAAGTTAGAGAACCAGAGAAACAGCAGCACTACTATACGATTTCAACACTGACTGCAATGTGCAGCATCTCAATACATAAAAATTACTAACCTTGAACATAAATAGGTTTCTGTGATAACCCAAGAGCAGACATATTCGCACCCAAAATCTGAACATCTGATTGGAAATCATCAGAAAAACAAGATTTCTGCAGAGAGGCATTATTCAAAGTCTTCAAAAAAGAAGAGGGAGCTTCAAACACTCTAGCAACTTTCTCTTCAGCTCCACTAACAAAACGATGATTTCCCTTACTTTGGACAACTGTCACGCAATTGAAATCATGGCCATGAACCTGAGGACGAGCAATCTCGTGCCAAGATTCCCCTGTTGGAAGAGAGGCCTCAGTTTTCCACGGAGCAAAAATTCTAGTTGTCTGCAGGTTTTATAATTTGCAAAATCAACTATAAGAACAAAACTACTTCAAAGGAATAAAGAATTATAATGTCTAAACGCATGCATGCATGTGTGCACATGCACATATGTGTGCATGTGTGTGGTCATGTATAAAAGCTAAACTTGTAGACCTAAATTTAGCAAAACACAGTCATGAGCGTCAAATAAACCTAGGGAAGGAAATTTTTTTAAGGGTATAATTAGTGGTAAGTCAATGAAAACTTTTATCATCACATGAAGTGAAGCAGAAAGTCTTTCCTGTGGAAATAAGATCCAAGAAATGGGAATATACACCTTGGGAACCAATTCCCTGCTCTTGAGTGCAACAGTTTTATGAGTTTTGGGTTAAACCCTTTCTGCTAAGCAGTTTTCCTAACGATTGAAATTTAACACAGAAAAAGGTAATATCTAGTTTACTTATTTTTGGTTCAAACCAGTTGCCACACAACTAAACACATTCAGATGACTTAATCTTTAAAGTAACATGGTATTGGCCACTCATTACATTTAGCAATAAAAGCATTTCACTGTAAATTTTCTAGTGTAGACAGCTTTATGCAATAGTTCTTTTTCTACGGGCAACACACCTGATCATGACTGACAGACAGAATATAATCGCCAGATCTAGCCCAGGCTATATCAGTCACTGATGCAAAATGACCAGAGGGAACCTTTTGCGGCAGCCAATTATCATTATCAACATTTTTCCAGAGATGGAAAGATCCACCATAACCATGTGCTAATATAGAATCTCCATGCGGACTCCAGTGGCCACCATAGAACCCCAGAGCACAATGGCCAAGTTCCCCAACAGTGACCACATTCATCCAAATTCCAGACGTCTTTTCAGGTTGCCATATCATCATAGTCTTGTCCATGGATGCTGATAAGATGCTCTGAGGTTGATAATATGAATCCTTCTCCAAAGATGAAGCCAAAGGTGGTTGCCACTCCACTGAATATACCCAATCCTCATGTCCAACTAAAAGTGATTCCAGAGATATTTGAAAAGAAGAAGGGCCAGCTACAAGCACGGGACCTTCTATATAGGATGACAAGCTTATTTCTTCTTTCTTGTATATAGCATGTCCATTGGACAAAGAACTGCGTAGTGCCATCTTCCAAATTCGTATGCCTTTATCCTGAGATGAACTTACCAGCAAAATGCTGCTTGAGTCCCCTTTTGTGCTAATAGGCAATGAGAAGTCCAAACTTCGGATCCAATCTGTATGTCCTTTTAGCTCACATGCACGAACAAGCTGGGTTCATACGTGAGAAGAAAAGTCTTTATACACAGATGATATTTCCACGTAACTAACTAAAGTGCATTTTAAAATGACTACCTTTCCTGTCCTTCCCCCACAATAAAGATGAATCTTATTATCCAATCCTCCCATTGCAAGAACTATTTGCCCATTATTTCCAGGCAACTCCGCCAATGATAAAGCTACCATTGGTTTAGGACCAACAGAGAAAGAATCCAGACACAATAATTCGCAGTCGCCTAAAATGAAAATCAAATTTCTCAATGTTGACAAACGAATAATGACTGGAAATAAGAAAACAAGATGCATAGAAACCACATCCCAGAAAACCTATTTAAAATATTAATTTTACTACTTGGTCAAAATGACTCATCTGCACTCCTCTTTTTGTCAGGCTACTTGTTGCAATAATTGAAACAGTTGTTTCAAAATTATCACTATTCAGTTAAAACCAAAATAAACAAAGAATAGGAACAACAAAGCCGGACGGCCAAATTGGGAACACTCATGCATATGGACCACTACATCAATTAGGCAGTCAAAATCTAGAACAGTACAGAGGAAAAGGTTAACCAAATTAAATTCCAAAATCCAAACTGTTCTGAATCCATCAGACCACAGAAAAATTCAAAGGTATTTCTGAATCCATCAGACCACAGAAAAATTCAAAGGTATGTTTGCCAGAGACATTTATCAGATAGCGAGAGGCAGCATGTGGGCTTTGAGACGAAGAGAAGAAGGTCAAGTTCAATGTAAAAGAGATGTGGCAGTAAGCCAGTAAACATTAATGTGGTCAGGAATCAGTCTTACCTCCTTCAGCCATTGGAAATACCAGTTGCCATACACATACTGCACCATCTGAAGAAGTAGATGCAAATATTGCCTCGGTTTGAGAAATCATGATTCCAGTAATGCATGTAACACCTTTCTTGTGTGATTGTGGTACTTGTAAGACACATCTCCACTGCGGACAGAGGTCAGGAAACACAAGTAACAGTAAATAGAGGCTCCAAACTGTCAAGAAATATATGCACAAAATTGATGAGTCCCAATTTAGATAATTCTTTTCCCAGAATTATCTAAATTAGTTTGAAAGCAAGTCATCAACGATTAAACAGAGGTAAAATAAGAACAAAGTATACCTTTCCATCAGAAAGGGACATTGCCCAGAGAATAATAGCACCATCAGCATCGCCAGATAGCAAATAATGTTGCTCTAATTGTTTTGCTGCAAAAGTCATGGAAAGAGCTCAGTAAGAACTTGGTTAAAAAAAAAAACAAGCATAAATTTTTTTATTCCACCGTGCATGCCAGTTGTGTAATTCACTGTGGACCTGTACACATTCGTTGGATTAATGCAGTAAATTGTGCTTTTGGTCTTTGCTCTCTACTGCAATAACGATATCAAATAAACTCAAACTTCTAAGCCAAAGCACACGAAATTGGTTTTGAAGAATCAGCTTGGCAGAGGGAGATGAAGGATGATGATTTAAATATCTTCTCCTCCAAACATCTCTGTCTCTCTCTCTCTGTCTCTCTCTGTGAAAATATTTTTCTGATCATTTCTCCATTAATTTATAACCCACCTTATCGTTATGCTAAATTGACTATACCAAGTACAACTGAAGAAATTCGCATGGAATCATGTAAAAATGCATTAAGGATTTCTAGTAAATCTCAGAAAGCACAAGAGGCTACCTCTAAATGCAAACTTGCTGCTTGGAAGCCAGTGGGTGCAATTTACAGATGCTCTGTGACCCGGAAGAGTAGTCAGAATTTGAGCACTCTGTCAAAACCCAATAGAAGAAAAAAGAAAGGGACTCCAAATCAGATGCTTAAGACAAAATAGTCACCCAAAATAAGAACTTAGTGAATTTAAGAAACCGAAGGGGACCCTGGGGCAGTATATAGCGACGGCGTTCTGAGCACCGAAGGAGACCAAGCCACAAGCACCCCATGAAACGTTGTTCACTATTCTGTTGCATCCTGCTCCTATAAACACTCTCTTCACTTCAACTCCTCCGCCCCCAGTACTTGACATGGTGACACAAGGGTTCAGTTTGAGACAGTGGTGGTTGACAAGGCGGCGAAGAACGTACTCAGGCCAGAGGAGCGCCGGGGACGAGGAGGAAGAAGAGAATTGGGTCAAAATTAAGGAAAATGGGCTCTTGAGCCCAAAATAAAATCAAAAGGAAACCTTTACATTGATCACTATTGGGGTTTTTTTTACACTAATAAAAAATGGGCTTTTTAGTTGTGAAAAAGCACCATCTTGCCAAGTTGGTTATTAGAGCTGTGAAATGAGAATTTAAAAAGGTGTTTGGCAACCACCAAAAGTGTTTCTCATAAGTATTTTTCCATAAAAAGAGATAAACTCCTCTACATATTTACTTCTTAAACCGTAAAAGTATTTTTGAAATCATATTTTGGTTTCCATCCAAATACCCCCTAAGTCGACTTTGTTGACTTGAATTAGGTTTTGAGAAAAAAAAATCAATCCAAATAAAAATTGACCTTTTTTAAGTTGGGACCATCTAACTCATAAATTAAACAGACTAACTCATTTTAATTTATAGGTTGAATTGTATAACCTATATTTGTCCCCCTTCTTTTCACATTTTAAACTACCTAAACACAAAAGAAGTATGTTGAAGCCTATTAAGTGTTTCTAAGAAAAATTAAGATTAGATTATATGATTGTGGATTATGTAATATGTAGGTTTAAAGTGGATTATATCATAAGTTAATTAGAATTAAGTTTTAAGAATTATTAAAATTTATGAGGAAAAAAATAATGAGTTGACAGGGTGTCTCGTACAACTTACTAACCTACACATTTTACTTTGGGTTGGGAGCCACACAAGAATGGGTTAGCCTATATACCCCAAGCTGGCCTATCTACTTTTAGCGCTACTCTTAGGACACATTTGGCGTGGGGAAAGTTTCTAAATGAAATGAGAAAGTTATGTCTCACTAAAAGAAAAATAAAAAGAAATAAGAAAGTTATGGAAATAAGAATTAAAAAAAGGAAATAAGCCTTTTATGAACCCAATTTACATATTTGGTATGGATGAAAAAAATATGTATGTTTAAACACAAAAAATTGAAGAAAAACAAACAAATGAATGACTGAAATACCATTTAAAAAAAAGAGAGAGATAATTAATTTTAAATTACAAAGAGTAGGGTTATTTTCATTCTTAGACATTGTGATTTTCAATGAAAATAACATTTCCTTAGCTGTCATGATGGAAGGCCCCTTCCCATATATGATGAAAGTAAGCTTTCTTTCTTTTGATTTTTTTTTCCCCTTCGTTTTTATTTTTAGTGAAAAGACTACATTCCCTAGTAAGAGGGAACGACAAAAACAGTACAAAAGTGGACAAGCTTTCTTCAGCACTTTCCATCTGTAATATTAAAAGATGGAATTTGATTGGGGAAAAAAAACGCAGTAATTCCTTTTAATTATAAAAGAGTGTTTAGCAAATAGGTCAGTCAGTATTGCTGATCACAACTTGTCATTAGCTAGAAATAAATAATCTAGTTCCATCTACAATATCTTTAAAAGGATATGACGTCACAACCTCTACACAAAATATTGCTATATTCGGTTTTAAATATAAAATCTTGTTTAAACTAAATTTTATATTTAAGAATGGAGGTAGTAGTAGTTTCAATGCAAATACAATCACGGAAACAAGAAAACTTGTCTAAACCTTTAGATTGGTACAAGTTTTTAGCTTAATAAAACGCTCAGTTTCATTAGATTTACCATATTATGCTTATCGGTTATATTCAAAAAACATTGATTTGACTTTTATGTACTTAACAAGTATATGATTGTTGTAATAAATATAATATGTAGTTTACAGAATAAACAAAATATTATTTTATAAAGGAATTTAATATGAAAGTTAGTTTCACATTTAATTTAGTTTTAAATATAAAACCTCAATTCACTTTGTTTATCATATTTATTCTTTTTTTTAAATAGTCTTTATAGTTGTTGTACATGTTAAATGTTTCATAATATGGTAGTTCTAGCTAATATATATGATTAGCGAGGGTATTCTAAGAAAAATAACATCTATTTATTGCAAATAACTAATTTAACAAACTTCCTTAATCTATTTAAATTAGTCAACAAGATTTTACATTAAAGACTGAGGTAGCATATAAGAGCTCGTTGACTATCTCTGATTGTTAATATAAGAGCTAGTTTGACTTTTAATTTAGTCCTAAATATAATACTATAATCCACTTTGTTTCTCATATTTATCTATTTTTTTAAGGTAGTTCTTATTGTGGTTGAATATGTTAAATGTTTAATCAAATGACACTTGATTAGTAAGAGTATTTTAGGTAAAACAACATTTATTTATTACAAATAACTAACTTAAATAATTTTTTTAATCTATTCAAATTAATTAACTAACTCTTATACTGAGTACCTGAGGTAGTAATAATTACCGCATCATACTCATTGGGAGAACTGTGCCGCCCTTGTGATCCTTTCCTACTCAATTCGGAATAGTCAAAGTCCATTCCGATAATTTGACACTAAAAAAGTTACTACATGATATTTAGATTTTATGGTATTGTCACTTAAAAACCCAAAAAAAAAAAATCTTCTTGCCTTCTTTCATTCATTTCTGTCCAATATCTAGTCGGTTATGCATTATTTGAACTCGCTTGAGAGATCTCTCATTGTTTCAATTTAGAAAGAATTCAGACCAGAATTAAAATATAAATATCTGCAGAAAACAAAGATATCTGTATCTCACCTCAGAAAAGTTGATGGAGACTGAGCTTATGTCGCAGTAACGATGCGACTTAATCATTATAATGTAGATGTTCACGTCCAAGTTACGCTGCCAAGTACATCATCCCAAGTTGACCAAATTCCTACGCGTTCCTCCAATCCATACTTTTCATCGTTACTGATAATTTGGAAAAAAAAAAAAAAAACATATCTCTTCATCATGTCCAAAAGAAAGCTTTCTATAGCCTGCAAAGTATACAAAGAGATACAACAATAACAACAAATCTTATCTCACTAAATAGGTTCAGTTATATGGATCGCATGATATCATGTGCTTTGTCAATAACCAAATTTTTGAATAAATTTTTAACTAAAAAAGTCTTACCCAATAACTTTATTGAGTGTTCTTCTCAATATTCTATTTAATATCCCTTGCTCAATATGCAAAGACACGCTAAGAGTAATTTAAAAACCTCAGATTCTCAGATGAATACAGTATATGTTATCCGAGCTGAACACATGATGTATTAATCAAGGAACAAGAAATTACATGAATGAATATGAAGTTTTAAGCAGTAAAAATATCATTTCTTGCAAGGTGGAATGGGTTGTGGGGATCAGATGAGGCCGTTGTTCCCTTGAAAAGTGGCATTCCAGTCATATGATGGTCACAGAAAAGACCTGTCCCTATATCTATATGCCTTCCTTTGAATTATTTTCTGATACTGTTTGCTGTTTTGGAGACACAATCCACTGAATCCCACAACAATAAGGAGATACAAACTTGAGGATTTCAAGTCTAAAGAAAACGTCAGAGGTAATGATTCTAAATTGATGCTTAATATCTTTTATCAAAATGTTCAATACTGAGATTATTAACTTTCAGATCATAACTAACGTTGAAGTGGGAAAATACACTTGCATGTATATAGTCAGCATTACGGAATATTAACACGAGTCTCAGGTTTTGTAGTGAAGTGAGGAAGCAGGATCCAGAACAACTTTTGTTAGGATCAACATGGCCATTTCATGTTGTTGAGGTGTTTTGTTTCTACCTTGTGTCCCATGTTGACAGTACCAGAAGATAAGCTTTGTGTAGTCAATGATTGATAATGGGGGGAAGCTTCATTGTCTTCCATGTGCTTTTTTAAATTTTTAGTTATACATATAATCAAAATTGATCCTATAAATAGATGAATTACATGAATGCAACTCATTACACCATCTCTGAAAGAGTCCGACATTCCTAAGCTTAGAAATTAGGAGTGCTCCACATCTCCATGGATTCAAACACTTCAAGCTTTCTTCTGAACTCTTCAACTTTTCACCCAGATTTCTATCAAGGCAAAGAGGATGATGAAGATGGCATGATTGATCTGGGACTTAGCCTCAGAACTGTCCAACCTGAAGCTTATCATTCATCTAGCAACTGTAAGCCTTTTAAAAATCCCTTGTTTATCTTCATTTCCATTCTTTTGCTGATGATTACTTATCTGACATTAGATCAACTTATCATTGATTTGCTGGTTAGTAGAATAAGAAGGTTTGAAACTAATAATGTGACACTGTTGTGAATATATTCAGTTTTAAGCTTGTGGAGATATGATGACGACCTTATGGATTGGCCACAGCCTAATCTCAACCTCAAGAGCTCAAGCACAATGCATTCTAAATCTGTTCCAGAAAACTTTGATGAAGAAATAGAAGGTGTCCAAAGCAATGATAGGTGGGCTTATGTTAAGGTCAACATGGATGGTGTTACAGTAGGCAGAAAAATCTGTGTCCTTGATCATGAAGGCTACCCAAGCCTTGCAAACCAGTTAGAAAACATGTTTGGTAAGCATAACCAGCAATTCTCATCTGAGAAAAGTCACAGAGATTCTTTAAGTGGGCTTGGTAGAAATTTTCTAGAAGATACCTATTCTTAATCTTTACTAATACTGTTGTTATTAACTTCTTGTACCAATTCATATTCAGGAAGCAAATCTGTTTCTGGTTTGAAACTGTTCCAATCTGAGTCAGAGTATTTACTGTTCTACAAAGACAGAGAAGATCATTGGAGAACCGTAGGTGATGTCCCATGGAAGTAAGTTTCCCCTTTCCTCTATCTTGTTTGAATAACCAAATTCTGCATTCTAAGATTATTTTCTGCTTTGAACTCTTTTTTCTAACAATTTTCTTTTCACTTCCTTGTTCTTCTGTCATTTCTGACACAGAGAATTTGTAGAAAGCGTGAAGAGGTTGAGGATCACGAGAAAGAATGCAGCCTAAATTTTCTGTCTTTCCTCATGTTTCCGCATTAAGTATCTGAGCTATCAAGTTAAATAATACAGACATTTTGAATGTTACTTAGCAGTTACAAGTTTTATTATTATTAATATTATAAAAGTAACAGTTTGCCAGGGTGTTCTACATTTAATAATGCATTGGTTAAATGGCTAGAATTTACTAACAAGGACTTTTCATATATGTAGTAGACAAATTGAAATCTAATGCTGGAAATCTCGGCCTATACCTAAGCCTATTTGTCCTTTCACTTGTCTACATGGCTTGTGGAAAGTGAAATCTTAGGGTGAGAATCTTTCATTAAGTCGGCTGTCCAAATAACACTTGATGGGCCCATTTCAACTAAAATGCACATGGGAAGTTCAGACAGTAAAGTAAGCCATTGGTGAAAAAACAACGAGAAGTGATGATTAATTTTTGTTTACTAGCTATATGACTCATTTCATTGCATTCTCTAGCTAACTTCCATTGGAGATAATAATTGTTTTCTGGGATTTTCAAATTCAATGTTAATATGGCAACAGGGGAAAAAAAAAAACTGTTCTAAATTGGTTTCACTTTTAAACAAGACAATGACATTTCTCCTTCCTTCCATTGGCCTTGATTAGAAAAATACACAAAAAAGGAGTAACAAACTTGTAAATCATCCTAAATAACCATAAAAAATAAGTTCACTTTTATTTGGGTAAAAAAAAAAAAAAAAGAAGGATCTTATAAAATCTTTACAATCAAAGAAAGCCTTATGATTCAAGAAATACTTACAGATTATTAACTGTTAACTGCAAGGTTCTCACATCAATAATACAATTCACCCCTCCCTCATGAGCAAAGAAAGGATCTAGTGGGGTGCATGCTACCCATACTTCCGACTTCTCCTAAAAGTAATTTTTTTAAAGTTTAAAATATTTTTCCCAATAGCAACAAGCATGCTAAACTTTGATACAAAGATTCGCCATAAATTGTTTAAAATATTTTTCCCAGTGGCAACAAGCATGCTAAGCTTTGATAGAAAGATTATGAAGTATGCCATTTATATGATTATATTTAAAAATTTTCTGATTTTTACATTTGTATATTGTTTATCCTTAATTTTAAATCTTGGTATCTTCTTATATTCATTCCTGGTCAATTCTTTCTTTCTAAACACGAAGGGGGGGGGTTTAGGAGTGAGATAGGAGCAAAAAATTAAAATGCTGAAGAAAAAGAGGTAGGATAGGAGTCAGGAAACAGAGATGAACAATTTAGCTTTTCATCTTAATAAAAGAAATAATGTCTGAGTTGTAGGTGATTTGATGGGAAGAGAGAGAAAATAAAGAGGTAAACTCCATCAGCCCAAGATTGATTTCTTCATGGTTTTAAATTATTCTTGGCCTCGACCACTTTAAATATAGCATTTGAGTAAATATTGTTTATTTTATAGGATTTGGGTAATTTTTTTTAACTATTTGTAGCATATAGGTAAATTTGCCATTAAAGTTACTTCTTAAATATTAGGGATCAATGTTTTAATTAAACAATTAAAATCATAAAGATTAGGTCACGGTCAAAATTTAGGGACTAAATTTTATTTGAGTCAAAATTGTAGAAACTAAATTGCACTTAATCAAAGTTTAAAGTTTATGAATTGAATTTTAAGTGAGTTAAAATTATATGATCAAATGTTTAATTTTTCCTAAACCCAATTAATTATAGTACAGGTTCTAGTGAAATGTGATCGACCCACGTGCTCAAGCTCTTATTTACTTGGAAGCAGAAGGACGAGAGGGCCTGAAAAGATATATGTTATTATTTATATCTTAGGTTTTGATGAGATGGAAAACAGAGACAGTTTCTAAAAAAGAACGAAACAACTGTGTCCCACTATTAAGAACATGTTATTTTTGAACATTGAAGCAACGTGACATGGATACGTGGTAGAACTACAAGTTCATAGATCATAGCTAATGACAGCCAGGAATTCTAGCTTAGGTTGTTGTTGGAGTCCATTTCTCCTAAATTTGCGCCACATGACTTGGCTGTCCCAAAGTCCAACCACTTCTTTAAATTAATAGAATGTGGGGTCTCCTCTTGTTGTCTGTAAAGTCTTTAATTAAGCTATCCTCCTCACTCATCAGTGTTTGGCGGTCAGGAAAAGGTCGGAAAATTTGGATTTCTCTTTCCTTTTTCTTTTGAAAATTCTCAAATAGTATGACTGATACAAAGGTTAATGCTAATAAAGAAGGGTGAAAGCCAAAAGACAAGAATGGCCTGCGCGGAATACATCATTCTTTGTCGATAATAAATGCTTTTAATGGTTCAAAGGAGGAAAAGTATACAGTCAAGAATCAACAGTTATACACAATTACCCGATTATTAAGATCACAGATTGAGAATTCAACCTTAAATTTATTTGACCACTTTGGAAAACACTCATTCCTTTATCTGTAAAGTAATGATTTATCAGAATCATCTCTCTCTTTTAATTTTGGTTCACAAAGGTTCAGAAGCTAAGGCATGTCCAAGCACCACTAAAGTAATGGTTCTCTTCTCTTTACCCAGAAAAAAAATGCAAGAATAATATAAAGCAAACATATTGCGCTCCAAGGCTAAAATAAAGCAACGCCAAGACATTCTCTTCTGTGATTTTATTTTCCTTCATTAAATAAAATACACGTAACCAAACAAGAAGGTAGAAAAATGCTCTCAGTATGCTCTACACATGGCACACCAACATAAACAATTAGATGCACATCTCACACATAGATAGGATGAACAAGCATAAGAAGTTTATAAAAACTCGTAAGTTTATTTTTATCATGTGAGATCAGCCGATACACTTAATTTTTTGAGTTTTTATAGGCTTCTTATAGCTATCTCAGTGAATGTTGTGTAAATACCAACTTCTCAACATGCAATGCAGTTCCTTTGTAATGGTAAATAACAATGAGACTCATCAGGTTGCATTGCCTCAAACAAAATGCTTCATCATTCTCTCAGCACTTCAATTACAAGGAGCTATGGTGAAACTCTGACAAAACTAAGTAACAAGCTTGAAACCATTAAGCATGACCAAACATAAAGCTGCACAAATGAACTGTATTCACAATTCATTCACAGATTATTATTCCTAGAATTTCTCAATCAGAAGAAGCGGACAACCTATCCAAAGCATCAAGAACATGCCTCATTGTCGGTCTCTTCTCGGGGCTGCTATGGACACAAGCCATTGCAATCTTCAAAACTGCAATAATCTCCTCTTCCTTATCTGCATCTTCAGGGAGATATGGGTCTATTACATCTGAGAGTGGCTTCTTATCCTCAATGCAGAACTGAATCCATTGGACAAGATCCATTTCTGAGTTTCCCACATGGACAATGGGCAACCTTCCTGTGATCATCTCTATCAAAATCACACCATATGAGTAAACATCCCATTTCTGTGATGGCTTCACCACCTTCAATGCTTCTGGAGCCTGATAGCCAGTTCCCAAAACATTAGCTGAGACTTCTGATGCAGAGAAGCTCTTCTGCCTTTCATGGGGTTTCTCAGCAGCGACACGATTGGATTGCAGAGTTGGAGACCCTCCAGCAATATTTGCAAGTCTTCCAAGTCCAAAATCAGAAATGTGGGGTTCCATGTTATGCCCAAGCAGTATGTTACTTGGTTTCAGGTCTCCGTGGACATATTTTTTGGGGCTAAACTCATGCAGGTAGACCAATCCTTTTGCAATTCCTTTCATGATTTTCAGCCGAAATGACCAAGAAAGTGGCGTGAATGCAACTATTCCAGCCTTCCCTGATGACATTGAATCAAACCAAAGAATCAAATTGTTAGATAGTATAATTATTCATGAATGCAACTGGTCGCAGTTCAAGCTTTTGAACTCGCCTGGTATTTGACATAAACAAAGAGCAGCAAGATTTAAAATAGAAAAGAGGAAGGAATCTATCAACTTACCGTGAATTGCTGTAGCAAGATTTCCATTGGGTATATAATCATAGATGAGAAGTTTCTCATCAACAGACCAATAATAAGCTCTAAGAGTAACAATGTTAGGATGCCTCAATCTTCCTATTGCTTCCACTTCTGTCTGGAATTCTTTAAACCTTTGAGAACCACCTTCACCTAATCTTCTCACAGCTAAGGTAAGCCCATCTTCGAGCACTACCTTGTAGACAATGCCTATTCCACTCTTCCCCAAAACAAAAGCTGAAGCCTTGAGAAGCTCATCCAAATCAAATGCCACTTGACCATCTAACGGGACAAGATCATATTGCTCAACATTCTCTGATAAGGTCTCAGATTCATCCTTTCTGAAGCAAAAACACTCTTTCCTCCTTCCTTTCTCTCCCTTCTCAAAACCAGCTTCATCTTCATTATCCAGATTAAACCCACAGACCCTTGAGTAGCAGTAAGAGAACAACAGACCCAAGAGGCAAATTCCAACTATATCACCCACAACAATGCCTACAATAGCACCCTTACTCCACCCTTTGGTTTTCTCATTCCTCACATAAGGATTACCAGAAGACCCAGGTGGGTAGTTATCTGGCAGAAATGGGAACGAGGAAGGCGAGCTAGCACCAGGAGTTTCTGAAGAACAAGGGTTCTTCAACGGAGGTCCGCAGAGACCAGAGTTGCCTATAAAAGCTGTTGGTCCTCTGTTCATCAAAGCACCATTTTGTGGTATCGGACCACTCAAATTGTTGAAAGTAAGATCAATATAGACCTTCTCAGGCAAATTACCAAGGCTGGGTGGGATTGAGCCAGAAAAACTATTATGAGATAAATCTACAGTTCCTTGTAGACGAGATAGATTCCCCATATCACTAGGAATTGAGCCGTTGAAGTGATTGAAAGCAAGGTCAAGCTTTTCCAGAGAGAACAAATCAGTACCAAATCGATCCGGAAGAGAACCGGTGAAATTGTTGTGATTCAGAACAAGGGACCTGAGTCTCTTGCATTGGACAATTGTAGCAGGTAAAGACCCATTGAAGAAATTTTGTGATAAATCTAAGGTTTGAAGGTACCTGAGCTTCCCAATCTCTTGTGGAACAGGCCCAGAAAAGGAATTGCCGTAAAGGACTAAACTTTGCAGTCCCTGTGCTGCGAATAGCTCAGGAGGCAACTTCCCAAAGAGCTTATTGTTCCTGAAATTCACATGGCGAAGCTGAGAAAGAGACCCCAGAGAAGAAGGAAGCGAGCCGTAAAGCTTCCCCTTTGGAATGCTGAGAGAAATGACACTCTGTTCCTTGCATGTAACCCCATTCCACGAACAGGGGTTTTCATCAGAAGAATTCCAGTTACTCATAGACCCTTCTGGGTCAGTGATGGACTGCTTAAGAGCCAAAAGCACAGAGCCTTCGGCATTTAGAGAAGTCACAGTCGAAAAACGATTACAGAGAAGGAGAAGAAACAATGAGACCAAAGGAAGCATCTCCAATTAAGTGACCGTTGGAGGAGCTAATCCAGAATACTGAAGGAAGACGAAGATGGAAGAACAGTGAAGATTCCCCTTTATTTCCGCAGCAGAAAACTAAGTGAAAGCAAAAGGAGTTAGAAGAAGTGAGAGAAAGGGATAATGAAAGCGTAACAAGACAGGACGGGGAAGAAATAAAAGTGTTGAAGGGGGAAAAAGTTAAGCTTACCGAGACGAGTCCTCGGGTGAATACATTTATTTTCATCATATTAGACAAATGAAAGAGGCAAAAAAGGTTGGTGAGCGTGAGGGCGACGATAAACTGAGACCCGTACTCAAGTATCTGACTGGAAAACTCGCGATAATTTGGGAGTGGTCCATAGTCCAGAGAAGAAGGCTCAGTACAGGCAGGCTCTTGATAAGGGAAAGACGCTTCTTCTCTTTTCTCTAACCAAAAGAATAAGCAATAAAAAATAAACAATAACTATAGAATATAATATTCCTCTTGCTGTTTATTTGCATAGTAATTTTAATTTAATTTATTAATATAAGTATCGCAAGTTGTGGTGAACATTTTATTATTCGATATACTTTCGCAGCAAATAATCTTTTTGAAATTTGCACCCGGAAAGAAAGTATTATTAATAATATATTGATAAAAGTGCATTTTTAGTTATTTAATTTCATACAAAATTCTTTTTCTTTAACTTCATAAAGCTTCTTCTACGGGATCTAATTCTAATATCTTTACATGAATTTGAAAAAAATCTATATTTAAATTTTAAATATTGAGAAAATATTTACAAGTACTAATGTATTGAATAATTAAAAAAACAATGATCAGTACAAAAAAACCGTCGTGTTAGATTAACGGTATTAATATTAGAAAAATGAAAAAAATACTTTATAAAATTAAAGAAGTAAACTAAAATATTTTTTTCTAATATGTGTGATCTGGATTTATTGTTTTTTTTATTTTGAGAACATACGTGTCAACCAAATATTTTATTTTTTAAATCAAAATATCTAATATAAGATGGTGAAAATTGTTTCAACTATTTATCATCGTTTTTTCCAACATATTTATTATCATTTTGCAATGAAAATTAATTAATTAAAATTGTGTCTGTCTGTCTGTCTGATCTGTGGAGATTATTGCCCCAAAGTGAACAGTGATGATTGTAAGCTTTTGCCTCTGAACCGTTAGGGAGACATAATCATAATTATGTCCTCTTTTTGCTCTCCATTTTTTAATCACCATTCTCCACATCTGGTCCTAATTATCAGTTTATTAAATAAATCTCAACCTGATTGAGAATAAATAATTAAAATTCCCCAACCCAACTATTTCATCATATTGCCAAAATTAGTACAAACTCACACCACAACATCCTTTTATGTCTGTGAGGCTGGGCTTAATTAATTACTTTTGTACATGTTTACTATTTTTAAACAATTACTAGACATGATAACATTTTTTTAGACCAGCCATAACATTTAAATATATGCTTCCTCTCATTTGAAAATGTAAGAACTAGTTAGAAAATTTACGTTGATTATAAATATAAGGGTTTCATCCAATTTGTTTCTAAAATTTATAATTTATTTTCAAATTATGCCAATTAGTCGCACATGTCAAGAGAATTTTTATAAAGAAATGATTCTAATACAGGTGATTAAACAGGTTATTTAAGAAAAATCAAAGACATATTTATTATAAATGATTAATTTAACTAATTTTTAATGTATGTAAATTAGTTATTAAGTGGTAGATAACTAATTTATAAGCCAAGAACCACTTGATTTAATAGCACCCCATACCTAAGTGGATGTGTGAAGTGTCGATGTGTAGGGTCTTCTTTCAAAAAAGAAAAAGATAACTAATTTATAAAAATTAAAAAATTAGTTATTTATTTATAATAAATATGTGTTGATTTCTTTTTCAAATACCTCATTCATTTACATTAGAAACTTGTTTTCATTGATTAAAACTAACCTCATTATATGCCATCAATATTGTTGTTTGGGAAACTAAATTTAAATTTGTGAAGCAAAATCAACTTATTTGGAATCAAAATAAATTTCTCAACTAATTTTTATATTTTAAACATAGGAGTAGAACATAAAAATAATAACTTTTGTAGACTGATGGCAGATAAATAAAATAAGAATTAAAGTTTTATATTTAGAATAAATTAGAGAACATTGTTATGATAAAAAGCCATGTAAAGCGGTTTTTCAGGAAAAAAGAAATGCAGATAAATAACGAAGAAATAGATAATAAATAGGGAAAAAGACAGCAAAATACCCTTAAAATTACTAAATAACAAATTAGGATAGGTAAATTTTAAAATCCCAATTCAGATCTCAGGTACCATTTTAGAATTTTCAAATCTTGTAAAACGACAACATTGTCCTTACTGTCGGTGACTACTTCCATATAACTATTGACTACTCTGTTTTAACTATTGACAACTTTTGTTTTCAAAGTTCCGATGAATATTTTTATATAGCTATTGATTACACAAGAGAAGTAAATCACATTATTCGAGTAGTCAATAGCTTAGCAAGAGTAGTCATCAGAATTTAAAAATAAATGTAGTCAATAGTTAAAAAAGAGTGGTCAATACATAAGAAAAAGTAGTCACTAAAACTCCCCTAACCAATCACCGGAGTTCTAGTAACGTGTTATCAGAGTTTAAAAATAAATCTAGTCAATAGCTAAAAAAGAGTGGTCAATATATAAAAAAGAGTAGTCATCGAAACTTCGGTAACTGGTCACCGGAGCTTCAGTGGTTGGTCGCCGGCAGGGTCGCCAATGTCGGAGCTCCGGAGGCCGGAATTGCTGATGTGGCAGTATTTAAAAAAAAGTCAAAAAAAAGTAAAGGGCATTTGTGTAATTTTACAAGATTTGAAAATTCCAAAATAGTAGTTGAGGTCTGAATTGGGATTTTAAAATTTACCTACCCTCTTTTGTCATTTAGTAATTTTGAAGGTATTTTAGTGTCTTTTTCCCTAATCAATATAAGAGAAAATTAATCTTTTAGTTCTCTAACTTTCAACTCATTTTTAACTCAATCTTCCAATTATGATTCAACACGACTCAATCTCTAAACTTTCAACTCGGTTATAACTTAATTCCTCAACTTTTCATATTTAATAATTTGATCCTTTTTCATATATAAATTATGTTGAGTCATCAGTTAATTACCTGACGTGGCAAAAATAATTATTTAAAAGTTATAAAAATGGCAATTAGAGCTTCCAACATGGAAAAAAAAAATGCATTAGCTTTCTTCTCCAACAACTCCGGTGAGGCCACGCTGGCGAAATTAAAAAAAGCATCAGCAACTGGATCAAGTATGAGAATGAAGGAGAATGCGGTGTATGCGCTCTTGAATCTGGCGATGTGTGGAGGAGACAAGGTTGCGGCGGACGTGAGAGAGAAAGCCGAGAGGGCAACGGATGGGTTCGCCCACATGGCGGAGAACGGCAGCACCAAGGGGAAGAGCAAGGCGGTGACGTTATTGACGGTATTGTTTGATGGATTTGGAAGCAATGAGAATGGATTGAGGGATCAAACTTCATGAAATTAATTGAAATTTTGACCTGATTTTGCTGTATTTGATAGTATCTTAGTCCGATTCTTCTGCCTTCTTGTTTTCCTCCCTCTTCTTGCTTTTTTTAATTTCGCAGGCGTGGCCTCACCGGAGTGGTTGAAGAAGAAAGCTAATGCTTTTTTTTATCCCCATGTTGAAGCTCTAATTGTCATTTTTAATACTTTTAAATAATTATTTTTGGCATATCGGATAATTAATTGATGACTCAACATAATTTATATATAAAAAAAGATTAAAGTATTAAACGTGAGAAATTGAGGAATTGAGTTATAACCAAATTAAAAATTTAAGAATTGAGTCGCGTCAAGTCATAATTAGATGATTGAGTTGAAAATAAATTAAAAGTTAAAGAATTAAAAAATTAATTTTTTCTAAATATAAAATACATTATTTTAAGATGGGATGTCGACGTTGGGAAATCGTAAATATCACGAAACGAGAATAAAAGGGCGCGATAAATTGGGACGGGAAGTGTGAGGGTAAAGGTGCGTGATCAGCCGTTTGAGAGGCACCCACACCCACCCACAAAAGAAGAGCCCGTGGGGCGTACGTAGGAAATAGTATATTTGGATGGGCCTACATGTAAATTTGAGAAAGTGTAGGCCTAGGTGTTCTCTTTTCCTACGTGGTCCAGCTTGGAACAATCTCTCTCTCTCTCTTTCGCGTGCTCGTCTTTTCATCTTCCTTTTTTAATTCTACCTTTTTGCTTTTTAGAGTATACAGTTTCTCTTGCTTTGTTAATTTGATTTTTAGTTTATTAATTTTTACTGGTCACGGTAAGAGCCACACAATATTATAAAGCTTTTTTTACTTTATAAATAAGATCTTATGAAACCAAAAAAATGAGCTCTAGCAGAAGAAGCTAGTTCCTGACAACATGATAAACTAAAATTTGAATTTCTTTTGAGAGAGGTGCCCACATTTAGTACCCAACAGTGTTTTGAATATGATTGTCTCTAATAAAAAAATACCTATACTTTAGCCAAAAAAAAAGCCCCATAATTAAAACTGGATATAGTATTTAAAAAGAAATATTGAGAGGTTTCAAAAAAAATTTAATTATTAAATGACAAGTGACCAACCTAAATTTATTGTCATTTCTTATTTTGAAATTTGTCATTACTTACTCTTTATTTGTCAATAAATTTTAAGGTAATTGAATTTTTTTGTTAAAAGCTGATTATAATTTTCCATATTATCTGAGGTCATTTACAACTTTTTTGATAATAAGTTCCTTTTTAGAATTTTTTTATTCATTAATTTATCTATTCTTTAATCTATCTTGTATGTAAATTAGTTTATTTGAAGTAATTTTATGCTATGTAAGATAATTATACGAAAAAAGTTTTGTATAGTGAAACGTAAAAAAAATTTGATTGATTATAGGATTTTTCAAACACCGCTATGTAATATATATATATATAATAATTATTAATTATACGAAGAAATAATATATATACTACCTCAAATTTCATGCTATGTAAGATAATTATATGGAAAAAGTTTTGTATGGTGAAACGTAAAAACAAAAAAATTTTTAATAGATTATAGTATGTTCTAAACACCCCTATGTAATATGTATGATAATTATTAATTATTAATTATATGAACAAATAATATATATACTACCTCATATCTTAAATATAAAAACTAGGTAACTAATTTGTGAATGTTAAAAAAATTAGTTAAATAATTTGTTTATTTTGATTTATTTGTAATAAACAGATGTTATTTTTTTTAAAATATCTTTATTAATGATGTGCATTTGAATTACTCATTAACACGTGTAAATGTCATAAAGATTTTTTTTGTCAAACAATTACTATATGAGTTACTTGATGGCAAAATGAATAAATATTTGAGATAAAATAAATTAAAATATTATATTTATTACTAAATTGAATTTTCAACTAACACAGGCGGACGCGCATATATATATATATATATATATATATATTAAGGACCGGAGGTAATCGTATTTATACCCAAAAAATGGTTAACTAAATTTTTTAAGAAAGTAGTGTTGAAGTTAAGTGGGATCCTCAAGTAAAGACAAGCAATGTCTACATTTTTTTCCCCCTTTTATAATAGAAGAGAACACCATACGCAATGTCTACGTGACCGCTATTTCTAGAAGTGCGATCTACCTCCAGAATACTAGCAAGCTCCTCAGGAGCTGATACAATGCCATGAAGACCTGTTCCTGCTGCAAGGCCCTTCTTTGCGAGGAAGTCTGCTGCTTTGTTTGCCTCCTGATGCACATGAGTTACTCGAAATTCCCAGTCACTCTCTAGAAGCAGCTGGATTGCATGGAGAACATAATAATCAGCTTGTAGCTCATCCGGCTCACCCTTGATCAGCTCAATAGCAGTGCTTGCGTCAGACTCCAGTATAACTGTGAGGTATCCACCGTCCCAGGCAATAGCAGTGCTTGCACAAAGCTCAGCACGTAACGCATCACCATCATCAAGGGCGTAGATAAAACCTTGCATGAAGTTCCCAGCTTTATCACGTGACAGACCCCCGCAAGCACATGCGCGGTTAACAGCAGAAAATGCTTCGTCAACGTTTAGTTTAATCCGACCTTGGCTTGGCGGGTGCCATCCATTTTCCTTCGGGCGTCTGATGTTTGGCAGTGTGGCTCCAGAGAGTTGTCTATGAACCTGTCTAATGCTATGTAAGATAGCAGTGGTACTAGAAATAATGGCTTCATTAGTTATCTCCTTCCCTTCAAAAATGAAGAGATTTCGACGCTGCCAAAGCCACCAACAAATGATAGCAAATGTCGCACTCCATTCATCACCATTAATGTTCTTGGATGTAATATTCCAAATGAACCAGTCATTAACACTCAAATGACAGAACTGCCTCCACAAGGAAGGACGAATTAATTTTTACCATAGCAGCTTGGTGTCAGCGCAGTCACGTAAGACGTAAATCAATTCTTCTGGACCTCGATTGCAGCAACAGCACAAGCATCATCAGTAAGCCCTCGCTTGTGTCGTAATGCATTAGTCAATAAACTCTTGTGTGAAGCCACATTGTTGTTCTATACCCTTGGGAACACGCAACCTCCAAATCCTTTCCCATAACATATCTGAAGGCTTATTAGCGTGAGACAAGTGTTCATACACCGATTTGACAGTGAATTGCCCACTCCGATCATATTTCCATTTAGCGTTTGTTCCATTGCAACAACCTCAATTCCATCTTTTACATGCTGCCACGTTTTCTTAATACCCAGCCAAACATTGGACCCACTCCTTTCTTTGTCAATAGTTGGAAGCAAGTCATTCCCACATCGGTACTGTTTTTGTATCACTTTAACCCAGAAATCATCACGGCGTTTCACAAGCTTCCACCCAATCTTCATGAGGTGAGCTTGATTTTGACATTTAGCGTGCCATAAGCCAAGCCCCCCCTTCGTCTTGGGTGTGCATGCAGTGTCCCATGCGACAATCGATATCTTCCTTTATTGTTCCGTAGATCCCCACAGGAACCCTCTATTGAGTTTATCAAGAGTATCACAAGATGGCATTGGAAGAAGAGTAGTTTGCATGGCATAACTTGGGATAGCAGATGTTACCGAGTTAGTTAACGTAGTCCTCCCAGCAAGAGATACGGAATTAATCTTCCATTTATCTAGTCTATGTTTCACCTTATCCACAGTCGCTTTGAGAATATCTTGGCTCACCCTTGTGTGATGAAGAGGGATGCCCAGGTACTTGCCCAAGTCCGACACTTGAGTGAAGCCCATATGAGAGCTAATCTCCGATCACCTAGTGCGGTTAATATTAGATGAGAAAAAGATACGGGTTTTAAAGTAATTAACCTTTAATCCAGAGCAATGACAAAAGGTATCCAGACACTGTTTAATTATATCAGCTTGTAGAAGAGATGCTTTGACGAACAAGATGATGTCATCGACAAAGAAAAGATGAGAAATGGGAGGACCATTTTTTGTCAAACAAATCGGCTTCCATTCATTCTTCTACACTTGCTCTTAAATGAGATGAGCAAGCGTTTCCATACAAATCATGAACAAATAAGGGGGGATCAAAAGAATCAGCTTTATTACCATTCCATAACAGTTGTAGGCTCGCTAAGCTAATGCAGTTTTCAATAATGTTAATGAAGTGAGAGGGGAGGTTCAACTCCTTCAAACATTGTAGTAGGAAACACCAATTAACTCTATCGTAGGCCTTCTCGAAATCAATTTTAATGGCTATGTAAGCCCTTTTGCCACCTAAGGTGTGCATAGAGTGAATAACTTCTTATGCTACAATGATATTATCAGAGCCATGTCGGCCGGGAACAAAGCCATATTGGTTTGGGGAGATAATCTGAGGTAAAAATATCTTCATTCTATTAGCTAGAAGCTTTGTCACAACTTTATAGACCACATTACAAAGACTTATAAGTTTCAAGTCTTTAAATGATTTAGGAGGATCCTTTTTAGGGATTAAAACAATCAACATTCTATTTTCTTCTTTCACTTCCTTCAGGTTGGCAAAAATGTGTTTCATGTACTTAACCGAAGAATTCCAATAATACCCCATTGAGATTGGTAAAAAAGAGCATTGAAACCAACTGAACCCGGAGATTTAAGAGCGTCGATGCTGAAGAGTGCTTCTTTAATTTCAATAGCATCAACATTTCGGCTGTAAATCTGCAAGTTTGCCTTATCAATCAAGGGATAAGAAGTCTCCGTTATAAGATCAGCACGAGAGTGTACTTCCTCTATGAATAGTGATGCAAAGAAACTAGTAGCCTCTCGTTCGATTATATCTATATCATAGCACCAGTCACCTCCTTCTAGCCAGATGGCATCCACCCTATTAGCTTTGCGACAGCCATTTGCTTGTGAGTGAAAAAGTTGTGTGTTTTCTGTCACCATACACAAACCAATCCACATGAGCTTTCTGTGCCTATAGAAGAGACTCTTGCATGATAACCTCTAATTCTTTTCATAATTGAGCTTGGAGATCTTCATAGTATTCGATATTCCTTCCTCTCCCCAGAGCTTTATTGACTCCATCCATGCAACGCAATAATTTCTTCTTGTGACCCTCTATATAGCCGAATACTTGCTTGTTACACATGCTGCAAGCTTCCAAAAATTGAGTAATATTATGTTTCCACTCAACATCGGTATTCCAGTTATCCTGAACAAAGTGTTGGAAGTCATGCGCAGCACCCAAGATACAATAAAGCGGAATGGCCTATTAGGATGCTCGGTGGTGAAATCAAGTTGCAATAAGAGAGGATGATGGTTTGACATGTAAAATGGTAAATGAGAAACACGTGCATTTGGGAAAAGGCTACATCACTTGTCATTCGCTAAGGCTCGATCTAGTCGAGCTTCTGTACTACCTCATTTCCAAGTGAAAAAAGTATCTACACAGTTAAGATCCGATATCCCCTGACTCCTCATACCAATTGCATACCTACACAGTTAAGATCTAATATCCCCTGACTCCCCATACCAACTACAGAAGTCCCTGTCAATGGAAGCACCATTAGTGGCCATAGTTCATCTGTCGAAATTAAAAAGAGTCATGTTGAAATCTCCCCCTAAAATCCAAGGTCCATGAATGTTACGCTCAAGCCGTAGCTCGTACCGTAAAGCACGTCTCGGCACCAGATGCGAATTAGCATATATGACAATCATTAACTAGTGATCACAACAGGGATTCTCAATAGATAGGTGTAAATAATGTCTATGCTTTTCCAATACTTCTACCTTACAAACACCTGAATTCCATAAGCACCAAATATCACCACTATAGCCTTCAGCTTCAATGAAAGTGTAGTCTTGGAACACAAGTCTACCTATCCTTTTTTCCATTTTCTGTTTATCCAATCAAGTCTCAATTAATGCTAGAAAGCATAAGCAAAAATGTTTTTTCGATTCTTGTATCAGGCTAGAAAATGACTTCGCGCCTGTACCCCTCAAATTCATGTCATGTAATTCATAGGGAAACAATTGTTTGAGTTGGTGAAGCTTCAATGTCCCTCCCCTGCACAATATTCGTCCTGCTACCCATATCACTAACCTGTATCAACATCTCTAGTGGCACAATCATCCTTACATCCTCACTAGTTGACGACGCCACTTAGGTTTGCTTAGATTGGGTAGTGTTATGTAAATTCTCATCTGACCCATTAGCGCATTGCTTCTTGCAAACTATCATGTTTTGGCCCTCTATGGCAGATGGCCCATCTTGCAATGAGATAAAAGGGTTGTAGACCTCTATTAGGCTTTCATTGAGATTAATATTCGCTTTGAGTTTGTATTTGGACTTGTCAGGAATGTTCTCCTTGCCCTTGACTTTCATTTTTTGTACAATTTTCCTTTTAGATCCCAGCACCATGGTCCAATGCTGGAATTATTATTTAATTTCTTTCTAAAATCATGACTTTTGATTGCAAATCCTGACAATTTTTTCACTTTTATCCTTCTAAACACCAATTGGCCTATACACCTTCTTCCTTTCATGCTTGCCGTTGACTCAAGATTGATTCTTTTGGGTCCTTCCATTCCCAAATCCCTTCTTATCCATTTCATGAACTCCATTATTTATTCCCTTCAAATCCGTCCCGTGATTCTTTCCATTAGATCCCTGCATATTCGGTCGAGTTGAACTCCTACTGAAGTCTCGACGAATCAACATTTGCAGGCCCAAGTGGATATCTAGTACCTCCGTCGTCAGTTTCACCACCCGGCGACTGCTCATGATTATCCCTGATTTTCTCCTTTTGGCTTGCACTCTGAATCTCAAGATATTCTGGCGTGGCCATCGTCTTGGTACTCTTCACAGTTTGAGGACAAGCATGTTATTCATGGTCGTATTTCCCGCACTAAAAGCATACTTGGTGTAACCCTTCATATACAAACTGCCAATCCTCTCCAAAGCTATGAACGCCAACAATAGAGGTTGCTGTAGGTCGATTTCAACACAAATGCGAGCAAATTCTCCTTTATCATATATCAAGGTTGAATGATCCACTTTGATAGTTTTGCCAATCATATCCCCAATAATACCCAATGATTCAAAGTTATAAAACTCTAGTGGAAGGTTCGGAATACGCACCCAAGCAGCTATCTTCTGTTGAGTGTCTGCCTTCTTAGGGTTAAAGTTTAGCTACCATCGTTGAACCAACAAATAGTGATCATCAATCATCCACGACCCTTTTTGAAAAGCATAGTCCCGATCCTCTCTAGTAGTGAAAGACACAACAAAATAATCATTACTTAGAGGAGTAACCTTTATGGGATCTTTTGGTTTCCACATCCTTCTAACCCTATCTATGAGAACATTCTTCAAGACGTGCGCCCCTAAGAGTTTGATGATCAGTGAGTTCATCTTGGGTTGGCACCACACTGTGTATTGCTCCACAGTCACCTTCAATATGGGATACCTTGGTTTAATAGTTGTACCTTCTGTTTTCACTCTATCAGCCAAATCCGTATCAACCACTCACCCATCCTCTGTCTGTTGGTTCTTCTTGATGAAAAAAGACCTCCATCCATTTACTATATCTTCATTTTCATCATGCTTCACCAAGAAACCAGCACACCCTAAAGAGAGAAGTTTCTCTCTATATGAGAGCGACAGCACCCTCTGATTGATAACCGGTTGTGGTGTCTCCTTCACACCCTCCAACTTTTTCACACCTCCAATCCTAGACCCAAAAATGAAGTCCATTGGTGAATTCGCCATCCCCGCTTCCTTCTCTCCTTCCCTTCCCCCTCCCTAATTGCTATCTCTGACACCCCTCCTCCGTCTCCATCGCTTTCTCCTTGGTCGCCCACTCCACTCATGACCGCTTCTCTACAAGTGGAATAAAGAAAGGGAAGTAAATATGCCCAAGAATTCCATAGGGAAAAGGCCCTGGTGGACAGGCAACTGAAAGAGGAAGCAAAAAACAACACAGACAAAGTAAAGGAAGTAGAGAACCAGGAGTAACCATACTAAATTTCATACTTTTTGGCAGCCAAGGTATGCGGATTCTCATGACACAAATGATCTCCTTGGCTAATCCTTTGTGTTATTAATGGTTGAATGAATCTGAGTGCTTACTACGCTAGTTGACTTGGACATTGACTTAGAACAAGACTTGGAAAAGAGGCCTGGAAAATAAGGCTAACCCGCTCCTACTCAGCTTCCTCAAATGTCATGTTAGAATGACTTTGAGTAGTCCAAGGTCTTTTGCGTCCACCGAAGTTCACCCAACGGCAAAAAGACTAGTGACAGAAATTCCGAGTTTTATCCACGGCAACCACCTAATTTTATTATATATTTGCCACTAATGAATTTCATCATCGGGTCAACAATTATAATTAGATTTTACTTCTTTTATGGAGCAATCACCAGGGGCATTATCTGAACTTAATGTGTGGTCGAAGACGTTAAGAACTTGATTGGATAATTGGAGTCCAATGAAGAAAAAGAAGACAAGTTAGGAGAAAAAAGATGCATTTGATGTTGACTAGTTTCTGAAGATTTTAGAATACTCAAAACGCGTTTTCAATTCATATTCTTGTTATTTCTGGCATCTTTCTTCCTTTTCCTTGCCTTCTTCTCCTTCTCCTTCTCCTTCTCTGTTCTTATGTTCATTTTCTTCGCTATTTCCATAATTCACCCCTGAAAATGTGGCCTTCCCATTCCCGTGAAGAAGAAACTTCTCAAATACAGTTGTACTAAAATACTTGTTAATAAAATAATAATTAATGTAGGTTGCATGTATTACAACAGCAAAATTTTATCCACCCAGCGAATAGATAAAATAGACTTATTTAATGATTATTATATATGTCGACCATCAAATAAGTATGGGTAATTATTTGATTTGATGTTTATATTAGTCAACCGTTAAATAGATTTTTTTAATTACCAAAAATTTAAAACTATTTGATAACTTTTTTTTCCCGGTAAACAGCCGTCAAATATTTTTAGGTAATATACTTGACTGTCAAATATATATGTTGGATTGTTTTTTCAAGTAATCGTTAAGAGTCTCATTCAAATGGCTTTATGATTTTCCAATTACTATAGTGATGAAAATGCTAAAAATATCAATTTTCATCTTAAAAGGATTGGAATCAAAGTTAATTATTCTTCCACCAATGCAAAAACATTTAAATCTTTTCAGTTTATCAATCTTAAATATTGGTTCTTCCAAATAATTTTTTAGTTAATGACCCATAATGACATAAATATCTTAACAATCCTTCCCCACATTCATATAATTTATAGAGGATTAAGACAATTAAAGTGTAAAAGTGATTCTTGGAAGTAATCACAAACACCCAATAAATAAAAGCGAACAAATATAATTGTCAAAATGGTTAAAATATAAAATAGATTTTATTATGTTTGTAGTTGAGAATATGGAAAGAACTATATTACAGAGTTCGAAATAACTATATAAGAGGAGTTTGATTTCAACTTATATGAAAGTACATTTTAAAAGTGTTTTGGAAGGTAACCAAACACCCCCTTAGGTACAATAAAACAACTTTAATTTTACAATGGTGATCATACTGTACGGGGAGGGAGTTGTGGCATTGAGTCGTTTAGTGATCTAGTTCCATCCAAAAGTAGTGAGGTTGGGAAGAGATGTATGTATCTCCCAGTTCGAAAACCCAGCACCACGAAACTCTAGGTGCTTTAGATAATCATCCTTCCCATTTTCAATTTTCTGCAGAAACTCCACTACTTTATCCATGGAAGGTCTTAGCTCTCCATTCCTCTGCAGGCACTGAAAAGCTAAGTTTGCCACTGAGATTATCATCTCCTTAACCTTGTCATTAGACTCAAAACAAAGGGAAGGATCTACAAACTCAGTAAACGCTCTTCTTTGAATCTTCTTAACTGCCATATTTGCCAAACTAATCTTATCCTTGGCCCTTGTAACAATGATAGCTGGCTTAGAAGATATGAGCTCAATCAGCACGACTCCGAAACTATAAACATCACTCTTTTCAGTAAGCTCACAGAATTGGTAATATTCGGGGTCCAAATAACCTGGGCTTCCTGCTGGAGCCATGGAGACATGAGACACAAACATGGGAAATAATCTGGAAATACCAAAGTCAGCAACCTTGACACAAAAATGGTGATCTAGAAGAAGGTTGTGGATTTGACATCCGGTGAATGATGCCAGAAGCATGGAGATAGGACAATGCCTTTGCCGTCTCTATGGCAATCCTCATCCTCAAGGGCCACGGTAGTGAACCAGGTTTTGCTAGATTTCCATGGAGATGACAACCAAGAGTTCCATTTGGAATATATTCGTAGACTAGGAGCAGTTCACGACTGGTACGGGAAGTGCAGCCATAAAGTGACACAAGGTTTTTGTGCCGCAAGCGTGTTAGAATCTTAATTTCATTCATGAATTGCTGTACACATGAGTTGCGCTCAAACAGCCGCTTAACAGCAACTTCTCGTCCATCTTTAAGTTTTCCTAGTCGTTTAAAATCAAACCAACACCTTTTCATCAACATCTACACTAACACAAGTTAATAATGCATCTCCCCAAACACAATAATATAACTTCAAAATTCAACTATGTAAGAATGAATATTTTTGACAGAAGAAACTCTCAATACATATTTTTAAGGTGGCTTACCATAGTAAACAGTTCCAAAACCTCCACTTCCAAGTTCTCTTGATTGATCAAATTTGTTTGTTGCTTCTTCGAGTTCCTCATAGGAGAAGACAGGGAACTTAAAGTAGATGTGTCTACCTTCTAGGATTACATTTGAGTGAGTATTATCAGATTCAATGGTTCTTGACTGATTTTGTGAGCCCAAAGACTTGTCTCTTCGTTTGTTCCGCAATATAATAACAACCAAACCAATTATAATCACAACAGTTGCACTTGGTACACCTACATATATGCCACGTGACAGAATTTGGTGAAATGGAATAACTTGCATTTCATTGATGAGAGTTATATTCATAGAAGGAAAAATTTACATAACAAACAATATTTACAAGTAACTGAATTAGTTTTGTATAATTAGAGGAAGAGCTTTGAAACTTTAATTAATTCTAGGATTATAATAGCCACGAATACAGTCAATTAAAATAAGATTTGTTGTGCTCTTTCGTCATCAAATAAGATTTCTTGTACTTGTATAAAGATTTCATACTTTTTGGCAGCCAAAATATATGGATATTTCGTGACACAAACATTATCTTCGGCTAATCTTTTGTGTTAATAATGATAGAATGAATCTGTGTGCTTACTATGTTCATTGACTCGGACACTGACCAGGATCAAGATTTGGAAAAGTGGACAGGAAAATAAGGGTCAGGTCTTTGCCCTCCACCTTGAAGTTTCCACAACCACACAAAAGGACACAGTGTACCAGAAACTTCAAGTTTTATCCACGGGACCACGGCAACCACCTAATTTTATTATTTACCACTAATGATTTTAAAAATACTCCTACTATCTGTATTCATCATCAGGGTCAACTTAAGTATAATCAAATTTTACTTCACTTATTTATGGAGCAATCACCAGGCACTATCTGTCCAGTGATGTTTTTATTGAATGTCTAGTCCAATGGGAAAAGAACTTCATTAAAATCTTTAGTCTCTCCTCTGCTTTTCTCGAACCAAACAATCATAAAAATTAATAAAATTTAAATATTTAATGAATACTAATTTGATAATTTCTCAAAAATAATCGTACTTGGAACAATATGTGGATTTATGTTTTTAGTGGTAATTTCACAAAATGTAATGCTGTCTAGATGTTGTAAAAGCATAAATAATTCTATTTTGTTTAATTTCTGGTGCAATTCACAAGATATTTTTACCGGTTATAATATAGAAATAAACAATGACTTGTTGTATTTTAAAATTACAATTAATCACGAATGTAGACAACAAATTATTTTATTCTACAAATTATTGCAATTATGAAAATTTTTAAAAGAAATCTAAAATGCAATTTGTTTTATTTTAGAAATTATTATATCTAGATATATTGAAAATATAATTAATAAGTAAATAATTAATCTATTACCTATTAGCAATCCCAGCTTCCAAGCCCGTCTTTCTGTCTCAATTTCATCTACGCCACAATTAAGAGAAGCAGATACAAAATGAACAAATTAGTATCAGAGTTGATAATATTAGATTTAAAACCACAAAAGAAAAACGCAGAGCCCATTTGATTAGTTGGCAAGCAGTTAATATGAGCCTCTGAAAAAAGATAGGGTAAATTTAACATGTTACTTAATTATTATGCATACCTTTGAGACAATAAAATTCTCTGGTGCTGTTGAGACGGCATGAGCCTTTGTCAGAAAAACATTGAGCACAACCAGGAGAAAGCTGAATATTAACACGGAATTCAGAAGCTATGAATGTAAATGGATCAGGAGAGAAAGCCATCGCATTCACTGGAAGCTGAACCCTTGGACATGTTGCTAAAGGAGGTGGAGGGTCATCCTGATCTTGCGTTCGGAAGAAGATGGTCTCATTCTTACCTTTAGCACATCCTGTATAGTTCAAGAATTGCTTTGAAAGACTCTGATTTAGTGGAGTATCGCATTTGTACATGGTTATAGTTGACAAGATATGAAAGGAACCCAAAGCTGAGTTGGGAGGAAGAGTAATATTGTAACGCAAGACGTCACAACTATTACTTGCCAAACGCTTCTCCAAATATGCGTCTCTAACGACAACTCCTGCAAGAGTCAACCCAGATTCTATCCTCGTCACTTGAAACATCTTTTTCCCGAATTGCACAGTTTTTTGGGCGTTGGGGTTTTCACAGCCATGAATCGGCAAAATCCCACAGTCTTTGCGTTCTGGAGTGGTTAAAGGGAACGAGAGCTTCCCCAGGTTCCCACAGTCACAGAAACGTGGGCACCCATCTCCTGAAGCAGAATGGTCAGAGAACAAGAACAAGAAAAAGAAGAACAAATAAACAGGTAGAACCATGATCTTCTTCTGAAACTCTCACTGGTAGAGAACGAGTTTAGTCTATGGAGACGCTATATGATTGTTTCAAGCAATAACTTGCTAAGGTTTGGTTGTGGCTCTGCGACATGGCAGTTGACTTGGCCGAAAGACCAAGACCAAGAAGATGAATGTGAGAGACACGTATCCTTTTCTCAACATAAAGCAGAGAAATTAATAATTCACGAGGTTTTTAATTTTAATATTCCTATTGCTGTTTATTTGTATAGTAATTTTAATTTTAATTTAATATATAAGCATCGCAACTCGCGGTGAACATTTTATTAGGGCCGTTTGAATTAGCAGTGAATAACTGTGATTTTAAATAATCATGAATTTTATAAATGACACTAATTAATCGTGATTTCTGTTTGGATTTTTTTTATAAGTGATTTTAAGAATTGTGACTATGTTTGGTTTTCATTTATTAAATCACTTATAGATGTATAATTACTAAAAAGGACATGAATTTAATAAAGTTGTTTACATTTTCATAATTATTATATTTAATAATAAATTTTATTAAATATAATTTAATAAATGACATGAATATTTAAATATTATTTTATTTTTCTAATTTAACGATGCTCCTCGAATCAGAATTAGATCAGAATATTATCTGAATATTTGCATCGCATTTTTTCAATCATATGTCATCCATTCAAGTTTTCTGATTTTTTTAAAAAATGTCTTTTAGATAAAATTAAAAGAAAAAACAGTTTCATATTGTACGTTTTTAAAAAAAAACAAATAATTAAAATAATTACCATTTGAATGATTATTAGTACGGTTGTTTCTAGAAAAGAAGTGAATTAGGAGTGGATGGAATAGAGAGAGGCACCAAATGAGCAAAGGGTATATTGGAGAAAATTTAATTGCTAAAGATTGATCAGAATTTTTCAAGCGCATAAACTACTCTTTGTTGTTTATCCTAAAAGTACAGTGGAAGATTAAAATCACGATTTATCAAGATTTTATAAAAATTACCCAAACAACTCAAACGTACTTCATAATCACTTATTTAGATTTAAACGGGTTTATTTGAGATCCTACCACTTAGCCAAATAGGCACTTATTCGATGTACTTTCGTAGCAAATAATCTTTTTGAAATTTGCACCTGGAAAGAAAGTATTATTAACTCACTTGGCCGGATGGTTAAGTAAAGGGTTACCAAGGTGTGCACCCGCCTACCCGATCTCGGTTTCGAGTCCTCACCACACCCACCTGGGCAAACTCTAGATTAGCCGGATACCCAAAAGGGTGCCGGATACCGGGGGGTCTAAACCAAAAAAAATAATATATTAATAAAAGTGCATTTTTAGTTATTTAATTTCATACAAAATTCTTTTTCCTCAACTTCATAAAGCTTCTTTTACGGGATCTAATTCTAATATTTTTACATGAATTTCAAAAAAAATCTATAAATACTCCTGTATTGAATAATTAAAAAAACAATGATCAGTACAAAAAATCGTCATGTTAGAGTAGCAGTATTAATATTAGAAAAATGGAAAAATTACTTTATTCAATTAAAGAAGTAAACTAAAATTTTTTCCTATTATGTGTTATTTGGATTTACTTGTTTTTATTTTTATTTTGAGAACATATATGGCAACCAAATATTTTATTTTTTAAATCAAAATATCTATTGTAAGATGGTGAAAATTGTTTTAACTATTTATCATCTTTTTTTGCCAACATATTTATTATCATTTTGGAATGAAAATTAATTAGGAGAAATTGTAAATAAAGAACTCTAAATATGTAAAATTACAATTTGAGACCCTAAATTTGAAAAATAGTAAATAAGGACCCCGTCTCACAATTTGAGACCCTAAATTTGAAAAATAGTAAATGTGAGTGAAATGTCTAAAATGACCCTTAGTCAAATTGTAATTTGATCTACTGAAATTGTTATTCGCTAAAGTGAACTTGTTATTTCCTATAGTCAACTCGTCATTTGGCACACCCTCAACCAAGTTGTAATTTGGCCTACTGAAGTTGTCATTTGCTAAAGTGAACTTATCATTTCTCATAGTCAACTTGTCATTTGGCTGAGGGGTATTTTAGACATTTCACCTCTCAAATCATAATTTTACATATTTAGGGGGTCTTTATTTGAAATTTTCCCAATCAATTAATTAAAATTGTGTCTGATCTGTGGAGATTCTTGCCCCAAAGTGAACAGTGATGACTGTAAGCTTTTGCTTCTAAACCTATTGTGTCCTCTTTTTGCTCTCCATTTTTTAATCACTATTCTCCACATCTGGTCCTAATTATCAGTTTATTAAATAAATCTCAACCTGATTGAGAATAAATAATTAAAATTCCTCAACCAACTATTTCAGCATATTGCCAAAATTAGTACAAACTCACGCCACAATGTCCTTGTATATCTGCGAGGCTGGGTTTAATTAATTAATTTTGTACATGTATTGCTATTTTCAAACAATTACTAATAACATTTTTTTTACCATAACATTTAAATATATGCTTCCTCTCATCTGAAAATGTGAGAGCTAGTTAGAAAATTTATGTTGATTATAAATAAGAGTTTCATCCAATTTGTTTCTAAAATTTATAATGTTTTTAAACCATGCCAATTGGTGGGACATGTTAAGAGAATTTTTATAAAAAGATGGTTCTAATACAAGTGATTAAATAGGTTATTTAAGAAAAATCAAGACATATTCATTATAAAAAATTAATTAAACTAATTTTTAATATATGTAAATTACTTATTACCTTCAATCTTATACAGAAGTGTTGGGTAACTAATTTATAAGCCAAGAACCACCAAGCGGGTGTGTGAAGTATGAACGGGTGGCGTCTTATTCTACGAAAAGATAACTAATTTATAAAAATTAAAAAATTAATTAATTGTTTATAATAAATGTGTATTGATTTTTTTCAAATGCCTCATTCATTTACATTAGAAACTTTTTTTTCATTGATTAAAACCCACCTCATTATATGTCATCAATATTGTTGTTTGGAAAACTAAATTTAAATTTGTGAAGCAAAATCAACTGAGTCCTGCATTTGGAATCAAAATAAATTTCTCAACTGATTTTTATATTTTAAACATAGGAGCAGAACATAAAAATAATAAATTTTGTAGACCGATCGCTAAATATGACTTTGCAATTGCATACGGTACCTATGAGTAATCACCAAATTAAGAATTAATGACTTTTTACTGGTCCCCACAACACGACACGCTGTGAACTTTGCTACTTGTCGCGCTTCCGGCTTGCCCGTATGTATAGATATAGAGAATTGTGGTACCATCACCAAGTGTATTATTATTACTATTATTACTACTATTATTATTATTATTATGATCTTTTCTAATAATTAATGCAAAAACTAAATAACAAATTTAAGGGAAAAAATTCAAAAAAAATTTAAATTACATTATAAAAAGAGTTTTATATTTATGACTAGAAGAATAGTAAATAAAACTGATTTAAGATTTTAAAATCTAAAAAGTGTTTTCTTAAAATTTTTCAAATAAAAAATTAATTAATTTTGTTATTTATAATAAATATGTGTTAAATTTTTTAAATTATTTTTTATAATCATATGCACTGACATTAATATGAATATTTTTAATGCATATAAATAAGCAAAGAAATAGATAATAAATATAAAATACCTTATTTTAAGAAGGGATGTGAACGTTGGGAAATCGCAAATATCACGAAACGAGAATAAAAGCGCGCGATACATTTGGACGGGAAGTGTGTGGGCGAAGGTGTGCGATTAGCCGTTTGGGAGGCACCCACCCCCACCCGCAAAAGAAGAGCCCGTGGGGCGTGTGTAGGAAATAGTATATTTGGATGGGCCTACATGTAAATTTGAGAAAGTGCAGGCCTAGGTGTCCTCTTGGAACAACCTCTCTCTCTCTCGCGCGTGCTCTGCCTTTTCATCTCCCTATTTTAAGTCTACCTTTTTTCTTTTATACAGTTCTCTTGCTTTGTTAATTTGGATGGAAGATATAATATTTCTCAATCCCACTTATATAAGATTGTGTAATCTAATATAATAAAAAATTACTTATACTAAATATTTTTAATAATTTTTTAATCTCAATCTCAATTTTTACCATTTATTTTCAATGTTTTGTACCAAACGTAATACATTTAGTTTTTTTAATTTTAAAAAGCATATTGTTGTCCTTTAACCTTAAAATTATTAGTATTAAATGATGGTTTTTTGTAACAATCATAGTTGTTTTGAAAATTAAACTTAATATTATAGCATTTAGTAATGTTTTATCAACATTCAAAATCTCAATATTATCGTTTTTTGTTAACTGTTCTAGGGTTAAAGGACTCAAAATTTATTTTTTAAAGTTAAGAAAGAAAAATAAAATTTTATGTAAAATTAAAAGACCAAAAATATACTGTAATCCACATAATATTATTTAGGAAGAATTATCGAGAGGTTTTAAAATAAATTAATTATTAAACGACAAGTGACCAACCTCAATCTATTATTACTTCTTATTATGAAATTTATCATTATTTACTTTTTATTTATTAATGAATTTTATGGTAATTAAATTCGCCAGATCATCTAGGTCATTTGCAACATTTTAGATAATAACTTCCTTGTAAGAATTTTTTTATTTAATAATTTATCCCTTATTAATTTATCTCTGATTGATAACCGGTTGTGTTGTCTCCTTCACACCTTCTAACACCTTCACACCTCCAATCCTAGAACCAAAAATGAAGTCCATTGGCGAATTCGCCATCCCCACTTCACTACAAAAAAACATGCTTTTAGCGACGGAATTTAGCAACAGAATTTTTTATTTAGCGACAGACTAGCGACGGAATAGTGACGGAAAATTCCTTCGCTAATTACCGACAGAAATTTCCCGTCGCTAATTCTTGACAGAAATTTCCGTCGCAAATTAGCGACGGAATTTTCCGTCACTATTCCGTCGCTAACTCGATTTTTTTAAAAATAAAATAAAATGCCACGTGGCACCTCTACCAATTGTCGCGTTATCACTGGGGACCACCTCCACGTGTCTCTGCTACCTCACCTCTACCTGCCACGTGTGCTGCCACCTCACTCTGCCTGCCACGTGTCGCTGCCACCACATAATTCCCTCTTCAAAGTGACTTCTCCATGGCTTGAACCCAGGACCTCCCCTGTACACGCGTGCAGCTTTACTAGTTGAGCTGCAATGAACCTGTTGACTTATTATGTAAAATTAAATATATATAATATTATTTTACACAAACAATTATATATATTATTAAAAACTAAAAATATACTATATGATAATTTTAATCATAACTATTTTAATGAAAAAATAATTTTTCAATATTTGTTTTATAATTTTTTCTTTTAAAAAAATATTTTTAATATAATTTTAATTTCTAAACGCACTAATCTTGAATTTTAAATCATAAATAATTTTTTTATAAATATTTTTGAAATTTATTTTTTAATTTAACATTGATAAGATATACAATTTAATGATATATGTATTATATTACATTATATTATATTATCTATATGTGTTTTATATATTTGAAGAAAATCATTTATAATTAGTCAAAAAATCTTGTTATTCAAAAAATAACTACTATAATAAAATCTAATAAATTATTCTATATAAAAAATTAAATGATTTGAATAGATTATGATAAAAAGTATTCTCCTGCTTGTATATATATCCTATGTAATTTATTTTCTTAAAATTTTTTATATATACCATTTGTTTTTGTATTAAGACCAAAATCAATCTATCATGGGTATTAATTATATCGTGATTAAATTTTATTGTTTAATGATTGAAATTCAAAATTCACTTCAATATTAATTTGCATTCATATAAATTTATTAAATCGTTTTGAATTTCTATCATATATTATATATTTCAATATATTTTACATATGATAAAATTATTTCTTTCATATATCAGTTTGTATAAAAAAGTTATTAATATTCTTATTGTATTTTTTAATTATTATTAATAATCAAGAGGAATTTAAATATAAATAAGTTTTCTAAGAAATTATCTTTCTATTTTCAGTATATACATAATGATAATATGAATGATGACGATATCTTCATTACCACCAACTCCATAAGTATATCAATTTATTTTATAATTAAAATTTTTTTAAATCATTATATTCTTAATTGTTATAATATAATTTTTGTAAGATTATAATTTAAAATAACGAAATTTAAAATTAGTGACGGATTAGCGATGGAATTGCGACGGAATAGAATGAGCGATGGAATTAGTGACAAAAACTTCTATGACAAACAATTTAGCGACGGAAATTTCCGACGGAAAAAATGCCATCGCTAAATATTTACTAACGGATTTTTCGACGGATTAGCGACGGAATTTAGCGATGGACAAAAATTCCGTCGCAAATCCGTCGAAAAAATTAGCGACGGAATTTCCGTCGCAATTCCGTCGGAAATTACCGACAGAATTTGTTTCCATCGCAAATTCCGTCGGTAATTAGTGACGGAATTTGTTTCTGTCACAAATTCTGTCACTAATCAGCTGTTTTTTTGTAGTGCTTCCTTCTCTCCTTCCCCACCCCCTCCCTGATCGCTATTTCCGACACCCCTCCACCGTCTCGGCCACTCACTCCTTTGTCGCCTACTCCACTCATGACCGCTTCTCTACAAGTGGAATAACAAAGGGGAAGTAAATATGCCCAAGAATTCCACAGGAAAAAGGCCCTGGTGGACAAGCAACTGAGAAAGGAAGCAGAAAACAATACAGACAAAGCAAAGGAAGTAGAGAATCAGGAGTAACCATACTAAATTTCATACTTTTTGGCAGCCAAGGTATGCGGATTCTCATGACACAAATGATCTCCTTGGCTAATCCTTTGTGTTATTAATGGTCGAATGAATCTGAGTGCTTACTACGCTGGTTGACTTGGATATTGACTTAGAACAAGACTTGGAAAAGAGGCTTGGAAAATAAGGCTAACCCGCTCCTACTCAACTTCCTCAAATGTCATGTTAGAATGACTTTGAGTAGTCCAAGGTCTTTTGCGTCCACTGAAGTTCACCCAACGGCAAAAAGACCAGTGACAGAAACTCCGAGTTTTATCCACAGCAACCACCTAATTTTATTATATATCTACCACTAATGAATTTCATCATCAGGGTCAACAAGTATAATTAGATTTTACTTCTTTTATGGAGCAATCACCAGGGCCATAATCTGAAATTAATGTGTGGTCAAAGACGTTAAGAACTTGACTGGATAATTGGAGTCCAATGAAGAAAAAGAAGACAAGTTAGGAGAAAAAATATGCATTTGATGTTGACGAGTTTTTGAAGATTTTAGAATATTCAAAACGCGTTTTCGATTCATATTCTTGTTATTTCTGGCACCTTTCTTCCTTTCCCTGCCTTCTTCTCCTTCTCCTTCTCTGTTCTTATGTTCATTTTCTTTGCCATTTCCATAATTCACCACCAAAAATGTGGCCTTCCCATTCTCATGAAGAAGAAACTTCTCAAATACACTTGTACTAAAATACTGGTTAATAAAATAATAATTAATGTAGGTTTCATGTATTACAACAGCAAAATTTTATCCACCCAGCGAATATATGAAATAGACTTATTTAATGATTATTATATTTGTCGACCATCAAATAAGTATGGGTAATTATTTGATGTTTATATTAGTCAACCGTTAAATAGATTTTTTTTTAATTACCAGAAATTTAAAACTACTTCATAACTTTTTTTTCGGGGCAAACAGCCGTCAAATACTTTTAGGTTAGATACTTGACCGTCAAATATATATACTCCTTCAGCCCTAAATATAATGCCCTTATACACACTAGTATAAGGGTCTTATATTTAGGATCAGAGAAGTGTGTGTGTGTGTATAGGATTTTTTTTCAAGTAATCGTTAAGAGTCTCATTCAAATGGCTTTATGATTTTCCAATTACTATAGTGATGGAAATGTTCAAAATCTCAATTTTCATCTTAAAAGGATTGGAATCAAAGTTAATTATTCTTCCACCAATGCAAAAACATTTAAATCTTTTCAGTTATCAATCTTAAATGTTGGTTCTTCCAAATAATTTTTTAGTTAATGACGCATGATAACATAAATATCTTAATAATCCTGCCCCACATTCATGTAATTTATAGAGGATTAAGACAATTAAAGTGTAAGTAAAAGTGATTCTTGGAAGTAATCACAAACACCCAATAAATAAAAGCGAACAAATATAATTGTCTAAATGGTTAAAATATAAAATAGATTTTACTAGGTTTGTAGTTGAAAATATGGAAAGAACTATATTATAGAGTTCGAAATAACTATATAAAAGGAGTTTGATTTCAACTTACATAAAAATACCTTTTAAAAGTGTTTTTGAAGCTAACCAAACACCCCCTCAGGTACAATAAAACTACTTTAACTTTACAATGGTGATCATGCTGTACGGGTTGGGAGTTGTGGCATTGAGTCGTTCATTGATCCAGCTCCATCCAAAAGTAGTGAGGTTGGGAGAGATGTATGTATCTCCCAGTTTGAAAACCCAGCACCACGAAACTCTAGGTGCTTTAGATAATCATCCTTCCCATTTTCAATTTTCTGCAGAAACTCCACTACTTTATCCATGGAAGGTCTTAGCTCTCCATCCTTCTGTAGGCACTGAAAAGCTAAGTTTGCCACTGAGATTATCATCTCCTTAACCTTGTCATCAGACTCAAAACAAAGGGAATGATCTACAAACTCAGTAAATGCTCTTCTTTGAATCTTCTTAACTGCCATATTTGCCAAACTAATCTTATCCTTGGCCCTCGTAACAATGATAGCTGGCTTAGAAGATATGAGCTCAATCAGCACGGCTCCAAAACTATAAAAATCACTCTTTTCAGTAAGCTCGCAGAATTGGTAATATTCGGGGTCCAAATAACCTGGGCTTCCAGCTGGAGCCGTGGAGACATGAGACACAAACATGGGAAATAATCTAGAAATACCAAAGTCAGCAACCTTGACGCAAAAATAGTGATCTAGAAGAAGGTTGCTGGATTTGACATCCCGGTGAATGATGTCAGAAGCATGGAGATAGGACAATGCCTTTGCCGTCTCTATGGCAATCCTCATCCTCAAGGGCCACGGTAGTGAACCAGGTTTTGCTAGATTTCCATGAAGATGACAACCAAGAGTTCCATTTGGAATATATTCGTAGACTAGGAGTAGTTCACGAGGTACGGGAAGTGCAACCGTAAATTGACACAAGGTTTTTGTGCCGCAAGCCTGTTAGAATCTTAATCTCATTCATAAATTGCTGTACACATGAGTTGCGCTCAAACAGCCGCTTAACAGCAACTTCTCGTCCATCTTTAAGTTTTCCTAGTCGTTTAAAATCAAACCAACACCTTTTCATCAACATCTACACTAGCACAAGTTAATAATGCATCTCCCCAAACACAATAATATAACTTCAAAATTCAACTATGTAAGAATGAATATTTTTGACAGAAGAAACTCTCAATACATATTTTTAAGGTGGCTTACCATAGTAAACAGTTCCAAAGCCTCCACTTCCAAGTTCTCTTGATCGATCAAATTTGTTTGTTGCTTCTTCGAGTTCCTCATAGGAGAAGACAGGGAACTTAAAGTAGATGTGTCTACCTTCTAGGATTACATTTGAGTGAGTATTATCAGATTCAATGGTTCTTGACTGATTTTGTGAGCCCAAAGACTTGTATCTTTGTTTGTTCCGCAATAGAATAACAACCAAACCAATTATAATCACAACAGTTGCACTTGGTACACCTACATATATGCCACGTGACAGAATTTGGTGAAATGGAATAACTTGCATTTCATTGATGAGAGTTATATTCATAGAAGGAAAAATATACATAACAAACAATATTTACAAGTAACTGAATTAGTTTTTTATACTTAGAGGAAGAGCTTTGAAACTTTAATTAATTCTAGGATTATAATGGCCACGAATACAGTCAATTAATATAAGATTTGTTGTGCTCTTTCGTCATCAAATAAGATTTCTTGTACCTGTATAAAGATTTCATACTTTTTGGCAGCCAAAATATATTGATTTTCGTGACACAGACATTATCTTCGGTTAATAATGATAGAATGAATCTGTGTGCTTACTATGTTCATTGACTCGGACACTGACCAGGATCAAGATAGGGAAAAGTGGACAGGAAAATAAGGGCCAGGTCTTTGCCATCTACCTTGAAGTTCCCACAACCACAAAAGGACACAGTATACCAGAAACTTCAAGTTTTATCCACGGGACCACGGCAACCACCTAATTTTATTATTTAGAAATAATGATTTTAAAAATACTCCTACTATCTGTATTCATCATCAGGTTCAACTTAAGTATAATCAAATTTTACTTCACTTATTTATGGAGCAATCACCGGGCACTATCTGTCCAGTGATGTTTTAGCGTCTGTATTGAATGTTTAGTCCAATGGGAAAAGAACTTCATTAAAATCTTTAATCTCTCCTCTGTTTTTCTCCAACCAAACAATCATAAAAATTAATTAAATTTAAATATTTAATGAATACTAATTTGATAATTTTTCAAAAATAATAGTACTTGGAACAATATGTGAATTTATGTTTTTAGTGGTAATTTTACAAAATGTAATGCTGTCTAGATGTTGTAAAAGCATAAATAATTATATTTTGTTTAATTCTGGTGCAATTCACAAGATATTTTTACCGGTTATAATATAGAAATAAACAATGACTTGTTGTATTTTAAAATTACAATTATACACAAATTTAGACAACAAATTATTTTATTCTACAAATTATTGCAATTATGAAAATTTTTAAAAGAAATCTAAAATACAATGTATTTTGTTTTAGAAACTATTATATCTATATATATTTAAAATATAATTAATAACTAAATAATTAATTTATTACCTATTAGCAATCCCAGCTTCCAAGCCCGTCTTTTATTTCGATCTTCTGTCTCAATTTCATCCATGCCACAAAAAAGAGAAGCAGATACGAAATGAACAAATTAGTATCGGAGTTGATAAGATTAGATATAAAACCCAAAAAGAAAAACGCAGAGCCGATTTGATTAGTTGACAAGCAGTTAATATCAGATTCTGAAAAAAGACTGAGTAAATTTAAAATATTACCTAATTATTATTCATACCTTTGAATTTGAGACAATACAATCCTCCAGTGCTGTTGAGCCTGCATATCCTTTTGTCAGAAACACATGAAGCACAGTCATTAGAAAGCTGAATTGTAACGGGGAATTCAGAGGCGATGAATGTAAATGGATCAGCAGAGAAAGCCAGCATGTTCACTGGCACCCGAACCCTTGGACATGCTGCTAAAGAAGATGGAGGATCATCTTCATCTTGCGTGCTGAAGAAGATAGTCTCATTCTCACTCCGACCACATCCTGTATAGTTCAAGAATTGCCTTGGAAGCCTGTAAGTGAGCGAACTACTACATTTGTACATGGTTATATTTGGCAATATATGAAAGGAAACCAAGGGCGAGCTTGGAGGAACAGTAACATTGGAGGACAGGGCATCACAATTATCATTTACCAAACGCTTCTGTAAATCTGCATCTCTAATGAAAACTTCAGTATTGGAAATGCCTACTCTCGTCACCTGAAACATCTTTGTTCCTAATTGCACGGTTTTCTCAGCGTTTCACAGCCATGAATTGCCAACATTCCACAGTCTTTGCGTTGTGGAGTGGTTAAAGGGAACGAGAGCTTCCCCAGATTCCCACAGTCAAAGATAGGTGGGCACTCATCTCCAGAAGCAGAATGGTTAGCGAAAAGGAAGAAGAAGAACATGAACAAATAAACTGGTAGAACCATGATCTTCCTCTGAAACTCTCACTCGTAGAGAACAAGTTTAGTCTATGGAGACTATATGTGGTTGTTTCAAGCAATAACTTGCTAAGGTTTGGTTGTAGCTCTGCGACATAGCAGTTGACTTGTCAGAAAGACCAAGACCAAGAAGATGGATATGAGACACGTGTCCTTCTCTCAACATAAAGCAGAGAAATTAACAATTCACGCGGTTTTTAATTTTAATATTCCCATTGCTGTTTATTTGTATAGTAATTTTAATTTTAATTTAATATATAAGCATCACAACTCGTGGTGAACATTTTATTATTCGATGAACTTTCGCAGCAAATAATCTTTTTGAAATTTGCACCTGGAAAGAAAGTACTATTAATAATATATTGATAAAAGAGCATTTTTAGTTATTTAATTTCATACAAAATTCTTTTTCCTTAAGTTCATAAAGCTTCTTTTACGGGACCTAATTCTAATATTTTTACATGAATTTGAAAAAAAATCTATAAATACTACTGTATTGAATAATTAAAAAAACAATGATCAGTACAAAAAATTGTCGTGTTTGTGTTATCTGGATTTATTTGTTTTTATTTTTATTTTGAGAACATATATATCAACCAAATTTTTTTTAAAAATCAAAATATCTATTGTAAGATGGTGAAAATTGTTTTAACTATTTATCATCTTTTTTGGCCAACATATTTCTTACCATTTTGGAATGAAAGTTAATTGAAGTTGTGTCTGATCTGTGGAGATTCTTGCCCCAAAGTGAACAGCGATGATTGTAAGCTTTTGCTTCTGAACCGCTAGGGAGACCTCATCATAATTATGTCCTCTTTTTGCTCTCCATTTTTTAATCACTATTCTCCACATCTGGTCCTAATTGTCAGTTTATTAAATAAATCTCAACCTGATTGAGAATAAATAATTAAAATTCCTCAACCCAACTATTTCATCATATTGCCAAAATTAGTACAAACCCACACCACATTTTATTTATTGTTTTTAAAATACTAAAACTCTCACCGGTCGGTCGGTCACCGAAACTCTGGCGACCGGCTGATAATTGGTCACTGGAGTTCCATCTTTCAAAAACAATTTTTTAAAATTTTTTTACAACTTCAGTATAACGGTTAACAACTTTTGTAACGTTATTAACAACTGTAGTATAGTAGTTAACAACAGGTTTTTCAGGAAATTCAACAAGTACTGACAGTTGAAAACAAATTTTTTTAAAAATTTTACAACTTCAGTATAATTATTAACAACTTTTGTGACGCTATTAATAACTTCAATATAGTAGTTAATAACAGGTTTTCTGAGAAATTCAACAAGCTCCGGCGGCAGAAAACAATTTTTTTGAAAATTTTTACAACTTCAGTATAATAGTTAACAACTTTTGTGACGTTATTAACAATTTCAGTATAGCAGTTAACAACAGGTTTTTCAGAAAATTCAATAATTGGTCGCCAGAGCTCTGGCGGCCGGAAACAATTTTTTTAAAAATTTTTACAATGTTAATATAACGGTTAACAACTTTTATAACGCTATTAACAATAGGTTTTTCAAGAAATTCAAAAATTTGTATTTTTACAACTTCAATAATGCCGTTAACAAGTTCCGTAACTCTAGTAACAACTTTGATATAGTATTTAACAATATGTTTTCTTAAAAATTCAAAAAAAAAAGGCATTTTTACAACTTTGGCAATTACTTTCTTTTTTTGAAAATTTTTACAGCTTCATTATAACGGTTAACAACTTTTATAATGTTATTAACAACTTTAGTATAGCAGTTAACAACAAGTTTTCCAAAAAAAATTCAAAAAGTAGCATTTTTACAACTTCAATAATGTCGTTAACAAGTTCCGTAACTCTATTAACAATTTCGATATAGCATTTAACAACAAGTTTTCTTAAAAATTAAAAAAAAAGGCATTTCTATAACTTTAACAACTACTTTTTTTTAAAAAAAAATTTATAGCTTCAGTATAACAGTTAACAACTTTTGTAACTCTATTAACAACTTTGATATATCAGTTAACAACAGGTTTTTTGGCAAATTCAAAAAGTAGTATTTTTACAACTTCAGTAATGCAGTTAACAAACTCAAAAACCTGTTGTTAACTGCTATACTGAAGTTGTTAATAGCGTTACAAAAGTTGTTAATCGTTATACTGAAATTGTAAAAATTTTCAAAAAAAATTGTTTTCCACTGCAGGAGCTCTGACGACCAATTGTTGAATTTCTCGAAAAATATGTTATTAACAGATATACTGAAGTTGTTAATATCGTTACAAAAGTTTTTAACTGTTAAAAATTTTCAAAAAAAATTGTTTTCAATTGCCGGAGCTTGTTGAATTTCCCAGAAAACCTGTTGTTAGCTGCTATACTGAAGTTGTTAATAGCGTTACAAAAATTGTTAACCGTTATACTGAATTTGTAAAAATTTTCAAAACAATTGTTTCTGACTGATGGAGCTCCGGTGACCAATTGTCAGTCGATCGCCAGAGCTCTAGTGATTGTCGCCGTCGGAGTTCCGGTGACCAACCGGCCAGTGGAGGCTTTGGTATTTTAAAAAAACAAATAAAATAAAGGACAATTTGATCTTTTCATTTAACATGATAATCCCAATTTGGTCTCTTGAGACCAAAATGGGATTTTTTAAATTCAGCAGATGTTTTGGATATTATGAAATTAATATGTCATTTTTCTGTTTTTTTCCCTATTAAATAAATCTCAACCTGATTGAGAATAAATAATTAAAATTCCTCAACCCCACTATCTTGAGAAATTCTTACGTACATGGGTGCACCGCCTCATTTGTGCTCTGACCAATCAGAATATAACAAGTCACAACATTTTAATCTTAGCTAGCTAGCAGGTCGTCTCTAATTATTAAGCAATTAAGATTTAAATTAAGAGGAAAACTCAGGGATTTCAATTTGCATCAGAAAATTCCCATCGAAGAGCCCTAACCTCTGCATTTGAGATTCAATGACGATTGCCCTCTTCCTGCTAACCTGAGACGAAACTTGAGCTCTTAAGGCTGGAGGTCTCTCAACGAGTTTGTGGTGGGTAAGTTGCAAGTTGTGCTTTCCTTTTTCTTTCATTTTTGATTGAATAAGAGGCTATTTTTCCTCATCTTCCTCTCCATGGCAACCGTTTTGCGATTAGAGATAATGGTTAAGCCCTGAAGGCTGAAGGTTCTTGACGATCCCCTTCTTATCGTGTTTTGCTTCGATTTGTGGCTGGTAAGCTCTGATTTGTGGATACAAGTGAGTAATGAAATCATGTTTGAAGCCCAAAACCCTAGCTTAAAATCAATTTTGGAAGCTTTTAATAACCCTTTTACATTCCCTCTGTCTTTAAATCAAAAGTATGAACCATGGAAGTATTTCAGAAATCCTACCTAGAGTGTTGCAACCACCAGAGCCTTTGCCGAAAAAATCGTTTCGCTATGATTCTTGAAGTTTCACTAAAATGAGATTTTGTTATTTGACTTAATTGATAACAAACTGAGGTACGATAAGACTAATCCTACATATCATCAAGGCACTTGGTTCAATTTATTTATTATTTTTCGAAGTACTTGCATTTTGCCGGTCCAAAATGTTGTGGAATATTTGAAGATTACTAGGGCCTTGAACGAATATCATTGTTTATAACATTTATATCTTCTACAAGGCATCTTTATGGATGGTGAGTTCAACTATATTTGTAATTTCAGCTGCCTTGTTTTGTTTATGTGAAATCATTTTACCAGTAATGGTTACTATGTTTGCAATAATTTCTATTCAACCTACACACCTAGATTGTTTTTCATGTACTTCAGGCACATAAATTTTGTGATGTTTATTCTGTTTCTGACTCTTTGCAGAATTTTTAGGCCTAAATTCCTGAGTTGTCTATGTAGATCATAAAGAAACTTACCTAGTGTCTGCCTAGCTGTCTGGCTTGATAGCCCCTACTTTTTTATTGTAATTAACAATCAGTGTTACACCTTCTTTTTTTAACCTCATCAAAATGTGGCAGTGGGATTTTGGTTTCGTGTAGGTATGAAACTTAAGGGGAGGAGAACTATACACCATGGCAGGTTGGGTAGGTAAGAGGAGGACGTGGCCTTGCTGAAATCATTCATTACACGAGGCATAATGGCTAACAATGTGATTTTGATATGGAAAGCTTTTGAGAATTGAAGGGGATGATGACTTTAGTTTGACCTCGATGAGTTTGGTGCTGACTAGCTAGTTTGTTGGCACAGTTTGCTGTAACAGGCAGTTACTATTTAGTATATGTAACTTGCTGTCCAGAAATGCTTTATGTAATGTTGCAATTGAAGGTTGTTAATTTGGTATTGTAACATGACAGTTGATTGTTTCAATGGAATGCCTTTGATTTGGTGTTTTGATAGTTGATTCTTCTTCCAGATATAGTTATGCCAAAATTCATAACAAAGAGTTCCAAAAGTGAAGGACAAAAATTCTTGTCATGTCAAATCTGGAGAGCAAAGCAACATTTCAATTAATTGAACTTTGTTACTTTACAAAATACAAATGATCAACCATACAATGATCTTAATGGACCAGAACCATGCAATGCAGCATTTGAGAAGCAAACCAACCAAATGTGCAGAATTATGTTCATCCCTAATAAAATAATGAAAACACTAAATCAATCCTTCACTCCTAACTACTACACAGCTAAGCAGAAGCCTTGACCCATTTTGGTTATTTTTCTCTGTCCATCTCGTCCCTTACGCTGTGTTTGGCTTGACTGAGGGAAGGAAAGGGGAGGGATTTTAATCAAGGGGAGGGAAAGGGAGAAGAGGGGAGGGTAGCTACAAAGGAGAGGAGAGGGAGGGGGAAGTAAGGAAAGAGATTTTAATGATATCCTATTTGGATTGATTGGAGGGGACGGAAAGTTGGAATTTTAATAATATCTTATTTTGTTCTAATAAAAAATTGACTATTTTAACCTCATAAAATTTAAATGAATGTTCTCATTTTTTTTATTTTATCAAAATATAACTATATATATAATACAATTCACCAATTTTGACTTACAAAACACAGTTACACACTTATAGGATATCAAGATAAAAAGTCATGAGTGATAGATTTTAATTAGAGAAAAGACCTTGAAGGTGAAAGAAAATACCGATGGCCTCTTGGAATTAGAAGAAGAGGGAAAAAAAAAAGTTAAACAATGTTCACTAATTTTGGAGACAACTATCTCGATAACCTCTTGCTAAATGTTCAAAAGAACTCTTTTATGTAGAAATATTTATGACTGATTATGGGTTAACAAATTGAAACGGTATATGAGGATTAAAGTATTTTAGTTAAGCTAATCTTGAAACTTAAAATTTTATTTCTGATCTCCCCTCTAAAAAATCTCACTTTTAGAAGGGAGGCTAGAAGGGAAGAGGAGAGGAGAAGAGCCCTTCTTTTTTAAAAAAAATATCTTAACTAAACAAGGAGAGGGGAGCAACTCCCCTCCCTTCCTAAAAAATTGCACAAGCCAAACAAGGGGAGGGGAGAAATTTTCCTCCCCTCTTTTTTGAAAATCCTGTACCAAACATAGTGTTAATCTTGCCCAAAGTTTGCTTGGATACATGTACTTCAATCTAATCCAAATAATTGCTGCAGCATACCTGCTGCATTTATAGCAACAAATCATTTGGAGTGCACAAACAATTGGGGAAAAAAAATCAATCAGCAGCATTGACACAGAACATGAAGATGCATTTTCAAAATCCTTTTATAAAGCTTTTTTCCCATATGTTCAAGAATGTGCCATTTGCTGACTTTCACCAAATGGTCGTAAATTGAGGAATGACCTAACTGAATATCAAAGGCTAGAGTTTGGTTATCCATCATCAACATTTGATTGAATACTAGATTTGTAAAATTATAAAATAATCAAGAAGTTTTAGGTAGAAACAACATACCTTAATAAACTAGCAAATTAAAACATATATAAACAAATTGAAATCGAAGAGAATAATAGAAGAGAATATTGTGGCCTTCCAGTGCTAATGAGCTAGAATGCACCATCATTGATTCCTCATTCAACGTCATCAGAGACACTTAATGGTCCTAACCTTGTGGCCTTCAATCCTTCAACGACAATATCACAGGGATAATTTAGGAAGGGATTGGCGTGAGGTTGGATTAGAAAAACAAGAGAGGAGAGGAAGATAAGGGAACCATTGGGCTGAGGAAGTTACTAGCAAAGGCGAGACCGACAATCAACTCCCTAAGTAATCGACGGCTAGTGCGTTGAGCGGCGAAGGTTCGTGGACGAAGAAGAGTGTTGGCTGCAAAGCAGGGGAAGAGGATGATTGTTAAATGTAGAGGCGAGGGTTCTTCGATGGAAATTTGAATTTGAAGTTTCTTGATGCAAGTTAAAATCCCCGAGAGTTTTTTCTTATAATTATTATTTTAATTGAAATCTTAATTGCTTAATAATTAGAGATGACCTGGCAGCCAGCTAAGATTAAAATGTTGTGACTTGTTATATTCTGATTGACCAGAGTACAAATGAGGTGGTGCTCCAGGCGTACGCAAGAATTTCTCAACTATCTTAGCATATTGCCAAAATTAGTAAAAACTCACGCCGCAATGTCCTTATACATCTGTGAGGCTGGGTTTAATTAATTAATTTTGTACATGTATTACTGTTTTTAAACAATTACTAGACATGATAACATTTTTTTAGACCAGCCATAACTTTTAAATATATGCTTCCTTTCATTTGAAAATATAAAAACTAGTTAGAAAATCGACATTGATTATAAATATAAGAGTTTCATCCAATTTGTTTCTAAAATTCACAATTTTTTTAATCCATGCCAATTGGTGGGACATGTTAAGAGAATTTTTATGAAAAGATGGTTATAATACAAGTGATTAAATAGGTTATTTAAGAAAAATCAAGACATATCCATTATAAAAAATTAATTTAACTAATTTTTAACGTATGTAAATTAGTTATCTTCAATCTTATACAGAAGTATTGCATAACTAATTTATAAGTCAAGAACCACTAAGTGGGCGTGTAAAGTATGAATGTGTGGCGTCTTGTCCAATGATAAGACAACTAATTTATAAAAATTAAGAAATTAAATATTTATTTATAATAAATATGTGTTGATTTTTTTTAAATGCCTCATTAATTTACATTAGAAACTTTTTTTCATTGATGAAAACCCACCTCATTATATGCCACCAATATTGTTGTTTAAAATCAACTGAGTCTTGTATTTGGAATCAAACTAAATTTCTCAATTGATTTTTATATTTTAAACATAAAAATACTCTTCCGATTTTAAATATAAGATTTTTATATACATTGTATAAAAGTCTTATATTTAGGACAGGAAGAGTAATAAAAACTTTTTTTCATTGATGAAAACCACCTCATTATATGCCATCAATATTGTTGTTTAAAATCAACTGAGTCTTGTATTTGGAATCAAAATAAATTTCTCAACTGATTTTTATATTTTAAACATAAAAATACTCTTCTCATTTTAAATATAAAATTCTTATATATACTATATAAAAATCTTATATTTAAGACAGGAAAAGTAAGAAATTTTATAGAATGATGGCTAAATATGACTTTGCAATTGCATCCGGTACCTATGAGTAATCACCAAATTAAGAATTAATGACTTTTCAGTGGTCCCCACAATACGACACGCCGTGAACTTTGCCACCTGTCACTTCCGGCTTGCTCGTATGCACAGAGAAGTGTGGTACCATCACCATGTGAATTATTATTACTACCTCTTCTATTTATAAGATTTTATTTATAGATTATAAACAAGATTTTATAAATAAAATTGAAAGTATCATCATCATCATCATCTCTAATAATTAATATAAAAAGTAAATAACAAATTTGAGAAAAAATCTAAAAAAATATATTTTAAATTACACTATAAAAAGAGTTTTATATTTAAGACCAGAAAAGTAGTAAACAAAACTGATTTAAAATTTTAAAATTTTAAAATTCAAAAAAATTTTTCTTAAAATTTTTCAAATTAAAAAAATTAATTAAGTTTGTTATTTATAATAAATATATGTTAAATTTTTTAAATTATTTTTAAAAAAAATATCCAAATATATTTATACATGTTAAAATCAACCATGAAGAAAGTGAATGAGATCACGTCTATGTGTTTAATCTCAACAAAATGTGCTTCATCACAGGCTCTTGAACTTGATTAATATATGCATTAGGTCATGTCCGAACTTGTCCAAATATCGCCAAATAAATAAGATCAGTTTATAGAGAATAAATCAAATAAATAACTGGCAATCACAATATTATATAAATTTAAGCGTCTAATAAGTATGAAATAAATGTCATAAGGTCATTATGCTCTTTGATGAAGGAATTTCTCACATAATGATAATTAACACGCTAATATTAGTATAAAGTTTTCAAAAGGATAAAGAGAATGAATGGCCAAAAACAAAAAGTGAGTGTAAACGAAATTCATATTAACAATTAAAACTAACATCCTATATTAAGATTGGAACTAACAATCGAAGTTAAACAAATATGCCTTCCGATGAGAATTGATATATTAATCTTCAATCTCAGAAGTAATTGATCTTACAATGTTGAAGATTTTTTTACACATCAAATAATTTCATTACTGTAGATAATGCCATACTTCGCACTCCATAGTTGTTGGCTAAACAGAAAAGCATCAAGTAAGTAACATGAGGTACGTAGAGGTTGATTAAGGACTTATTTAATGATTATTATATATGTCGACCATCAAATAAGTATGGGTAATTATTTGATGTTTATATTAGTCAACCGTTAAATAGATTTCTTTTCTTAATTATCAGAAATTTAAAACTATTTGATAACTTTTTTTTTTGGGTAAACAACAATGTTTTAAAAGCCAGACCGGGAGTCGAGCCGGAAAGAGCAGCGGGTCCTGGTTCAAACAGTTGGAACGGTTGGACTGTTCGGTCGGACAGGTAAAATAATAATTAAATTAAAAATAGTGTTATATAGTATATAATATATACATATATAATGTTATAAACATAATTAGTACAATTTATAGTAAAATTAGCAAAGTCACTATATATGTTTTAAGTTTAACAAAATAAAATCATTGAAAGTAACAGCACGTCAACAATCTAACACTGCATGACCTCTAAGTACTCAATACAATGCACTAAGACAAATGACTTGATGACTTATCAAATATTGGAGGATCTTGATTAAGCCAATCATGAGTCTCCAAAAAGGCATCTGGGTCTGTAGCCTCTGCACTATGACTATCAATATCTTCTTGAGAAAATGACCCTAAATCAACACCTGCTCCAACTTCAATTCCAAAGCATCCATCCTTAACTTGAGCCTCATTGCCCCTCTCTTCATAATTATCTTTATAAAATAGTTTGCAACAATCATATTATTGAAATTAGTAAAATGTATAATATAAATTTAAAAAAATAGAAAGATTAGAAAACATCTAACCTTCTTCACTGATGAAACCTTTTGGCATTGGTAGTGTTGTATCATCATAAATGATGTCTTCTTTGATCTCATCAGCACGAAGTGTTGAAAGAGGAGGAGAATCAACTTCTTCAGTTATCCAATATTCAATCTTATCAATACTTTCATAATCAATAGGATCAAAAGTTTTGTTCTTGTTAACAACTCTAAAAAAGAAATGACAATAACATAGTATTAGCATTTATATAATTAATTGTTTGAAAAATATAAATTCAAGTAAAATATAAAACTTGGAAAAATATACATATTCCTCAAACAAAAATTGTAATGAACAAAGACAAGATCATTCAGCCTTTTATGCTCCAACCTATTCCTTTTCTTGGAGTGTATTCTTTCAAAGACACTCCAATTCCTTTCACAACCCGATGAAGATGCAATTTGGCTTAACAATTGAATAGCTAACTTTTTCACATTTGGACAACTACCTCCAAAATATCGCCACCATTCATCTGTCATATCAAAAATAGAATATCATCAAATGATTAAGTCACAGGCTTAATGCCTAAGAATCAAGAATTATGACTCATTAAACTATCATCAAACATTAAAATATAAAACTTTACTAGGTCGCATTGATTTTGCAGATTCAAGGGCTAAAGGATGATTGAAGCTACCACTTCTATTTTGGTATTGTGTGCCTTCTTGCAAGAACTTGGTCTTATTGGAAGCTATTTTCCTATTTATAACTATAAGATATCCATTCATAACCTCTGGCTTTTGAGAGAAGTTAGCCTAGTCATAAAGAAAAGCAGGATTTAAGACATAAGCTGCTGTGTGAAGATCTTGGCGAAGTTATGCATCCCACCTTCTCTTAATAATTCTTGTATAGGGCTTGTATAAAGTTTTTTTGCCCATGAAAGTACTCTTGATAGCTTTCCTTGCCCTATACATACCCTCATAGATATATCCAAGTGAAGGCCTATCATCAGAATCAACTATTCTCAACAATCGAACAAGTGGTTTTACAACTTCAACAATAATCTTACAATCATTCCAGAACTTGTTATCTAATATAATCATTGTTACATCTTTGGCTCTCTGATCTCTGTAGTATCTGGAATCTAAAAATGCCTTGCTAGTTACCAGGGCTTGTAAATCATGCTTGTGATCAAGAAGACTTTTTAATACAATAAATGTAGTAGCAAATCGTGTTGGCCCTGGACGGATAATTTCTTTCCAACCTTCTCTTTTCCTCAGCCAGGCAAGCACAAATGCATGATTGTAAATGAATTTTGAAACCTTTGAAGCTCTTGATGCCAAACTAGTAACAATACCCATTTTGCCAATGTCTACTAAAATTAAATTTAAGCAATGAGCAACACATGGAGACCAATATATAGAAGGATGCTTGTCAGTTAATAACCTCCCAGCAGCTTTATAATTAGTTGCATTATCAGTTACCAAGTGAACCACATTATCCACACCAACAAATGTAACCATTTCCAAGAATAAGTTACAAAGAGTTTGGACATCCTTCACAATATCTGAGGCATCAACAGACTTAATGAACACAATCCCTCTAGGACAGTAAACAAGAAAATTAATCAATTGTCTATTTCTTTGATCTTGCCAACCATCAGCCATTATTGTGCAACCAGTTTTTGCCCAAAAGCCTCTACACTCATCAACTAACAATTGAACCTCCTTTTTCATATCTTGTAGTAATTTGGTTCTAAAAGCATGATAAGATGGCCCTTTATAACTAGGTCCAATAGCTACAATAGCATCTATCATAGGCTAGAAGTAAGGAGAATTAATAGCATTAATTGGAATACAACAATCATAGAGTCACCTAGCCATAGCTAAGTCTGCTCTATGCACGGCTTCCTTACCTGCAAACGCACTTCTAATTCCTGGTTTTGCACCTGGACTTGTCCTTGGGGCAAAGAATTTGTCTATTGGTGTAGATGGCTTTCTTTTCATAGCTTGAGATGGTCTTAAGGCAGAAGTTTGAATATTTTGCTAATAAGAAGTTGGAGTAGGAGTTTGAATCTATGTCGGAGGAACCTCTTGCAAATTTGGAGCATCCCCTTCAAATGATGTGACACTAGGACCATAGGGATTGTCCTCCTCATATATATCTTGTTTCTTACCTTTCTTCTCTTCAATTTCTTTCAAATTTTCTCCCAACCGAAAGCGAACATCACCCGGAACTTTTTTACAACTTATTATATCTCCTTTTATTCCCGCAAGATGCTGTTTCATTCTATGTATCCCTCCACCTCCAAATTCCTTTGCGCAATACAAATATCTCAAGCGAGGTTTGCCACTTGGGTTTTTGCTAGCCACTTGAACACAATGTTCCCATGCAGGATTAGCCTTCGATCTCACCGATTGTGTAGAGGGAGCATTACCGGATACTTCTTGTGGTTGGGATGACATCTTCTAATTTCTACAATACAAATACACAATAGTATCAATTAATTATAACTAGTAAACATATCTAGAGAGCATGTTAATTAAGAAAAGGATTTTGAATTTAAGCACTCAATTATTTAAACAATTAATTATAGTTCATGGAAATATAATTATAATTTATGGATCATGTAGGACTATAAGTAATACTTAGTTTTTTTTTTTGTCAAATTAGATCCCCCATGGCCCCACTAGCCTTCTTTAAATTTAACCCATCAAGGCATCAAGCTTCTTTAAATTAAAGAATAAATAATCAATCATCATTGTTTCATAAGGTATAAACTTGTGAATTATAAGATATAGTAATCATATGCTAAACAAGCATAATCAAAATGGTAACAAATATATAAGTATAGTCCAACAAATAAAATATGACAATAAAAAAGATAGCTAAATATTCAAATGCCCCATATTCAAATACCAAGCCAAAAAGATAACTAAAATATTAAGTCCCTGTCTCTCTGACTCTGTGCACATAGCTAGGTCCCACGGTTTATTTTTATATTTCTTTCTAACTTCATTCCAAACTCAACGAAATCCTCTTGGTTACATGCAAATGGAAACATATATACGTATATGACAGTTACAGGCTTCTGAATTGTTTTATCATATTCTTCAGTACATTCAACCTGGATTAAACGCATATTTAGGAGACAGATCACGATGTAGCTGAAGTAAACACAAGTTGGTCAGCTCGCTGCAAAGAAAAATGGATCCTAACATGGATTCCTCGGTCACAGCTCAGAGCTCACTCAACACATATATATATAAGCTTATACATCGGTCAAAATCAAATAGTTACAGGCTTACAGCTTATTCAATATGTATGTATAAGCATCAAACGGTATCTTCTCCATCAGTACTACTGGTAGTCGGTTCTGGTTTTGGCAAAATAAACAGAGCATAGGTTCATTGAAACAGCCGATTACCGATACAAAGCTGTTTAGAATCCAATGAGTAGAGAATGATTTACCTGTTTAGAATCCAAGAGATTTGAATTGTGATGACTTCAAATTTATGATCACCTCTGCCTTCAAGCCTCCACTTCTCTGACTTGGGTTTTCCCAACTCCTTCAAAGCGAGAACGTGCGGACGCTGAATCAGAAATAACCTGATCGTGAATGCTGGCGGACGACGGCGCATATGAACAGAGGACGACGGAGCACGGCAGACGGAGGAAGAAGATGGATAGATGGAGAAGTGGTGGTGGGGACCTAGGGCACTCAAACTCACAAAGTCGGTCCCGCCACTCCCGCATTCATGACAGAAAGGCTGAAAGTGCCAAGCAAAAAGTCAGAAACAAGGGTCCCTTGAAATCATTTTTTTAAAAAATTATTTTTTGTAATGTAATAAATATAAAATATATGGACTTTTGGCAGTTTTGGGCCTTTTTTTTTTATTCTGATGATATCCTTCAACACTTCAGCCCGTCCGGTTTTTCCAAATCCGGAACGGCTTCTGGCCCAACAGCGGATAAAAGCGGTCCAAAACAAATTAACCACTCAGGCGGCCCAAACCCTCTGTTCGAGCTGTTGTGTGGACCGGGCGACGGTCTAACCGGTCGGACCGTCTGGTCCGGTCCGGCTCTTAAAACCTTGGTAAACAGCCGTCAAATATTTTTAGGTGATATACTTGACCGTCAAATATATATATTTTGGATTTTTTTTTTCAAGAAATCGTTAAGAGTCTCATTCAAATGGCTTTATGATTTTCCAATTACTATAGTGATGAAAATGCTCAAAATATCAATTTTCGTTTTAAAAGGATTGGAATCAAAGTTAATTATTCTTCCACCAATGCAAAAACATTTAAATCTTTTCAGTTATCAATCTTAAATATTGGCTCTTCCAAATAATTTTTTAGTTAATGACCCATGATAACATAAATATCTTAATAATCCTGCCCCACATTCATGTAATTTATAGAGGATTAAGACAATTAAAGTGTAAAAGTGATTCTTGGAAGTAACGACAAACACCCAATAAATAAAAGCGAACAAATATAATTGTCAAAATGGTTAAAATATAAAATAGATTTTATTAGGTTTGTAGTTGAGAATATGGAAAGAACTATATTACAGAGTTTGAAATAACTATATAACAAGAGTTTGATTTCGACTTACATAAAAATACTTTTTAAAAGTGTTTTTGAAGCTAATCAAACACCCCCTCAGGTACAATAAAACTACTTTAATTTTACAATGGTGATCATGCTGTACGGGGAGGGAGTTGTGGCATTGAGTCGTTCATTGATCCAGCTCCATCCAAAAGTAGTGAGGTTGGGAGAGATGTATGTATCTCCCAGTTCGAAAACCCAGCACCACGAAACTCTAGGTGCTTTAGATAATCATCCTTCCCATTTTCAATTTTCTGCAGAAACTCCACTACTTTATCCATGGAAGGTCTTAGCTCTCCATCCCTCTGTAGGCACTGAAAAGCTAAGTTTGCCATTGAGATTATCATTTCCTTAACCTTGTCATCAGACTCAAAACAAAGGGAAGGATCTACAAACTCAGTAAACGCTCTTTTCTGAATCTTCTTAACTGCCATATTTGCCAAACTAATCTTATCCTTGGCCCTTGTAACAATGATAGCTGGCTTAGAAGATATGAGCTCAATCAGCACGACTCCGAAACTATAAACATCACTCTTTTCAGTAAGCTCGCAGAATTGGTAATATTCGGGGTCCAAATAACCTGGGCTTCCTGCTGGAGCTGTGGAGACATGAGACACAAACATGGGAAACAATTTGGAAATACCAAAGTCAGCAACCTTGACACAAAAATGGTGATCTAGAAGAAGGTTGCTGGATTTGACATCCCGGTGAATGATGCCAGAAGCATGGAGATAGGACAATGCCTTTGCCGTCTCTATGGCAATCCTCATCCTCAAGGGCCACGGTAGTGAACCAGGTTTTGCTAGATTTCCATGAAGATGACAACCAAGAGTTCCATTTGCAATATATTCGTAGACTAGGAGCAGTTCACGACTGGTACGGGAAGTGCAGCCATAAAGTGACACAAGGTTTTTGTGCCGCAAGCCTGTTAGAATCTTAGGGAGTGTTTGGTAATATGAAAACCATGGTTTCAGAAGCACTTTTCCGCAAAACGAGACAAACTCCTCCACATATTTACTTCGTAAATCGTAAAAGCACTTCTGAAACCATGGTTTGGTTTCTATCCAAACACCCCCTTAACTTCATTCATGAATTGCTGTACACATGAGTTGCGCTCAAACAGCCGCTTAACAGCAACTTCTCGTCCATCTTTAAGTTTTCCTAGTCGTTTAAAATCAAACCAACACCTTTTCATCAATATCTACACTAACACAAGTTAATATGCATCTGCCCAAGCACAATAATATAACTTCAAAATTCAACTATGTAAGAATGAATATTTTTGACAGAAGAAACTCTCAATACATATTTTTAAGGTGGCTTACCATAGTAAACAGTTCCAAAGCCTCCGCTTCCAAGTTCTCTTGATCGATCAAATTTGTTTGTTGCTTCTTCGAGTTCCTCATAGGAGAAGACGGGGAACTTAAAGTAGATGTGTCTATCTTCTAGGATTACATTTGAGTGAGTATTATCAGATTCAATGGTTCTTGACTGATTTTGTGAGCCCAAAGACTTGTGTCTCCGTTTGTTCCGCAATAGAATAACAACCAAACCAATTATAATCACAACAGTTCCGCTTGGTACACCTATATATATGCCATGTGACAGGATTTGGTGAAATGGAATAACTTGCATTTCATTGATGAGTTGTATTCATAGAAGGAAAAATATACATAACAACCAATATTTACAAGTAATTGAATTAGTTTTGTATAATTAGAGGAAGAGCTTTGAAACTTTAATTAATTCTAGGATTATAATAGCCACGAATACAGTCAATTAAGATAAGATTTGTTGTGCTCTTTCGTCATCAGATAAGATTTCTTGTACTTGTATAAAGATTCCATACTTTTTGGCAGCCAAAATATATGGATTTTCGTGACACAAACATTATCTTCGGCTAACCTTTTGTGTCAATAATGATGGAATGAATCTGTGTGCTTACTATGTTCATTGACTCGGACACTGACCAGGATCAAGATTTGGAAAAGCGGACAGGAAAATAAGGGCAGGCCTTTGCCCTCCACCTTGAAGTTCCCACAACCACAAAAGGACACAGTATACCAGAAACTTCAAGTTTTATCCACGGGATCACGGCAACCACCTAATTTTATTATTTACCAATAATGATTTTAAAAATACTCCTACTCTCTGTATTCATCATCAGGGTCAACTCAAGTATAATCAAATTTTACTTCACTTATTTATGGGGCAATCACCGGGCACTATCTGTCCAGTGATGTTTTCGTGTCTGTATTGAATGTCTAGTTTCATGGAAAAAGAACTTCATTAAAATCTTTAATCTCTCCTCTGTTTTTCTCAAACCAAACAATCATAAAAATTAATAAAATTTAAATATTTAATTAATACTAATTTGATAATTTTTCAAAAATAATAGTACTTGGAACAATATGTGGATTTATGTTTTTAGTGGTAATTTCACAAAATGTAATGCTGTCTAGATGTTGTAAAAGCATAAATAATTCTATTTTGTTTAATTTCTGGTGCAATTCACAAGATATTTTTACCGGTTATAATATAGAAATAGACAATGACTTGTATTTTAAAATTACAATTATACACAAATATCGACAACAAATTATTTTATTCTAAAAATTATTGCAATTATGAAAATTTTTAAAAGAAATCTAAAATACAATTTGTTTTATTTTAGAAATTATTATATCTATATATATTTAAATATAATTAATAACTAAATAATTAATTTATTACCTATTAGCAATCCCGGCTTCCAAGCCCGTCTTTTATTTTGATCTTCTGTCTCAATTTCATCTATGCCACAAAAAAGAGAACCAGATACGAAATGAACAAATTAGTATCGGAGTTGATAAGATTAGATATAAAACCCGAAAAGAAAAACGCAGAGCCCATTTGATTAGTTGACAAGCAGTTAATATGAGATTCTGAAAAAAGACTGAGTAAATTTAAAATATTACCTAATTATTATGCATACCTTTGAATTTGAGACAATAAAATCCTCCGGTGCTATTGAGCCTGCATATCCCTTTGTCAGAAACACATGAAGCACAGTCATTAGAAAGCTGAATTGTAACAGGGAATTCAGAGGCGATGAATGTAAATGGATCAGCAGAGAAAGCCATCGTATTCACTGGAACTTCAACCCTCGGACATGCTGCCAAAGAAGATGGAGTATCATCTTCATCTTGCGTGCTGAAGAAGATGGTCTCATTCTTACTCTGACCACATCCTGTATAGTTCAAGAATTGCTTTGGAAGCCTGTAATTGAGCGAACTATTACATTTGTACATGACCATACTTGGCGACATTTGAAAGGAACCCAAGGGCGAGCTTGGAGGAAGAGTAACATTGCAGCACAAGGCATCACAACTATCATTTACCAAACGCTCCTGCAAATCTAGGTCTCTAACGGAAACTAAAGCATTGGAATTGCTTACTCCCTTCACCTGAAGATTGTTTTTTCCTAATTGCACAGTTTTGTCAGCGTTGGGGTGTTCACAGCCATGAATCGGCAACATCCCACAGTCTTTGCGTTGTGGAGTGGTTAACGGGAACGAGAGCTTCCCAAGATCCCCACAGTCAAAGATAGGTGGGCATTCATCTCCAGAAGCAGAATGGTTAGCGAAAAACAAAGAGTAGAACATGAACAAATAAACAGGTAGAACCATGATCTTCTTCTGAAACTCCCACTCGTAGAGAACGAGTTTAGTCTATGGAGACTATATATGGTTGTTTCAAGCAACAACTTGCTAAGGTCTGGTTGTAGCTCTACGAAATGGCAGTTGACTTGGCCGAAAGACCAAGACCAAGAAGATGAATGTGAGAGAGACGTGTCCTTTTCTCAACATAAAGCAGAGAAATTAATAATTCACGCGGTTTTTAATTTTAGTATTCCCATTTATTTGTATAGTAATTTTAATTTTAATTTTAATTTAATATATAAGCATCGCAACTCGTGGTGAACATTTGATTATTCGATGAACTTTCGCAGCAAATAATCTTTTTGAAATTTGCACCTGGAAAGAAAGTATTATTAATAATATATTGATAAAAGTGCATTTTTAGTTATTTAATTTCATACAAAATTCTTTTTCTTTAACTTCATAAAGCTTCTTTTACGGGATCTAATTCTAATATTTTCACATGAATTTGAAAAAAAAAATCTATAAATACTACTGTATTGAATAATTAAAAAAACAATGAACAGTACAAAAAATCGTCGTGTTAGATTAACGGTATTAATATTAGAAAAATGGAAAAATTACTTTATTAAATTAAAGAAGTAAACTAGAATTTTTTTCCTAATATGTGTTATTTGGATTTATTTGTTTTTATTTTTATTTTGAGAACATATATGTTAACCAAATATTTTATTTTTAAATCAAAATATCTATTGTGAGATGGTGAAAATTATTTCAACTATTTATCATCTTTTTTTGCCAACATATTTATTATCATTTTGGAATGAAAATTAATTAATTAAAATTGTGTCCGGTCTGTGGAGATTCTTGCCTCAAAGTGAACAGTGATGATTGTAAGCTTTTGCTTCTGAACCGCTAGGGAGACATATCCGTTTGGAACAGCTAATAAGCAACTTATAAGCTACCTTTTAATAGTGATTTACAGAAAAAGAGATAAGTATATAAGAAGAGTTTTGTCTCGACTTACGTGAAACGAGTTTATAGAAAATTTTCACCGCTCTGTTAAATGGGGCCAATAATAATAATTATGTCCTTTTTTTGCTCTCCATTTTTTAATCACGATTCTCCACATCTGGTCCTAATTATCAGTTTATTAAATAAATCTCAACCTGATTGAGAATAAATAATTAAAATTCCTCAACCCAAGTATTTCAGCATATTGCCAAAATTAGTACAAACTCACGCCACAATGTCCTTGTATATCTGTGAGGCTGGGTTTAATTAATTAATTTTGTACATGTATTACTATTTTCAAACAATTACTAATAACATTTTTTTGACCAGCCATAACATTTAAATATATGCTTCCTCTCATCTGAAAATGTGAGAGCTAGTTAGAAAATTTATGTTGATTATAAATAAGAGTTTCATCCAATTTGTTTCTAAAATTTATAATTTTTTTAAACCATGACAATTGGTGGGACATGTTAAGAGAATTTTTATAAAAAGATGGTTCTAATACAAGTGATTAAATAGGTTATTTAAGAAAAATCAAGACATTTAATTTAACTAATTTTTAATATATGTAAATTAGTTATTACCTTCAATCTTATACAGAAGTGTTGGGTGACTAATTTATAAGCGAAGAACCACTAAGTGGGCGTGTGAAGTATGAATGTGTGGCGTCTTGTCCTACGAAAAGATAACTAATTTATAAAAATTAAAAAATAATTTATTTATTTATAATAAATATTTATTGATTTTGTTCAAATGCCTCATTCATTTACATTAGAAACTTTTTTTTTCATTGATTAAAACCCACCTCATTATATGTCATCAATATTGTTGTTTGGGAAACTAAATTCAAATTTGTGGAGCAAAATCAACTGAGTCCTGCATTTGGAATCAAAATAAATTTCTCAACTGATTTTTATATTTTAAACATAGGAGCAGAACATAAAAATAATAAATTTTGTAGACCGATGGCTAAATATGACTTTGTGATTGCATACGGTACCTATGAGTAATCACCAAATTAAGAATTAATGACTTTTTACTGGTCCCCACAACACGACACGCTGTGAACTTTGCTACTTGTCGCACTTCCGGCTTGCCCGTATGTATAGAGAATTGTGGTACCATCACCGAGTGTATTATTATTACTATTATTATTATTATTATTATTATGATCTTTTCTAATAATTAATGCAAAAACTAAATAACAAATTTAAGGGAAAAAATTCAAAAAAAATATCTTAAATATGTGTTAAATTTTTTAAATTATTTTTTATAATCATATGCACTGACATTAATATGAATATTTTTAATGCATATAAATAAGCAAAGAAATAGATAATAAATATAAAATACCTTATTTTAAGATGGGATGTTGACGTTGGGAAATCGTAAATATCATGAAACGAGAATAAAAGCGCGCGATAAATTTGGACGGGAAGTGTGTGGGTGAAGGTGTGCGATTAGCCGTTTGAGAGGCACCCACCCCTAGAGCCGGTAATATGGGTTGGACCCGCGGGTCGAACCCGCCAACCCGCCAAAAGAGGCGGGTTAGGGTTGGCTTTTGGCCAACCCGCCACCACCTGAAAAATATGAGCCCGCACTGCCATAACCCTAACCCGCGGTGGGTTGGCCCGCCAACCCGCAGGTTAACCCACCTATTTTTTTTTTAAAAAAAAATAGATAACAAAGACAAAAGTAAAGCAAATTTTTACTTCAAACTTTATTGTCATTAGAAATAATTAGATAAATAAGGTTATTCAATATTGCTCATTGGTTTCATTGAAAAAAAAAAGTGTGAACTTGTGTATTATCATGTTGGAAAATTGGACAATCATATACTATTTGTATTTTATTGTGTTGTAATTTTATTTGGATGTTTCTAATATTTTATATCATTTTTAGTATTTTTATTTTGTATTATATATAATTGCTAACATTTAAAAAAAAAGAAAATTTAAAAAAAAATAAAAAAAATAAAAATAAAAATTTTGGCGGGTTGGGCCAACCCACCTTGGCGGGTTAGGGTTGGCAAAATGCCAACCCGCCAAAAAACGGGCCTTTTGAGCCCGCACCGGACAACCCACAACCCGTCACGGGCCAACCCGCAACCCGCGGGTTGGCCCGTTTTACCAGCTCTACCCACTCCCGGCAAAAGAAGAGCCCGTGGGCCGTGTGTAGGAAATAGTATATTTGGATGTGCCTACATGTAAATTTGAGAAAGTGTAGGCCTAGGTGTCCTCTTTTCCTACGTGGTCCAACTTGGAACAACCTCTCTCTCTCTCGCGCGCGCTCTGCCTTTTCATCTCCCTATTTTAAGTCTACCTTTTTTCTTTTTATACAGTTCTCTTGCTTTGTTAATTTGGATGGAAGATATGATATTTCTCAATCCCACTTATATAAGATTGTGTAATCTAATATAATAAAAAATTACTTATACTAAATATTTTTAATAATTTTTTAATCTCAATCTCAATTTTTATCATTTATTTTCAATGTTTTGTACCAAACGTAATACATTTAGTTTTTTAATTTTATATAAGATTTTAGTTTGATTTTTTAAGTTTAAAAAGCATATTGTTGTCCTTTAACCTTAAAATTATTAGTATTAAATGATGATTTTTGTAACAATCATAATTGTTTTGAAAATTAAACTTAATATTATAGCATTTAGTAATGTCTTATCAACATTTAAAATCTCAATATTATCGTTTTTTGTTAACTGTTCTAGGGTTAAAGGACTCAAAATTTATTTTTTAAAGTTAAAAAAGAAAAATAAAATTTTATGTGAAATTAAAAGACCAAAAATATACTGTAATCCACATAATATTATTTAGGAAGAATTATCGAGAGGTTTTAAAATAAATTAATTATTAAACGACAAGTGACCAACCTCAATCTATTATTACTTCTTATTCTGAAATTTATCATTATTTACTTTTTATTTATTAATGAATTTTATGGTAATTAAATTCGCCAGATCATCTAGGTCATTTGCAACATTTTAGATAATAACTTCCTTGTAAGAATTTTTTTATTTAATAATTTATCCCTTATTAATTTATCTCTTTTTTTTTTGAGCAAAAATTAATTTATCTCTAATTGATAACCGGTTGTGTTGTCTCCTTCACACCTTCTAACACATTCACACCTCCAATCCTAGACCCAAAAATGAAATCCATTGGTGAATTCGCCATCCCCACTTCCTTCTCTCCTTCCCCACCCCCTCCTCGATCGCTGTCTCCGACACCCCTCCACCATCTCGGCCGCTCGCTCCTTTGTCACCCCCTCCACTCATGACCGCTTCTCTACAAGTGGAATAACGAAGGGGAAGTAAATATGCCCAAGAATTCCACAGGAAAAAGGCCCTGGTGGACAGGCGACTGAGAGAGGAAGCAGAAAACAACAAAGACAAAGCAAAGGAAGTAGAGAATCAGGAGTAACCACACTAAATTTCAAACTTTTTGGAAGCCAAGGTATGCGGATTCTCATGACACAAATGATCTCCTTGGCTAATCCTTTGTGTTATTAATGTTCGAATGAATCTGAGTGCTTACTACGCTGGTTGACTTGGACATTGACTTAGAACAAGACTTGGAAAAGTGGCCTGGAAAATAAGGCTAACCTGCTCTTACTTAGCTTCCTCAAATGTCATGTTAGAATGACTTTGAGTAGTCCAAGGTCTTTTGCGTCCACCGAAGTTTACCCTACGGCAAAAAGACCAGTGACAGAAACTCTTGAGTTTTATCCACAGCAACCACCTAATTTTATTATGTATCTGCCACTAATGATTTTTATCATCAGGGTCAACAAGTATAACTAGATTTTACTTCTTTTATGGAGCAATCACCAGGGGCATTATCTAAACTTAATGTGTGGTCGAAGACGTTAAGAACTTGACTGGATAATTGGAGTCCAGTGAAGAAAAAGAAGACAAGTTAGGAGAAAAAAATATGCATTTGATGTTGACGAGTTTCTGCAGATTTTAGAATATTCAAAACGCGTTTTCGATTCATATTCTTGTTATTTCTGGCACCTTTCTTCCTTTCCCTGCCGTCTTCTCCTTCTCCTTCTCTGTTTTTATGTTCATTTTCTTCGCTATTTCCATAATTCACCACCAAAAATGTGGCCTTCCCATTGTCATGAAGAAGAAACTTCTCAAATACACTTGTACTAAAATACTTGTTAATAAAATAATAATTAATGTAGGTTTCATGTATTACAACAGCAAAATTGCATCCACCCAGCGAATAGATGAAATAGACTTATTTAATGATTATTATATATGTCGACCATCAAATAAGTATGGGTAATTATTTGATGTTTATATTAGTTAACCGTTAAATAGATTTTTTTTTAATTACCAGAAATTTAAAACTATTTGATAACTTTTTTTTTTTTGGGTAAACAGCTGTCAAATATTTTTAGGTAATATACTTGACCGTCAAATATACACATTGGATTTTTTTTAAAGTAACCGTTAAGGGTCTCATTCAAATGGCTTTATGATTTTCCAATTACTATAGTAATGAAAATGCTAAAAATATCAATTTTCATCTTAAAAGGATTGGAATCAAAGTTAATTAATCTTCCACCAATGCAAAAACATTTAAATCTTTTTAGTTATCAATCTTAAATATTGGTTCTTCCAAATAATTTTTTAGTTAATGACCCATGATAACATAAATATCTTAAAAATCCTGCCCCACATTCATATAATTTATAGAGGATTAAGACAATTAAAGTGAAAAAGTGATTCTTAGAAGTAATCACAAACACCCAATAAATAAAAGCGAACAAATATAATTGTCAAAATGGTTAAAATATAAAATAGATTTTATTAGGTTTGTAGTTGAGAATATGGAAAGAACTGTATTACAGAGTTCGAAATAACTATGTAAGAGGAGTTTAATTTCGACTTATATAAAAGTGCATTTTAAAAGTGTTTTTGAAGCTTACCAAACACCCTTTCAGGTACAATAAAACTACTTTAATTTTACAATCATCATCATACTGTACGGGGAGGGAGTTGTGGCATTGAGTCATTTAGTGATCCAGCTCCATCCAAAAGTAGTGAGGTTGGAAGAGATGTATGTATCTCCCAGTTCGAAAACCCAACACCACGAAACTCTAGGTGCTTTAGATAATCATCCTTCCCATTTTCAATTTTCTGCAGAAACTCCACTACTTTATCCATGGAAGGTCTTAGCTCTCCATCCCTCTGTAGGCACTGAAAAGCTAAGTTTGCCACTGAGATTATCATCTCCTTAACCTTGTCATCAGACTCAAAACAAAGGGAAGGATCTACAAACTCAGTAAACGCTCTTTTCTGAATCTTCTTAACTGCCATATTTGCCAAATTAATCTTATCCTTGGCCCTTGTAACAATGATAGCTGGCTTAGAAGATATGAGTTCAATCAGCACGACTCCGAAACTATAAACATCACTCTTTTCAGTAAGCTCGCAGAATTGGTAATATTCGGGGTCCAAATAACCTGGGCTACCTGCTGGAGCCGTGGAGACATGAGACACAAACATGGGAAACAATTTGGAAATACCAAAGTCAGCAACCTTGACACAAAAATGGTGATCTAGAAGAAGGTTGCTGGATTTGACATCGCGGTGAATGATGCCAGAAGCATGGAGATAGGACAATGCGTTTGCTGTCTCTATGGCAATCCGCATCCTCAAGGGCCACGGTAGTGAACCAGGTTTTGCTAGATTTCCATGAAGATGACAACCAAGAGTTCCATTTGGAATATATTCGTAGACTAGGAGCAGTTCACGACTGGTACGGGAAGTGCAGCCATAAAGTGACACAAGGTTTTTGTGCCGCAAGCCTGTTAGAATCTTAACTTCATTCATGAATTGCTGTACACATGAGTTGCGCTCAAACAGCCGCTTAACAGCAACTTCTCGTCCATCTTTAAGTTTTCCTAGTCGTTTAAAATCAAACCAACACCTTTTCATCAATATCTACACTAACACAAGTTAATATGCATCTTCCCAAGCACAATAATATAACTTCAAAATTCAACTATGTAAGAATGAATATTTTTGACAGAAGAAACTCTCAATACATATTTTTAAGGTGGCTTACCATAGTAAACAGTTCCAAAGCCTCCGCTTCCAAGTTCTCTTGATCGATCAAATTTGTTTGTTGCTTCTTCGAGTTCCTCATAGGAGAAGACGGGGAACTTAAAGTAGATGTGTCTATCTTCTAGGATTACATTTGAGTGAGTATTATCAGATTCAATGGTTCTTGACTGATTTTGTGAGCCCAAAGACTTGTGTCTTCGTTTGTTCCGCAATTGAAAAACAACCAAACCAATTATAATCACAACAGTTCCACTTGTTACACCTATATATATGCCGTGTGACAGAATTTGGTGAAACAGAATAACTTGCATTTCATTGATGAGAGTTATATTCATAGAAGGAAAAATATACATAACAAACAATGTTTACAAGTAACTGAATTAGTTTTGTATAATTAGAGGAAGAGCTTTGAAACTTTAATTAATTCTAGGAATATTATGGCCACGAATACAGTCAATTAAGATAAGATTTGTTGTGCTCTTTCGTCATCAAATAAGATTTCTTGTACTTTTATAAAGATTTCATACTTTTTGGCAGCCAAAATATATAGATTTTCATGACACAAACATTATCTTCGGCCAATCTTTTGTGTTAATAATGATAGAATGAATCTGTGTGCTTACTATGTTCATTGACTCGGACACTGACCAGGATCAAGATATGGAAAAGTGGACAGGAAAATAAGGGCCAGGTCTTTGCCCTCCACCTTAAAGTTCCCACAACCACAAAAAAGAAAAAGAAAAAAGGACACAGTATTCCAGAAACTTCGAGTTTTATCCACGGGATCACGGCACCACCTAATTTTATTATTTACCAATAATGATTTTAAAAATACCCCTACTATCTGTATTCATCATCAGGGTCAACTTAAGTATAATCAAATTTTACTTCACTTTTTTTTGGAGCAATCACCAGGCACTATCTGTCCAGTGATGTTTTAGCGTTTGTATTGAATGTCTAGTCCAATAGGAAAAGAACTTCATTAAAATCTTTAATCTCTCCTCTGTTTTTCTCAAACCAAACAATCATAAAAATTAATAAAATTTAAATATTAAATGAATACTAATTTGATAATTTTTCAAAAATAATAGTACTTGGAACAATATGTGGATTTATGTTTTTAGTGGTAATTTTACAAAATGTAATGCTGTCTAGATGTTGTAAAAGCATAAATAATTCTATTTTGTTTAATTTCTGGTGCAATTCACAAGATATTTTTACCGGTTATAATATAGAAATAAACAATGACTTGTATTTTAAAATTACAATTATACACAAATATAGACAACAAATTATTTTATTCCACAAATTATTGCAATCATGAAAATTTTTAAAAGAAATCTAAAATGCAATTTGTTTTATTTTAGAAATTATTATATCTATATATAGTTAAAATATAATTAATAACTAAATAATTAATCTATTACCTATTAGCAATCCCAGCTTCCAAGCCCGTCTTTCTGTCTCAATTTCATCTACGCCACAATTAAGAGAAACAGATACGAAACGAACAAATTAGTATCGGAATTGAAAATATTAGATTTAAAACCACAAAAGAAAAACGCAGAGTCCATTTGATTAATTGGCACGCAGTTAATATGAGCCTCTGGAAAAGGATAGAGTAAATTTAACATGTTACTTAATTATTATGCGTGCCTTTGAGAAGATAAAATTATCTGGTGCTGTTGAGACGGCAGGAGCCGTTGTCAGAAAGACATAAGCAGAGTTGACAGGCATACATGTGGCCATCTAAAAACGAACGAGGAAAATTAACTGTACCAGAGAAATTCTCATTTGTTGTACTAAGTAATGCATACCTTTGAGACAATAAAATCCTCCAGTGCTGTTGAGCTTGCATATCCCTTTGTCAGAAACACATGAAGCACAGTCATTAGAAAGCTGAACTGTAACAGGGAATTCAGAAGCTATGAATGTGAATGGATCAGGAGAGAAAGCCAGCTTATTCACTGGAAGCTGAACCCTTGGACATGTTGCTAAAAGAGGTTGAGGTTCATCCTGATCTTGCGTTCGGAAGAAGATGGTCTCATTCTTACTTTTAGCACATCCTGTATAGTTCAAGAATTGCTTTGAAAGACTCTGATTGAGTGGAGTACTGCATTCGGTACATAGGTTATATATGAAAAGGAACCCAAAATTGAGTTGGGAGGAAGAGTAATATTGGAACGCAAGGCGTCACAACTATTACTTGCCAGACGCTTCTCCAAATATGCATCTCTAACGACAACTTTAGGAGTCAACCCGGCTTCTATCCTCGTCACTTGAAACATCTTTTCCCCCAATTGCACAGTTTTTTGAGCGTTGGGGTCTTCACAGCCATGAATCGGCAACATCCCACAGTCTTTGCGTTGTGGAGTGGTTAAAGGGAACGAGAGCTTCCCCAGGTTCCCACAGTCAAAGAAACCTGGGCACTCATCTCCTAAAGCAGAATGGTCAGAAAACAAGAACAAGAAAAAGAAGAACAAATAGACAGGTAGAACCATGATCTTCTTCTGAAACTCTCACTCGTAGAGAACAAGTTTAGTCTATGGAGACTATATATGGTTGTTTCAAGCAATAACCTGCTAAGGTTTGGTTGTAGCTCTACGAAATGGCAGTTGACTTAGCCGAAAGACCAAGGCCGAGAAGATGAATGTGAGAGACACGTGTCCTTTTCTCAACATAAAGCAGAGAAATTAATAATTCACGCGGTTTTTAATTTTAATATTCCCATTGCTGTTTATTTGTATAGTAATTTTAATTTTAATTTAATATATAAGCATCGCAACTCGTGGTGAACATTTTATTATTCGATGAACATTCGCAGCAAATAATCTTTTCGAAATTTGCACCTGGAAAGAAAGTATTATTAATAATATATTGATAAAACTGCACTTTTAGTTATTTAATTTCGTACAAAATTCTTTTTCCTTAACTTCATAAAGCTTCTTTTACGGGATCTAATTCTAATATTTTTACATGAATTTGAAAAAAAAAATCTATAAATACTACTGTATTGAATAATTAAAAAAACAATGATCAGTGCAAAAAATCGTCATGTTAGATTAACGGTATTAATATTAGAAAAATGGAAAAATTACTTTATTAAATTAAAGAAGTAAACTAAAATTTTTTCCTGATATGTGTTATTTGGATTTATTTGTTTTATTTTTATTTTGAGAACATATATGTCAACCAAATATTTTATTTTTTAAATCAAAATACCTATTGTAAGATGGTGAAAATTGTTTTAACTATGGATCATCTTTTTTTGCCAACATATTTATTATCATTTTGGAATGAAAATTAATTAATTAAAATTGTGTCTGATTTGTGGAGATTATTGCCCCAAAGTGAACAGTGATGATTGTCAGCTTTTGATTCGGAACCGTTAGGGAGACATAATCATAATTACGTCCTCTTTTTGCTCTCTGTTTTTTTAATCACTATTCTCCATATCTGGTCCCAATAATTAGTTTATTAAATAAATCTCAACCTGATTGAGAATAGATAATTAAAATTCCTCAACCCAAGTATCTCGAGAAATTCTTACGTACACCGGGTGCCCCGCCTCATTTGTGTTCTAGCCAATCAGAATATAACAAGTCACAACATTTTAGGGTGTGTTTAGATTGGTGTTGGGCAAAACTGAGTTCTAGTCTAACTGACTTTTGTAACTGAAATTAGAATAAAAGTCAGTTAGTGTAATACGATTTATGTTTGGATAGGTGCTTATAATAAGTCAGTTGAAAAAATTAAAACTTGTTTAGATAATTAATGAAAAAGTAAGTTTGGATGTAAAATGACTTAAAAAGATATGAATTATATTAAATAATACATATTTATATTATATGCATATAATGTAATAATTTTAAGAGAAATATTAAAATTAATTGTGAGAATGACTTAAAAGGAGTTCAAGTATTATTGAAAAATTTGTAAAATATAACTTGTCATATTTTAATTAAAAAGCTAATTTTAATAATTTTTTAGTTTGATGAGTCAAACATAAAAATGAAAATGAAAATAAAAATTATAATTTTTAATTAGTGAATTGTTTTAATTTTTTTTTTAGGAGAGACTATTAGTTATAAAAATAATAGCAACTAAAAATGAAATAAAAATATTAACATGGATTTTATTATTCATGAAAGGGGGAAGAGAGAGAAAGGGTGTGTGTGGAGGAGAAGATGGGCATGTGAAAAAACATTAGATACGATACTAAGGGGGGAGAAGCAGCAAAAAGTAGCGTTGGCTTTATTGGGTGATAAGTTGGCTATGAGCTTTTTTAAAAAACAATGACCCAAACAAGCAAAAAATCACAAATGAGCTTCAAATCTTCATTTCACAAATTCCTAAGCACGTTTGGGTCTTCAAATGATAATCTAAACAAGCTCTTAATCTTAGCTGGCTGCTCGGTCATCTCTAATTATTAAACAATTAAGATTTCAATTAAGAGAAAAACTCAGGGATTTCAATTTGCGTCAGAAAATTCCCATCGAAGAGCCCTAACCTCTAGTCCTCTACATTCGAGATTCAACGACGATTGCCCTCTTCCTGGTGACCTGAGACAAAACTTGAGCTCTTAAGGCTGGAGGTCTCTCGGTGAGTTTGCGGTGGGTAAGTTGCAAGTTGTGCTTTCCTTTTTCTTTTATTTTTGATCGAACAAGAGGCTATTTATCCTCATCTTCCTCTCCCTAGCGACCGTGTTGTGATTAGAGACGATGGTTAAGCCCTAAAGGCTGAAGGTTCTTGACGATCCCCTTGTCATGTTTTGCTTTGATTTGTGGATACAAGTGAGTAATGAAATCATGTTTGAAAGCCCAAAACCCTAACTTAAAATCAATCTTCAAAGCTTTTAATAACCCCTTTACAGTCCCTCTATCTTCAAATCAAAAGTATGAACCGTGGAAGTATTTTAGAAATCCTACCTAGAGTGTTGCAACCACCAGAGCCTCTACCGAAAAAATCATTTCACTATGATTCTTGAAGTTTCACTGAAACGAGATGTTTGTTATTTGACTTAATTCATAATGAACTGAGGTGCGATAAGACTAATCATACATATCATCAAGGCACTTGATTCAATTTATTTATTATTTTTCGAAGTACTTGCATTTTTGAAGATTATTGGGACGTTGAACGAATATCATTGTTTATAACTTTATATCTTCTACAAGGCGTTTTTATGGATGGTGAGTTTAACTATATTTGTGATTTCAGCTGCCTTGTTTTGTTTATGTGAAATCATTTTACTAGTAATGGTTACTATGTTTGCAATAATTTCTATTCAACCTGCACATCTAGATTGTTTTTCACGTACTTCAGGCACATAAATTTTGTGATGTTTATTTTGTTTCTGATTCTTTGCAGAATTTTTAGGCCTAAATTCCATTTGAGTGAGTTGTCTATGTAGATCATAAAGAAACTTACCTAGTGTCTGCCTGGCTGTCTGGCTTGATAGCCCCTGCTTTTTCATTGTAATTAACAATCAATGTTAAACCTTTTTTTTTTAACTTCAGGGGAGGAGAATTATACACCATGGCAAGCTGGGTAGGTGAGAGGAGGACGTGGCCTTGCTGAAATCATTCATTACACGAGGCATAATGGCTAACAATGTGATTTTGATATGGAAAGCTTTTGAGAATTGAAGGGGATGATGACTTTAGTTTGACTTCGATGAGTTTGGTGCTGACTAGCTAGTTTGTTGGCACAGTTTGCTATAACAGGCGGTTACTATTTAGTATATGTAACTTGCTGTCCAGAAATGTTTTATGTAATGTTGCAATTGAATGTTGTTAATTTGGTATTGTAACATGACAGTTGATTGTTTCAATGGAATGCCTTTGATTTGGTGTTTTGATGGTTGATTCTTCTCCCAGATATAGTTATGTCAAAATTCATAACAAAGAGTTCCAAAAGTGAAGGGAACAACTGTACAAAAATTCTTGTCGTGTCAAATCTGGAGAGCAAAGCAACATCTCAATTAATTGAACTTTGCTACTTTACAAAATACAAATGATCAACCATACAATGATCTTGATGGACCAGAACGATGCAATGCAGCATTTGAGAAGCAAACCAACCAAATGTGCAGAATCATGTCCATCCCTAATAAAATAATGAAACTAAATCAATCCTTCACTCCTAACTACTACAACAGCTAAGCAGAAGCCTTGACCCATTTCGGTTATTTTTCTCTGTCCATCTCGTCCCTTAATCCTGCCCAAAGTTTGCTTGGATACATGTACTTCAATCTAATCCAAACAATTGCTGCAGCATACCTCCTGCATTTATAGCAACAATATCATTTGGAGTGCACAAACAATTGAAAAAAAATATCAATCAGCAGCATTGACACAGAACATGAAGATGCATTTTCAAAATCCTTTTATAAAGCTTTTTTCCCATATGTTCAAGAATGTGCCATTAGCTGACTTTCACCAAAAGGTCGTAAATTGAGGAATGACCAAATTGAATATCAAAGACTAGAGGTTGGTTATCCATCATCAACATTTGATTGAATACTAGATCTGTAAAATTATAAAATAATCAAGAAGTTTTAGGTAGAAACAACATACCTTAATAAACTAGCAAATTAAAACATATATAAACAAATTGAAATCGAAGAAAATAATAGAAGAGAATATTGTGGCCTTCCAATGCTAATAAGCTAGAATGCACCATCATTGATTCCTCATTCAACTTCATCACAGACACTTAATGGCCCTAACCTTGTGGCCTTCAATCCTTCAACGACAATATCACGGGGATAATTTAGGAAGGGATTGGCGTGAGGTTGGATTAGAAAAAGAAGAGAGGAGAGGAAGATAAGGGAACCATTGGGCTGAGGAAGTTACCGGCAAAGGCGAGACCGACAATCAACTCCCTAAGTAATCGACGGCTAGTGCGTTGAGCGGCAAAGATTCGTGGACGAAGAAGAGTGTTGGCTGCAGAGCAACGGAAGAGGACGATCGTTAAATGTAGAGGCTAGGGTTCTTCGATGGAAATTTGAATTTGAAGTTTCTTGATGCAAGTTAAAATCCCCGAGAGTTTTTCTTATAATTATTATTTTAATTAAAATCTTAATTGCTTAATAATTAGAGATGATCTGGCAGCCAGCTAAGATTAAAATGTTGTGAGTTGTTATATTCTGATTAGCCAGAGTACAAATGAGGTGGTGCTCCAGACGCACACATTCTCAACTATCTCAGCATATTGCCAAAATTAGTAAAAACTCACGCCACAATGTCCTTATACATCTGTGAGGGTGGGTTTAATTAATTAATTTTGTACATGTATTACTATTTTTAAACAATTACTAGACATGATAACATTTTTTTAGACCAGCCATAACTTTTAAATATATGCTTCCTCTCATTTAAAAATGTAAGAACTAGTTAGAAAATTGGTGTTGATTATAAATATAAGAGTTCCATCCAATTTGTTTCTGAAATTTATAATTTTTTTAAACCATGCCAATTGGTGGGAATGTTAAGAGAATTTTTATGAAAAGATGGTTATAATACAAGTGATTAAATAGGTTATTTAAGAAAAATCAAAACATATTCATTATAAAAAATTAATTTAACTAATTTTTAACATATGTAAATTAGTTATTATCTTCAATCTTATACAGAAGTATTGCATCACTAATTTATAAGTCAAGAACCACTAAGTGGGTGTGTAAAGTATGAATGTGTGGCGTCTTGTCCTATGAAAAGACAACTAATTTATAAAAATTAAATAATTAGTTATTTATTTATAATAAATATGTGTTGAGTTTTTTTAAATGCCTCATTCATTTACATTAGAAACTTTTTTTCATTGATGAAAACCCACCTCATTATATGCCATCAATATTGTTGTTTGGGAAACTAAATTTAAAGTTGTGAAGCAAAATCAACTAAGTCCTGTATTTGGAATCAAAATAAATTTCTCAATTGATTTTTATATTTTAAACATAAAAATATTCCTCCAATTCTAAATATAAAATTCTTATATACACTATATAAAAGTTTTATATTTAAGACGGGAAGAGTAATAAATTTTGTAGACTTATGGCTAAATATGACTTTGTAATTGCATACAGCAGCTATGAGCAATCACCAAATTAAGAATTAATGACTTTTCAGTGGTCCCCACAATACGACACGCTGTGAACTTTGCTACTGGTCCCTTCCGGCTTGCCCGTATGCACAGAGAAGTGTGGTACCATCACCATGTGTATTATTACTATTGCATCTTCTATTTATAAGATTTTATTTATAGGTTATAAACAAAATCTTATAAATAAAAATAGAGATATTACTTCCTCCGTTTTTTATTATAAGAGACATTTGATACTTATAGCATATTCCTATATATAAGAGACACTTAAAAGTTGTCTCTATTTTTTTGTGTTGATTTCCTATTTTACCCATATTTATTGTCTCCAACTCACACTCTCTCTCCTTCCCACTTCTCTTTCTTTTAATAATTTAATTGTTCTCTCTCCTTATTAACGAAGGTATTTTTGAAAAAAAAATTATATTTTTTACACATTGATTGTTCTTAACTAATTTTAACTGCTTTTTTTATCAATGTAATTCGGTTATTTGTCTCTTATAATAAGGAACGGAGGGAGTATCATCATCATCATCATATCTAACAATTAATATAAAAACTAAATAACAAATTTGAGAAAAAAATCCAAAAAAATATATCTTAAATTACACTATAAAAAGAGTTTTATATTTAAGACCAAAAGAGTAGTAAATAAAACTGATTTAAAATTTTAAAATTCAAAAAATGTTTTCTTAAAATTTTTCAAATTAAAAAAATTAATCAAGTTTGTTATTTATAATAAATATGCATCAAATTTTTTAAATTATCTTTTATAATCATATGTACTGACATTAATATGAATATTTTTAATGCATATAAATAAAAAAAGAAATAGATAATAAATATAAAATACGTTATTTTAAGATGAGGTATAGACGTTGGGAAATCGAAAATATCACAAAACGAGAACAAAAGCGCGCGATAAATTTGGACGGGAAGTGTGTGGGTGAGTTCAAAGCCGATTGGCCCACACTATTATAAGCGTCAAACCATATTCTCTTTTTTTTTAAAATATCCAAATATATTTATACATGTTAAAATCAACCATGAAGAAAGTGAATGAGAACACATGTCTATGTCTTTAATTTCAACAAAATGTGCTTCATCACAGGCTCTTGAACTTGATTAATACTTCTCCGGTCTTTAATATAAGACCCATTTAACTAATTTGATTAGATTAAGGAAGTTAGGTAAGTTAGTTAATTATAAGAAATGTGACACATTTTTCCTAAAACACCATAATCATCTTTCTTAATACCTCCTCTCCCTCTTCTACTTGATATGGTTGAGGGAGTATCCATAGGAATAATTTAGAGAAAAACAATAGATATGAGAAATAGGTCTTATATTTAGAACCAAAACCAACTCAATAATTGGGTTCTATATTAAGGACCGAAGGAGTATATGCATTAGGTCATGTCCAAACTTGTCCAAATATCGCCAAATAAATAAGATCAGTTTATAGAGAATAAATCAAAGAAATAACTGGCAATCACAATATTATATAAATTTAAGTGTCTAATAAGTATGAAAAATATAAAAAGTATGAAATGAAAGTCATAAGTTCATTATGCTCTTGATGAAGGAATTTCTCACATAATGATAATTAACACGCTAATATGAATATAAAGTTTTCAAAAGGATGAATGGCCAAAAATAAATTTGTGTATTGAAGAGACATGAACCAAGCCCAAAAATGAGTCTATCAATCCCTTTTAATGGTGTGTGCTTGGTAGTATGGTTATTGTGAGTTCTTATTTTACTACCTCGGGTCTTAAATATAAGAACTAGTTGATTAATTTGAGTATATTAAGAAAATAAGTTAAGTTAGTTATTTGTAATAAATATGTATTATTTTTTCTAAAATATCTTTACTAATCAAGTTTATTGGCTAGAATTATCATTATTAAAAGAACTATCTTGGGAAAAAATAAACAAATATGAGAGACAAAATAGATTGTGGTCTTATATTTATGACTAAAATAAAAATCAAATGAGATTTTATACTAAGTATCGGGTAGTATCTTATTTAAATATGTCGGGAAAACAACTCGTATAGTGCTCAATTATTCGTCTTCTGTTGTTCTTTCCTTTCTTTGTAGTTTTCCATTCGCCAAGTTCACTTTTTTATTTCGTCTGGCAGTTTAGTCATTGCTGATCTTCTCAAACCTGGACACTGAAACACCATCTTGTTGAAGAAACGACCAGAAAAGTGTCCTAAAGGTGAGGATAATGCCACAGACACCAGGTAGAGACAATGTTGTTCCACATGTTTCAGTGTTTAAGGTAACATAGTAGTGCGTCTAAAAGCAGAACACCAATCAGGAAAGATAACTAAACACACCAAACCAAAGACAGAGCACACGATATGGGAGACAAAACACATTACAGATATCTCTCTCCCTTTCTCTTTAATAAACCAAACACTGCGTAAATTTTGATGCGTATAGCTGAAAGAAAGATAATTTAGAGCCCGTTTAGAATAGCTTATAAGTAGCTTTCCAATCATAATTTACAAAATACGAGGTATATATGTGAGAGAAGTTTTGTTTTGGTTTATGTGAAACGTGCTTATAAGTGATTTCAATTGTAATAGCAAAGAAGGCTTTAAAATGTTGAATAGTAGCATGAATACAAAAATTTTGTACTATATTCATGTTTAATATAAATATTCATGGTCGATCACTTAATTTTTGGCTTGAAAGGGCAAGGATGAGGAATAACATACAACGATGCTTCCAACGCAGCAAAACATGGACCAGGGACCATAAATTATAGAAAGCTTAGAGATGAGATGCTAAACAACTTTGCCTAATCAACTTCTCCATTTCCCCATCTCTCAATCGCGTTGTTTTGTGAAGTTGCTGACTTGAACAACTTTGCCTGAACAAAGCTTAGTGAAGTCACTGGTCTTGCATGTATGTCTGCTTTATTGTTTAAAATTTCACCACCATCACCATCTTCCCCTGCATTCTTGTCTTCTTTTTGCCCATTCTCAGTTTTCATTAAAATCTCTAAAACCTCATCAATGGAGGGCCTTGTCTCCTTATCTATCTACAAGCATTGAAATGCCAATTCTCCCACTGCAACCACCTTTTTCTTTACCTCACTATCCTTCTCAATCCCCAAACCTAGATCCACCAAATCCTCAAATTCATTCTTCTGAATCTTCCTTACTACAAGACTCCCTAATGCAATCTCATCTTTGTTCCTTCCAATATTATCTGCTGGCATTGAAGATATCAACTCCATAAGCACAATCCCAAAACTTTACACATCACTTTTGTTTGTTAGCCTAAAGCAAAAGTGATACTCGAGATCAAGATAGCCTGGTCTTCCTTGTGGTGCTGTTGAAACATGCGACACATCATCTGGGAATACCCTAGAAGGTCCAAAATCCACAACCTTAACACAAAAATTCTTGTCAAGGAGAATGTTGCTGGTTTTGACATCATGGTGGATAATGCCGGAAGCATGAAGGTAAGCTAAAGCACTGGTAGTTTCTATGGCAATTTTGATTGAAACAGGCCATGTCAGCAATGCAGGATTTGCAGAGCTGCCACGTAGGTGACTGGTAAGGGTGCCATTTGGGATGTATTCATAGACAAGAAGGACCTCATGGCTCTGACGCGAAGTGTAGCCATAGAGGCAGACAAGATTTCTGTGATGCAGGCGAGTGAGGATTTCAACTTCGGTCATGAACTGTTCCACTCACTGTAGTTGTGGTTTAATAGGTGTTTCACTGCAACTTCACACCCATCTTGAAGCTTCCCTATAAATGAAATAGCTTAAAGTTCAAAACTGCAAAATACAAGATTATATTAAAAGAAATGAGAGTGATTCATAAGATGACCATAGGAAACAGAGGCGAAGCCTCCATCTCCAAGTTTGTTGGAGGAGTCAAAGTTCTTGGCTGCCCCTTGAAGCTCCATGTGGGAGATGATTGGGACTCCGAAGAAGCGTCTACCACTGTCTGGATCCGCATCATTTGGGTATGACTCGCTCATTGTAGGCTGACATGTTTCTGTGTTTGCTTGTAGTGCTGGAAAACGAGCACCAATGCTAATACAATGATCCCAAAACTACCTGTCCAAGATCAATTCTTAAATCTCTTCCTTTTGAAAAGGGAATGTTGTCCTAGACTTTTCACCCGAAGTTTCTGCCTATTGTTTCTTGGGAACCTCATAATGTGAATGCATTTTACACTTGATAACAACCTATAATAATATATGTAGTAATACAGGCTTCTAAATAACTATGTTGGAAAGCAGATAGCTGAAAATGAAAACAGAAAATATGAAGTAAATTACCTATGATCAATCCTAGCATCAAAGCCCATCTTTTTTCCTGATCATCTAGCGTAGTTATCAGGAGCAAATATTAAATGGACTAGTTAGTATTGGAGCTCATTAGATTAGAATAGAAAGAAAATGAAATAAGCAGAGTTACGTTTATAGTTAATATGCATACCTTTGAATTTGGAACAATAAAATCCTTCGGTGCTATTGAGATGGCATATGCCTTTATTGTGATCAAAACAACGAAAACAGTCTTCAGAAAGTTGAATGCTAACGGGGAATTCAGAGGCTATGAATGTAAAGGGATCAGCAGAGAAAGCCAGCTTATTCACTGGAAGCTGAACCCTTGAACATATAAAGAAAGTGGAGGATCGTCTTGATCTTGTTTTCCGAAGAGGATCGTCTCATTAGTACTCTTACCACATCCTGTATACTTCAAGAATTGCTTTGAAACCCTGTAAGTGTGCAAACTATTACATTTGTACATGGTTAAATTTGGCAAGATATGAAAGGAACCCAAGGGTGAGCTGGGTGGAAGAGTAATATTGCAGTACAAGGCATGGCAGTCATCATTTTCCAAATAATTTTGTAAAGCTCTGTCTCTGAGGATAACTCTAATTCTATGAAGGCCATCAAATCTCCTCACTTGAAACTCCTTTCCACTGAATTGCACAGTTTTAGTTTTGTTGGGATTAGGGTCTTCACAACCTCGAATGGCCAACATTCCACATTTGTGCTTTGGCGTGGTGAAGGGGAAACTGAGCTTGCGCAGATTTCCACAGTCAAAAGGAAGATGGACAATCTCTAGAAGCAGAAGAGAGAGGAAGCACATGGTCTGAAAACAACAAGAAGAAGAAGACCGACAAATAAACAGGCACAACCATTCTTCTGAAATGCTCACTCTCACTCATGTACAGAGCAAGAAGTGAACTTGGCGTCTCAATTAATGAGAGTGTTTCAAGTAATGACTTCATGGTTTTATTCTGTAGGAAATGAAGTGAGCCGATTAGCTATTTACAGTACAAACACGCAGAAGGGCAGAACGTTGGGCATGGGATACGGCAGTTGACTTGGAGCTGCAAGTTGGAAGGAATGTTTGACCATAAGCCAATTGGCCCACACTATTATAAGAGTCAAACCATATTCTCTTTTTTAAAAAAATATCCAAATATATTTATACATGTTAAAATCAACCATGAAGAAAGTGAATGAGAACACGTCTATGTGTTTAATTTCAACAAAATGTGCTTCATCACAGGCTCTTGAACTTGATTAATATATGCATTAGGTCCTGTCCAAACTTGTCCAAATATCGCCAAATAAATAAAGATCAGTTTATAGAGAATAAATCAAAGAAATAACTGGCAATCACAATATTATATAAATTTAAGTGTCTAATAAGTATGAAAAATATAAAAAGTATGAAATAAAAGTCATAAGTTCATTATGCTCTTGATGAAGGAATTTCTCACACAATGATAATTAACACGCTAATATGAATTTAAAGTTTTCAAAAGGATAATGAGAATGAATGGCCAAAAACAAAAAGTGAGTGTAAATGATGTCAAAAGGTAAAGGAATTAATGAAGCACCAGAGAGGGAATCATATGCATTACATGAAAGGGAAAGTGAAAAATTATTGATACCATTCATAATTAATAAATAATGAATTATAGTAAATTCATGATGTATGACCCTGCGAAAGTTGAATTTGCATCATCCATACCACACATGGAATTAAAATTGATAAAGATTCACCTTTAAATAGAACTTAACCGTTCAAATTAACACTTGATCCCAAATGGAAATTCATGTATTAAGATAATATTATAAACGAAATTCATATTAACAATTAAAACTAACATCCTATATTAAGATTGGAACTAACAATCGAAGTTAAACAAATATGCCTTCCGATGAGAGTTGATATATTAAACTTCAATCTCAGAAATAATTGATATTACACTGTTGAAGATTTTTTTACACTTTAAATAATTTCATTACTGTACAAAATGCCATACTTGGCACTCCATAGTTGTTGGTTAAACAGAAAAGCATCAAGTAAGTAACATGAGGTACGTAGAGGTTGATTAAGGACTTATTTAGTGATTATTATATATGTCGACCATCAAATAAGTATGGGTAATTATTTGATGTTTATATTAGCCAACCGTTAAATAGATTTTTTTTAATTATCAGAAATTTAAAACTATTTGATAACTTTTTTTTTTTTGGGTAAACATCCCTCAAATATTTTTAGGTGATATACTTGACCGTCAAATATATATGCTCAAAATATCAATTTTCATCTTAAAAGGATTGGAATCAAAGTTAATTATTCTTCCACCGATGCAAAAACATTTAAATCTTTTCAGCTATCAATCTTAAATATTGGTTCTTCCAAATAATTTTTTAGTTAATGACCCATGATAACATAAATATCTTAATAATCCTACCCCACATTCATGTAATTTATAGAGGATTAAGACAATTAAAGTGTAAAAGTGATTCTTGGAAGTAATCACAAACACCCAATAAATAAAAGCGAACAAATATAATTGTCAAAATGGTTAAAATATAAAATAGATTTTATTAGGTTTGTAGTTGAGAATATAGAAAGAACTATATTACAGAGTTCGAAACAACTATTTAAGAGGAGTTTGATTTCGACTTACATAAAAGTACTTTTTAAAAGTGTTTTTGAAGCTAACCAAACACTCCCTCAAGTACAATAAAACTACTTTAACTTCACAATGGTGATCATGCTGTACGGGGAGGGAGTTGTGGCATTGAATCGTTCAATGATCCAGCTCCATCCAAAAGTAGTGAGGTTGGGAGAGATGTATGTATCTCCTAGTTCAAAAACCCAGCATCACGAAACTCTAGGTGCTTTAGATAATCATCCTTCCCATTTTCAATTTTCTGCAGAAACTCCACTACTTTATCCATTGAAGGTCTTAGCTCTCCGTCCCTCTGTAGGCACTGAAAAGCTAAGTTTGCCACTGAAATTATCATCTCCTTAACCTTGTCATCAAACTCAAAACAAAGGGAAGGATCTACAAACTCAGTAAACGCTCTTTTCTGAATCTTCTTAACTGCCATATTTGCCAAACTAATCTTATCCTTGGCCTTTGTAACAATGATAGCTGGCTTAGAAGATATGAGCTCAATCAGCACGACTCCGAAACTATAAACATCACTCTTTTCAGTAAGCTCGCAGAATTGGTAATATTCGGGGTCCAAATAACCTGGGCTTCCTGCTGGAGCCGTGGAGACATGAGACACAAACATGGGAAATAATCTGGAAATACCAAAGTCAGCAACCTTGACACAAAAATGGTGATCTAGAAGAAGGTTGCTGGATTTGACATCCCGGTGAATGATGCCAGAAGCATGGAGATAGGACAATGCCTTTGCCGTCTCTATGGCAATCCTCATCCTCAAGGGCCACGGTAGTGAACCAGGTTTTGCTAGATTTCCATGAAGATGACAACCAAGAGTTCCATTTGGAATATATTCGTAGACTAGGAGCAGTTCACGACTGGTACGGGAAGTGCAGCCGTAAAGTGACACAAGGTTTTTGTGCCGCAAGCCTGTTAGAATCTTAATTTCATTCATGAATTGCTGTACACATGAGTTGCGCTCAAACAGCCGCTTAACAGCAACTTCTCGTCCATCTTTAAGTTTTCCTAGTCGTTTAAAATCAAACCAACACCTTTTCATCAACATCTACACTAACACAAGTTAATAATGCATCTCCCCAAACACAATAATATAACTTCAAAATTCAACTATGTAAGAATGAATATTTTTAAGGCGGCTTACCATAGTAAACAGTTCCAAAACCTCCACTTCCAAGTTCTCTTGATTGATCAAATTTGTTTGTTGCTTCTTCGAGTTCCTCATAGGAGAAGACAGGGAACTTAAAGTAGATGTGTCTACCTTCTAGGATTACATTTGAGTGAGTATTATCAGATTCAATGGTTCTTGACTGATTTTGTGAGCCCAAAGACTTGTGTCTTCGTTTGTTCCGCAATAGAATAACAACCAAACCAATTATAATCACAACAGTTGCACTTGGTACACCTACATATATGCCACGTGACAGAATTTGGTGAAATGGAATAACTTGCATTTCGTTGATGAGAGTTATATTCATAGAAGGAAAAATATACATAACGAACAATATTTACAAGTAACTGAATTAGTTTTGTATAATTAGAGGAAGAGCTTTGAAACTTTAATTAGTTCTAGGATTATAATAGCCACGAATACAGCCAATTAAAATAAGATTTGTTGTGCTCTTTCGTCATCAAATAAGATTTCTTGTACCTGTATAAAGATTTCATACTTTTTGGCAGCCAAAATATATGGATATTCATGACACAAACATTATCTTCGGCTAATCTTTTGTGTTAATAATGATAGAATGAATCTGGCTGCTTACTATGTTCATTGACTCGGACACTGACCAGGATCAAGATTTGGAAAAGTGGACAGGAAAATAAGGGTCGGGTCTTTGCCCTCTACCTTGAAGTTCCCACAACCACAAAAGGACACAGTATACCAGAAACTTCGAGTTTTATCCACGGGATCACGGCAACCACCTAATTTTAGTATTTACCAATAATGATTTTAAAAATACTCCTACTATCTGTATTCATCATCAGGGTCAACTTAAACATAATCAAATTTTACTTCACTTATTTATGGCACTATCTGTCCGGTGATGTTTTCGCGTCTGTATTTGGATGTCTAGTCCAATGGGAAAAGAACTTCATTAAAATCTTTAATCTCTCCTCTGTTTTTCTCAAACCAAACAATAATAAAAATTAATAAAATTTAAATATTTAATGAATACTAATTTGGTAATTTTTCAAAAATAATAGTACTTGGAACAATATGTGGATTTATGTTTTTAGTGGTAATTTCACAAAATGTAATGCTGTCTAGATGTTTTAGAAGCATAAATAATTCTATTTTGTTTAATTTCTGGTGCAATTCACAAGATATTTTTACCGGTTATACCATAGAAATAAACAATGACTTGTTGTATTTTAAAATTACAATTATACACAAGTATAGACAACAAATTATTTTATTCTACAAATTATTGCAATTATGAAAATTTTTAAAAGAAATCTAAAATACAATTTTTTTATTTTAGAATTTATTACATCTATATATAAATTAAAAATATAATTAATAACTAAATAATTATGTCAGCAAAGGGAGATAGCTGAAAATGAGTAAAATGAAGTAAAAATTACCTATTATCCATCCCAGCTTCCAAGCCCATCTATGATACTGATCTTCAGTCCCAGTTTCATCTTTTACCACCGGGAAAAAAAAAGAGTAAAAGAATAAGCAGAGCTAGTTTGATAGTCCACAGGCATAAAAACGAGTCTCTGAAAAAGAATGAGTAAATTTAACATGCTACTTTGTTATGCATACCTTGAATTTGAGACAATAAAATCCTCCGGAGCTGTTGAGCCGGCATAAGCCTTTGTCATAAACACATCGACTACAGTCAAGAGAAAGCTGAATTGTAACGGCAAATTCAGAAGCTATTAATGTGGATAAATCTGCAGAGAAAGCCAGGGAATTCACTGGAACCCGAACCCTCGGACATCTTGCCAAAGCAGGTGGAGGATCTTCTTCATCTTGCGCTTGGAAGAAGATGATCTCATTGTTACTCTTACCACATCCGGTATAGTTCAAGAATTGCTTTGGAGCGCTAACTTCGAGCGTGATATTGCATTTGTAAAAGGTTGTTATGTGTTGAATTATGTAAAACGAACCCAAGGGTGAGTTAGGAGGAAGTGTAATATTGCAGCACAAGGCATCACAGCTATTATTTACCAAACGCTTCGGTAAATCTGCGTCTCTAACGAAAAATAGAATATTGGAACTGTCTATTCCTGTCAATTGAAACATCTTTTTCCCAAAGAGCACAGTTTTTTGAGCGTTGGGGTCTTCACAGCCATGAATCGGCAACATTCCACAGTCTTTGCGTTGGGAAGTGGTTAAAGGGAAGGAGAGCTTCCCTAGATTCCCACAGTCAAAGAAAGGTGGGCAATCTCCAGAGGCAAAGGATAGAGGAAGCACAAGGTCAGCGAACAAGAAGAAGAAGAAGAAGACGAAGAAGAAGAAATAAACAGGTAGAACCATTCTTCTGAAACTCTCACTCAGAGAGAAAAAGTTTAGTCTATGAAACTTTGATTATTTCAAGTAATAACTTACTTGAAGATGGTGTCATCGAGTTGGGGAATCAAGGGTGGCCATTCTTTCCCCGCGGAACACCCAAGTCCACGCTCTGTGACACGGCAGTTGACTTGGCTGAAAGACCAAGACCAAGAAGATGAATGTGAGAGACGCGTACTTTGCTCAATATAGGGCCAGTTTAGAATGACTTGCAATTAGCTCTTTAATAGTAATTTTTAAAATACAAGAAAAGAATTTCATCGTGATTTATGTGTAATGTGTTTATAATTCATTTCAAACGTCATGCCAAACAAGTCAATAATTTGCTTCACACCCTCTCTTATCAATACTAATATTTGGTTCCTAATTAATTATGCTCAAAGTTGCCAATATCGTATATTAAATAAGCCGAACAAACAACAGTACAAGTGTGAAACTAATAGCAGAAACGTGAATGGTAGAGGGAAGACCCTGAGTCAACGTTTTATAAAGCATGTCATGGTCCTGGAATGCATCAGAAATTTTGAAAAAGCTCATGTGACTATAGGATCCGTTTACATTGAGGGTAAAAAAATTAATTTATTTTTAATCTAACTTTTAGAAAAATAAAATTAGGTAAAAGTTAAATTAAACAATGTAATTTATATTTACATTGACTTTTATAAAAATTACTCCTTCTAATCTTAAATATAAGACTCATTTTACAGTGTAATTTACACTATAAAATGCTTCGCTAGATTTCCACAGTCAAAGAAAGGTGGGCAACCTGCAAAGGCAGAGGACGCAGAGCAAGAAGAAGAAGAACAAATAAACAGGTAGAACCATGATCTTCTTCTGAAACTCTCACTGGTGGAGAACGAGTTTAGTCTGTGGAGGCTATACATGATTGTTTCAAGCAATAACTGGCTAAGGTTTGGTTGTAGCTCTGCGACATAGCAGTTGACTTGGCAGAAAGACCAAGACCAAGAAGATGAATATGAGACACGTGTCCTTCTTTCAACATAAGACAGAGAATTAATAATTACGCGGTTTTTAATTTTAATATTCGTGGCGAACATTTTATTAGCAAATAATCTTTTTGAAATTTGCACCTGGAAAGAAAGTATTATTAATAATATATTAATTAAAAGTTCTACAAAATTCTTTTTCCTTAACTTCATAAAGCTTCTTTTACGGGATCTAATTCTAATATTTTTCCATGAATTTAAAAAAAATCTATAAATACTACTGTATTGAATAATTAAAAGAACAATGATCAGTACAAAAAATCGTCATGTTAGATTAACGGTATTAATATTAGAAAAATGGAAAAAAACACTTTATTAAATTAAAGAAGTAAACTAAAATTTTTTCCCAATATGTGTTATCTGGATTTATTTGTTTTTATTTCTATTTTGAGAACATATATGTCAACCAAATATTTTATTTTTTTAAATCAAAATATCTAATGTAAGATGGTGAAAATTGTTTTAACTATTTATAATCTTTTTTTGCCAACATATTTATTATCATTTTGGAATGAAAATTAATTAATTAAAATTGTGTCTGATCTGTGGAGATTATTGCCCCAAAGTGAACAGTGATGAATGTAAGCTTTTGCTTCTGAACCGTTAGGGAGACATCATCATAATTATGTCCTCTTTTTGCTCTCCATTTTTTAATCACCATTCTCCACATCTGGTCCTAGTTATCAGTTTATTAAATAAATCTCAAACTGATTGAGAATAAATAATTAAAATTCCTCAACCCAAGTATTTCAGCATATTGCCAAAATTAGTACAAACTCACGCCATAATGTCCTTGTATATATGTGAGGCTGGGTTTAATTAATTAATTTTGTACATGTATTACTATTTTCAAACAATTACTATACATGATAACATTTTTTTTTGACCAGCCATAACATTTAAATATATGCTTCCTCTCATCTGAAAATGTGAGAGCTAGTTAGAAAATTTATGGTGATTATAAATAAGAGTTTCATCCGATTTGTTTCAAAAATTTATAATTTTTTTAAACCATGCCAATTGGTGGGACATTTTAAGAGAATTTTTATAAAAAGATGGTTCTAATACAAGTGATTAAATAGGTTATTTAAGAAAAATCAAGACATATTCATTATAAAAAATTAATTTAACTAATTTTTAATATATGTAAATTAGTTATTACCTTCAATCTTATACAGAAGTGTTGGATAAGCCAAGAACCACTAAGTGAGTGTGTGAAGTATGAATGTGTGGCGTGTTGTCCTACGAAAAGATAACTAATTTATAAAAATTAAAAAATTAATTAATTAATTTATAATAAATATGTATTTATTTTTTTCAAATCCCTCATTCATTTATATTAGAAACTTTTTTTCATTGATTTAAAGCCACCTCATTATATGCCATCAATATTGTTGTTTGGGAAACTAAATTTAAATTTCTGAAACAAAATCAATTAAATCTTATATTTAGAATCAAAATAAATTTCTCAACTGATTTCTAAATTTTAAAGAGGAGTAGAACATAAAAATAATAAATTTTGCAGACCGATGGCTAAATACGACTTTGCAGTTGCATACGGTACCTATGAGTAATCACCAAATTAAGAATTAATGACTTTTTACTGGTCCCCACAACACGACATGCTGTGAGGTTTTCTGCTTGTCGCACTTCCGGCTTGCCCGTGTGTATAGAGAATTGTGGTACCATCACCATGTGTATTATTATTACTCTTCCGTACTTAATATAAAATCTATTTAACTAATTTAATTAAATTAAGGAAGTTAGGTAAGTTAGTTAATTATAAGAAATATGACACATTTTTCTTAAAATATCATAATCATATTCCTTAATACCTCATCTTTCTCTTCTACTTGATTATGATTGAAAGGGTATCCATAGGGATAATTTAGAGATAATTGATAAATATGAGAAATGGGTCTTATATTTAGGACTAAAACTAACTCACCAATTGGATCCTATATTAAGGATCGGAGGAGTATTATTATTATTATTATGATTTTCTCTAATAATTAATATAAAAACTAAATAACAAATTTGAGGGAAAAATTCAAAAAAACATATGTTAAATTACACTATAAAAAGAGTCTTATGTTTAGAACTAGCAAAATAGTAAATAAAACTGATTTAAAATTTAAAAAGTGTTTTCTTAAAATTTTTCAAATTAAAAAAAATTAATTAAATTTGTTATTTATAATAAATATGTGTTAAATTTTTTAAATTATTTTTTATAATCATATGTACTGACATTAATATGAATATTTTTGAGGCATATAAATAAAAAAAAGAAATAGATAATAAATATAAAATATGTTATTTTAAGATGAGGTATAGACGTTGGGAAATCGTAAATATCACGAAACGGGAATAAAAGCGAGCGATAAATTTGGACGGGAAGTGTGACGGTGAAGGTGCGTGATTAGCTGTTTGAGAGACACCCACCCCCACCCGCACCCGCAGAAGAAGAGCCCGTGGGCCGTATGTAGGAAATAGTATATTTGGATGGGCCTACTTGTAAATTTGAGAAAGTGTAGGCCTAGGTGTCCTCTTTTCCTACTCGGTCCAACTGGGAACAACCTCTCTCTCTCTCTCTCGCGCGTGCTCTGTCTTTTCATCTTCCTTTTTCAATTCTACCTTTTTTCTTTTTATACCGCTCCCTTGCCTTGTGGATTTGGATGGAAGACGTAGTATTCCTCAATTTCATTTATATAGGATTAGATAATAAAAAATTATTTATACTAAATAATTTTTATCTTTTATTTTTAATATTCTGTACCAAACGTAATCTCAAAAACCACATAATAGGCTAAAATATACATTTGGTTCTTTAATTGTATATAAGATTTTAGTTTGATTTTTTAATTTTAAAAAGCATACTGTTAGTCCTTTAACCTTAAAATTATTAATATTAAATGATGATTTTTGTAACAATCATGGTTATTTTGAAAATTAAACTTAATATTATAGTATTTAGTAATGTTTTATCAACATTCAAAAACTCAACATCATTGTTTTTTGTTAACAGTTCTAAGGTTAAAAGACTAAAAACTTATTTTTTTAAAATTAAGGGACCAAAGTAAAACCTTATATAAAGTTAAAAAACTAACAATATACCATAGTCCACATAATATTATTTAGGAAGAATTATGGAGAAGTCTTAAAAAAAATTAATTATTAAACAACAAGTGACCAACCTCAATCTATTATTATTTCTTATTCTGAAATTCATCATTACTTGCTTTTTATTTATTAATGAATTTTATGGTAATTAAATTCGCCATATCATCTAGGTCATTTGCAACATTTTAGATAATAACTTCCTTTTAAGAATTTTTTTATTTATTAATTTATCCATTCTTTAATCTATTCTGTGTTTAAATTAGTTTATTTGAAGTAATTTTATGTTACATAAGATAACTATATGAAAAGAGTTTTGTACAGTGAAACGTAAAAAAAAATTGATTATAGGATTTTCCAAGCACCCCTATGTAATATGTATGATAATTATTAATTAAAGGAACAAATAATATATATACTACCTCAAATTTTATGCTATATAAGATAATTATGTAAAAAAAAGTTATGGTGGAAAAAAATTAATTGATTATAGGATTTTCCAAACACCCCATGTAATATGTATGATCATTATTAATTATTAATTATATGAAGAAATATTATATATACTACCTCATATCTTGAATATAAGAACTGGATACCTAATCTATGAATATTAAAAAATTTAGTTAAATTATTTTTATCATAATTTATTTGTAATAAACAAAGGTTATTGTTTAAAATATCTTTATTAATGATATGCATTTGAATTACTCATTAACACGTGCAAATGTTATAAAGATCTTTTTGGTCAAACAATTATTATATGGATTATTTAATGGCAAAATAAATAAATATTAGAGACAAAATAAATTAAAATATTACATTTATTATCAAATTGAATTTGTCAACTAACACACACATATATATTAAGGACCTGAAAGAGTATCTAAACCAACGAGTTCTGGCACAGATAGTTAACTTTAGTTCAATCCCAAGCAACGAGCATGAAAAAAATGACAAAACTTATTTATGTGATTTCCAGGTTTAACGACTCGAGTCCTTTCTCATATAAATGAAATATATCTATACTCCTTCTATTCTTAATATAAAACCCATTTAACTAATTTGATTAGATTAAGAAAGTTAGGTAAATTAGTTAATTATAAGAAAAGTAACACATTTTTCCTAAAACATCATAATCATCTTTTTTAATACCCCTTCTCTATTTTCTACTTGATTATAGTTGAGGAAATATCCATAGGGATAATTTAAAGAAAATTGATAAATATAATAAATAGATCTTATATTTAGGACCAAAACCAACTCAATAATTGGGTTCTATATTAAGGACTGGAAGAGTATATAATATGTAGAAATTTGTATTATGTATAGAGTATGAGTAATAATTCATCACGAATCGTAGTTATACCCAAAAAATGTTTAACTAAATTTTTTTTAAGAGAGTAGCGTTGAAGTTAAGTGGGATCCTCAGGTAAAGAAAAGCAGGAACAAAGCGAGAAATAATGTCATTGAACGGAGCCCAGGGTCCATTATATATATATATACTCCTCCGGTCCTTATTATAAGACCCAATTTGACTTTTTATTTGGTCCTAATTATAAGACCCAACCCATTTTATCTCTTATATTTATGCATTTTTTTCCAAGATAATCCTTCTAATAATGATAGTTTAACCATATACTTAATTAGCAAGGATATTTTAGGAATGACAACACTTATTTATTATAAATAACCAACTTAACTTACTTCCTTAATTTCCTCAAATAAGTCAATTGGGTCTTATAATTAGGACCGGAGGAGTATATATTTTCGGACTAGAAGGGTCCATTATATTTAGGGAGTGTTTGGATAAAAACCAAACTATAGTTTCAGAAGTACTTTTACAGATTACGAAGTAAATATGTGGAGGAGGTTATCTCGTTTTACAAAAAGTTACTTCTAAAACCATGATTTTAAGAATGCCAAACACCCGCTTAACGGTGATGTAAAAGGCACACATGCTTTTCCCCTTACAGCCCCAGCACTCAGCATCGTATTGTTTAAAGCCTCACCTTTTCAAAACTACGCATTTCATAATTCACGCCATACATGCTTTTATGTTTGTATATATGTGCGCGTGCATGTGCCTAATGGATTGCGCTCACGCATCATAAATGTTGTAGCATTTTCCTTAGCTGTGCTACAAAAAAAATCTTCTAGCTCATTTGTTGACTTGTTTAGATAGATTTATAAATAATTTTTTAATCATAATTTATAAAATACGAAATAAATATATGAAAAAAAATTTATTTCAATTTATGTAAAAATATTTATAATCATTTTCATGTGTAATGATGGAACGAAAAAACTCCCCTCAGACAATTTCAATTATGTTTGATTTAACTTATTTTAAGTAATTTTGTATTGTATACTCCCTCTGATCCATAATATAATCGCTTCTAGAAGAATAACTTAATCTAAAGTATAAGTTTTTTGAAGAGTAATTAATATTTATTTATCAATTTTATCCATGTAATTAATGTTTAAATATAACTTATTGTATTTTTCTCTCTTATTCATAACCTCATTCAACATGAATAAATTTGGATAAAGTTTTTAATTTGAAAACACATTTTTAACTACCATTTTTTGATATTAATGAATTAGTTAAAATTATTTATATTTTGGAATGGAGGGACTAAATCAATTATTGGAGAGTAATTTTGTCTTATAAAATGTAAAAGTAATTTTCAAGAAGAAAAAATTAATATGTTGTTCCAAGAAAAATGTAGTAGTTATTAAAAAGTTTGGCAATAAGTGAATGAAAATAAGAAACTATAACGAAATCAATACTCTCATTTATTATTAAAATTTTTTAGTAATTATTTTCTTTCTATATGACCTCATAGTGATTTCTTTTTTAAAAAATATATCCAAACTAATAGATGGAGATACCCAACTTTCAATTTAATAAAAGATATAAGAAGTCTAATGTCACAAAAGCATAGATATAAAAAGTTTTCTCATGTTTGGAACAAACAAAAAAGTTTTCTTTATGCGTAATTGAAAATAATGTATGATCATGTTTTTAGGTAAATCAACAAATATGTTAATTGGCTTGTTAGTTGACTCTCCAAGTTTAATGTTTTTATATTTTTACCTTATAAAATCATGTTGACTTACTCTTAAACTCGTATTAGTTGTAAATTCAGTTGAACTTACAAGTTCATTTACCAAGTTTACTGTTTGTATGTTTTTAGCTTAGAAATTCAAGTCAATTCATTCTCAAACTCATGCTAAATTTTTTTAATTTAATTTATGTTTAGCAACTTTATTTATAAATTTCATGGAAATTTCTTTAATAATTATGATAAATTATTAGCGTTGATAAATTAAATTTCAAATATATTTAAATGAAATTGTTATTATTTTTACATTTTAATTATTTAATTATATATTTTAATACCAATTTATTAATAAAAATAAATTCTAACAATTTTATCATTCAAATTTACATCCCTAACAAGAGTTTGTTTAAACGCGCAAGTTTGAAAATTTTAATTATACCTATAATGTGGGAATATGAAAAATAATCATGTTGGAACTACTAGGTGAACAAAAACTTTTTACTCCCTCCTAAATAATATGAGATCATTTGTATGAGTTTTTGTTAGTTTAAAATATAAGATCTATTTTGTAATATAATTAATGAAGTATTTATTGTGTTCTTTTCTCATTAACGAGTTACAAATAATTTTTTTGTGATAGAATTTTAATTAAAAAGTTGGGCTCACTCACAAATTAGGGAAAACCCGCCAATTAATTTATATTGATACTCTCCATACAAGGAAATTTTTGGAATGTCAATTTTATTATAGAACTTCTTTAACAATTTAATATCAAATCGAGCAAAGGACTAAATTAAAATTGTTTTTTATTTAACAAAAAATTAAAATTCTATTTTAAGAATCAAATGACAAAAATGCCCTAATCTTAAAAAATCCAGCCACTAGGCCATTGAAACTCTTTAATTAAATTATGCAAAATGTTACCCAACTAGTCGGCCTCGTTTAGATCATGCGTGTGCTGCGCATATATGCCCTCTTAACTCCTCCCTAAAACATTTGACTTTTCGAGTTTGATCATGATTTGCTAATTTGGCCTGAGAAGTTTGAGGTCTGCAAATCTAAAAAGTGTTTGGTAATCCAAAATTATTTTCAGAAACATTTTTTTTAAATCGTAAAAATTTTTTTTACATATTTATTTCATATAACATAAAAGCACCTCTGAGGCGTCTTGAAACTATGGTTTTATTCTTATTCAAACAACTCCAAATCTGCTTGCAGTAAGCACTTTATAGCGATTTATCTTCCGCTGAGAGATCATCGAGCGCCGAAGAGAGACCCGTTGAGGATAATGACGGACGTTTGTATCCGAGCCGTTGTAGGAGCCATACACTCGAGCCCATTTCAGGCTGTCATCTATCTCTCCGGTGGAGCTTCGATGGTCCTCTCTCTTTCTCTGTGATTGTGTTAGTGTAGACAATGTTGACTCCGTTTGTAATCGGAGTCATGTTGAACTTGATCAGGTATTGGGTTCGTTGCTTTCAGTTCCTGGGGCCTCAAATACGGTGCTTGAAGCTGTGATTCCTTACTCCAGGATGTCAACGATCCAGTTGCTTGGCAAGGTCTGTGTTTGAACTGTTCGTCTGAGTGATCCAATTTATGTTTCTTAAATTTTCAACGTTGTTATTGTTGTCTTCGTTCTTCCAGATTCCACCTCAGTTTTGTAGCCAACAGACTGCTGAAGAGATGGCCTTGTTGGCTTACAATCGTGCTCTTAAGCTTTCCAGACCAGGTCAGCTAATAAAAATAAAACTTATCCTCTTGGGTTCATTGTTTGGTCCTCTAAACATTTGATAGTTGGTTTTGACAACATGTCGCTATTCCAATCGCTTTCTTCTTTATTATTGCTGACTGATATGGCAAAATTGCTGTCATATGAATTGGATGATTTGGACTTGCTTGTAAATATGTACATGGTTTGCCTCATCAGGATCCCCAGTTCTTGGTGTGGGTTTCACTGCTTCTTTGGCTACTACGCGTCCTAAACATGGGGAACACAGGTAATATAGAATTTTTGAGTTATCTGCAGAACGGGTTATGTGCCTGGGATTCAGCCTAGGCAAAGCTTTCAATGCTTGTTCGTATTTGCTCACTTCTCAAAGGAGTAACCTGTTGATCAGAAATTGGCATTAATGTTAGTTGCCAACTAGCGGGTTTACTGCCACTGGTGGTTCAATTCTTTGTTGGCCTAAGTTGTTAGAACTTTGATCTAATTAGGGTACTCCATGTAGGGGAGATTCTTTTAATTTTGATGGGAACAAGTCTACAAGTTAGTCTTGCAAAACTTAGCTGGAGAATTATTAATAAGGACAATTTTGTATCTGAGTGAGGGTAGAGGTTAGGTAGAAAAAGGTTAGGTGGTAATAAATCATTTTATGTGAGGATAATTTTTTCCTTCGAGAAAATAATTTTCTGCTTCACAGGAGAGATTAATCTTTTTGTTGTTGTATAATGGCATGCTGTGCTTAATTCTTGGCTTTCAGTGTGGATCATATATATTTTACTTTTTCTTTATCTGCAGCAGTGAGTATGTTGGCCATTTATAATAATGCTCCAAAATCTTGACTCGATACAAGCTGATATCAAGTGTAGTTAGAAAAAGTGTATTACCGCTATTTTAGCTTTGGATTCACTTTGACAATGAAAATATATTGTAAGGACGTTTGGCCTTGTAAATTGGTCACATCTTCTTTAAAGAGGTCCTTTTCGGATCATGCTTTCTCCCCTCACTAAATGTAGCTCCTCGTTGTATGATTTTTTTGGCCATGTAATCCCAGCTGAACTTCTTCGTTTATATTCATTTATAGGTTTTATGTGTCAACAAGAACAGCTGACCGGTTGTGGATGTCAACAGTGACCTTGGCCAAGGTACTGATGGACCTGAATGTTCTATATATTCTTTGTTTTGATCATGAACCTAAGAATATAATTATCACTTATACTGTTTATATACATATTTAAATTAAATTAATCTATTTTCCTTACTGTTCCAATTTAGGGATTGCGTACCCGAGAAGAAGAAGAAAGAGTCTCTAGTAATCTTTTACTCAAGGTGAGTGGCTGGCGTGAGGGGAAGTTGTCCACATATTAGTTTGGCATTTATGTGCACTGATGAGCTACTTCTATTTACTTAATTATGTAACTTGTTTTCATATTATGCCTAACAAACAGTGGAGTTCTCAGATGATATGACTGGAAATATTTAGCAACAAAATCACCTTTACTATTTTGGGAGAAACCTTAGTTTATTCCTTTATTTTATTTTTATTTTTTATCCTTTATCCTTTTCAATATCTTTGTTTTTTGTCTCCTGTTTTTCACCCTTTTCTACACCTCTTCTCTGTTCTGGTTGTAGGCAATTGCGAACGCATGCAAAGTTCCAGCAACATCTATCTCTGAGTTGACTGAATCTGATGTATCTGATGAATGTGAACAGCAATTCAATGAAGATCAAGAATTAGAACAACTGATAAATGGCCAAATATGCTTTAAAATCTATCCATTTTGTAGTGGTATGACCAATTTTTCTAGAAGAATGAATCTTAAGAGAGTTCAAGCTACAATTAAATTGACATTTGAATGACATTTTTTCTCCGTTTTCCCCCCCCCCCCCCTTTTTGGCAGAAGCTAATGCATCAGCAGAAAGGAAAATAATTTTGCCTGGTTCTTTTAATCCATTACACGATGGGCATCTCAAGCTTATGGAAGTTGCCACTGGGTAAACAAGCTCGTTTATGGTCATTGTTATTTATGTAGCTGATTTTAACAACCTAATACATTAACCATGTAATATATTATCCCTATTTAAGTAGTTCATTTGTGTTATTTTTTTTATATGCATATATTTTAATATATGCCTTGCAGAAGTTAACATTATTATATACTTTGAGCTTTGAGACATTAATATTTGCCCATATAACTTGGCATTAGTTGTTGAATAATTTAAATAATTTAATTTGATTAATAGATTGCAAATAATGGTGTAAAGAAACACATTTAATCTATAATAGGCTGTTCTTTTTTATGTATGAATTAACAATGTTGTCAATGTTATAATTTTCAGATATCTATCTAGTAAGGTAGCGATGGTGTGAAGTTAACACTGATATTATCATGATCTTGAACTCACCAGATTATATGTTCTTTTGAAAATTTGTTTATGATTGCTTTTTAATGGCAGCCTGTTCAAATTTCCTTGCATCTGTTGTTAATTTCAGCCTAATATTTCACTCATTAAGAGCTCATCTATGCAGCATTTGTGGTGGTGGCTATCCATGCTTTGAAATATCTGCAGTTAATGCAGACAAGCCTCCATTATCGGCGTCTGAAATAAAGAATCGTGTCAAGCAGTTTGAAAAAGTTGGTGAGCTTCATTTAACTTATGCTTGGAGATTCTTGATACGAAGTGTTGCTTAGTTCTAGATGCAATTTTGCTATAAAATATCTCTTCATGTGCTAATAAATGATGGACTATATTTCCTCTTTTATGTCTAAGGAAAGGTTCTTGCATTTTGGCCTACCGTATATATTATTGGTAGCATACAGCTGAAGTTGTGTTTGCGTGATTATTGATTCTCTGTTCCCGGTTAGCTTTTCTTTATGTTACATCTGATGCAAGTGCTACAAAGAGAAAGCAGATAACTAATGATGTAAAATTGTTTCATGCAAGTGCCGCACAGAGAGAGGAGATAACTATGGTGTAAAATTTGGTGAATAGGGGTCATGTGTTTTGTTAACGTTGAAAGTTCAGAATAAGTTCATTTGGTGATGTACGGAGATCTTTTGTTGCTATGACATGTTCTTTCAAAGATAATATTCTTATATGCTGGCAAAAGGAAAAATGTATTTCAATTATGTGTTTTAGCTTTTGCCTATCATCCTGTCATGACACCTGAGCTTTAAGATTATTGTGTTTTGTTTAGTGCTGTTTACCATATAATTTAAAGTTCTGATGTTACTGTCTCCTTCATTGGCAGGAAAGTCGGTAATAATTTCCAATCAACCTTATTTTTATAAGAAGGCTGAACTTTTTCCAGGCAGTGCCTTTGTAATTGGTGCTGACACGGCAGTGAGGCTTATTAATGTATGAGCATACCACTAGAATAAATTTTGCACTGCACTTGCAACTTCATGCACTTCTACTACGTGGTTTGTTATATTGATCTTGGCTGAGAACAAAATTGAGACATTGGGTGATATAAAATATGGCGTAGTCTAAATTGATCAGGATTGGTGGCTGTGTTGCGCATCTGTTTTTGCTTCGACTATGAAATGGTGGAAAATAAGTCGAACATATTTTCCAACAGATATGGACTTGCCTATGAATATGGATCCATGTAGCAGATGTGAATATGTAATCTTTAATTAGGGTAATCCAAAGGTAATAAGGTGAAATATTATAATAAGTCCGATGGGTAACAAGTTTTTTTAGGTCTTTTTGGTAACCTCTTAGAAACAGTATAAGGTTCATTTAGTACCATAAATATCCAAAAAGATTATAAAATTGTAGATTGAAAAAAATTCGGAAAAAGAATGGAGGAAACAGATAAAGAGAGGAGAACAGGAGATATCTGATTTTTGTTTCCCATTGTTCTTGCCTTCCCATTAGTGTTGTGTTATTGTATCTGAAGGGGTTACAGATTGGCCAAATTGTTAGTTTATTTCCCTAAATCTCAAGTTTTCAGTTTTATGGAACAAGTGTGCCTTTTTGGTAATGAATTTAATTATCTAGTTTCTTCATGTTCTTTATGATATGTAGCCTAAGTACTATGACGGGGATTACAACAAGATGTTGAAGATACTCGGTGGTTGTAAAGATACAGGATGCACCTTTCTTGTGGGTGGTCGGAATGTAGAAGGTGCTTTCAAGGTGCTTGCTGCATAATAATTTAGCAACATTGTTTCTAAACATTTTTAATTTTTGATCTTGACTTTTTTGTTTATATTTTTATTCTATGTCAGTGAGACCGTTCTATGATGCTGTAGGTTCTTGAGGATTTGGATGTTCCTGAGGAGCTAAAAGACATGTTCATCTCTATTCCAGCTGAACAGTTCCGCATGGATATATCTTCCACTGAGATACGGAAAAGAAGCGGAATGTGAATATTGGTGTAGTTCAGAGTCCTCTATGCTCACAGTAGTTATTACAAGGCGCAGCTCAAAAATAATCACGTGTCTGTACCCACCTACCCAAGGTGTGTATCATATATTTAATTATACAGGTAAAAGCAAGCCAGTTTTACGTTGGCATGTACTCTATTGAAAAATGAGAAGAAAATCCTAGGAGAGTTTATGTGTTCTAAGTTTTGAATTTTCTCTTTATTCACCAAAAAAACGAGAAGAATATCGTAAATCAGAATGGAAGTTGCAGTCTATGGTTCAAATGCCAAAGGCATGCGAGTACTTTATTTTTGATCGTGTTACTATAAAATTGTCTGGTCATAATGCTGAAAAAATCATGGTCATACATGTTCATAGAATCTCTTCAGTGGACTGGAGGATACACACTAGTATGATTTCCTTAACTAGGCTTCTTCTTCTTGCCTCTACTAGGTTTCAGTAAATGGCGTATTGCAGGAGACGCTGAATATGAATGTATAGTGCATTAAAGTTCTTGGCAATTTATCCTTTTTTTGGAGTGCTGATAATTGTCCCTGATTGAAAATAATTGCTTGAACTTCTGATATGTAATTTCTTTTGGGGGAAAAGTGAGGTTTGTTTGCATATTTGACATAGTTTGCGATATTGGTTTTAAAAAAAAAACTGGAATCTTGAAAAAGAGTCCTATATTTTAAGATTAAACGTGTTGAAATGTGCCCCAAATATTTTACTGATATATGTCTTAAATTTATTAAAGGGTGAAGGAATACATTTACCTATTGTCATATTCAAAAAGAGCACTAGACACTATAATAAAATGTTGGGTCTAAAATTACCCATATTGATTCAAAAAGAGCTTAAAAATGTTACTTCCATTTAATTAATCAATGCTGACTATTAGTTTGAAAATGTTGACCAAATTAAGTGACGTAGAGGATACATGTATATGATAAAATGTAACATGGTTGTGTATTTTGATTGGGAGAATAACATGGTAGAAAATTGGGAAGAAAAAAAAGATCATGTGCTAGCAAAAAATGAAAAACAAACTAAAAACTATGGCTCCATCATTTCCAATCTCAACTGTCTTCATCTTTTTCCCCTCCACTGTCCTCTCCATCAGCGATGACTATAGCATCATCGAAGACAACCTTTGATCATCATAAGCGGTGGTGAATTTTCTCATGATTAAGAAGGTGTTTGGATGGAAACTAAACCATGGTTTTAAAAGTGCTTTTACAGTTTATGAAGTAAATATGTGAAAGAATTTGTTTAGTTTTGCGGAAAAGTGCTTTTCAAAAGTGATTTTGAGAATTGCCAAACACTCCCTAAGACAACCATCCACAGTGTTAAGATCTTTAATGTGAGTTCTCGAATCCTGCAAGCTTTCACCAGAAGTGGCATCTCCATCACCGTTAGAGTGTCTAATGGAAACATTGTGTCAAGCTTTTGGTCTCCGTCATGAGAACTCTCCATAGAGCTCTGAACACTGAGGGAATCACAGATATCAAGGTATTCAAAATCAGTTAGTTTTCCTTTTTTTATGGCAAGGATACAACCTGGAAAATGCAAACTTTGCTTTGTTTCAGGATCATTGGAGGTGGCTATGGCGCGGCAGCGCCACCGCCAATGGTGGAGCTAACTAGAGCAAACCTCTTCCAGCATGCCATAAAGACAGTAGGCAATTAGGGGGAACAAACACGATAAGCATTGTAAAACGAATCTTAAACTAAACTTAGATAAGCTTCTGTGAAGTAGAAACAAAAAAGAAAATTCCAAAAATTCATCATATGCCCTCATATATCTCAGAGAACCGAGCTTCTCATTTATCATCATCATCATCATTATTATTTCACATTCTTATCGTATCCTATACACCTTTATTTGGGAAGGTCAAATTGCTGGTGACCTGATGAGTTTGGATTCGGATAGAGGAAATAATGAATCTGTCAACGCACTGTGAAAATAATGAATTCAAATTTTCTTGTTTGATGGTGATAGAAAGAAATAGAGAGAGAGTGTGTATGCGTGTGTGTGAAGAGAGTGGTGATAGAAAGAGTGTTAGGAGGAAAGCAATGTTGGGAGGGAAGGGGTCACATTTTTTTTTTTTTTTTTTGGGGGGGAGGGGGAGGGTGAGCTGGTATTGAGTCAAATATAGGGACATTGTGTGGGACCCACAAAAATAAAAGGTAACGGGCATTTGGAAGAATTAATGGAAATGACATTTTTGTTCTGTTTTAAAATGTTCATATATATCTTTGTACCCAATATTTTATTATAGTGCTTAACGTATTTTTTAATATTATAATACTCCTCCGGTCCTTATTATAAGATCCAATTTGATTTTTTATTTGGTCCTAATTATAAGACCCAATCCATTTTGTCTCTTATATTTATGCATTTTTTTCCAAGATAATCCTTCTAATAATGATAGTTTTAGCTAATATACTTAATTAGCAAGGATATTTTAAGAATGACAACACTTATTTATTATAAATAACCAACTTAACTTACTTCCTTAATCTCCTCAAATAAGTCAATTGAGTCTTATAATTAGGACCGGAGGAGTAGATAAATTTGTTCTGTCATCTTTTATTGAATGATTTCAAGAATGACATCGTTGGCATGTACATCGTTACAGCATTTTATTTGCAAATCAACCTTGTTTCAGAAATTTGTTTACATATTTATCATGTGAATTTCTTTTCTTTCACAGGTCCCCTTGGAATCTTGCTGAGAAATTTAGAATCCAGTTTCCTGAACAATCTGCTCAAATCTCTGTTGCCTTTGCTTGCTAGATAATTTACTTCATATTCATACTGCTCATACATAACTGGCAGGGTCATCATGCAGAGGAAAGCTGCGTAAAAGAATACATAGCAGATCAATTAGGGTTATGTTAGAAGCTTAATGACTTTACCATGATATAAATGCATCTTTTGTTATTCTTACTGATATAAAATAGATTCAGAGCTGTGAAGGAAGCCCCAACAACTGACAAGATCCAGAGACCAATGAGTGTCTGAAATTCAAGAACTTGATGTTAGTTAACAAGTTATTGGAGAGAATATTTATGAGAGAAATTGAAGAGAGTTTCTAAATACCATGAATAAGAGTTTCAGATCTTTCCCAGTTGAAATCTCAAAAAATGTCCTTATGAACCAGTTGAGTCTCTTGAATAGGTATCTCCAGGTTGATTCTGATATTCCAGCTTCATAGATACATGGAGGACTCCTGCAATACAACTAATTAATCTGCTGTATGGAGATTATAGGAGGATAGGACTTCAATTTTTCCCCCAAAAAAAAAAATATGGTTACTTTTTTTCTAACCAACAAGCACATGATTGACTCCAAGCTTATAGTTTTATTGGAAAACCGAAAAAAATATACTTGCAGTATAGGCAATTTTTTTGGGGGAAAAAAACAATTATCTGGTATATAGTACCAATATATCATAATCATGTTCAAGTGTCGCCAAGTATAATCGGAAGTAATTTTAAAATATGACTTTTTTAATTGACAAGTGTTAAATTTTTAATTTTCTTTAAAAAGAATTGAGTTCTTTCTGTTCTGCTCAATTCAACTACCGTTAATTTCTTGTTGAAACTTTTGTCCTTGTTGATAAGAGAACTACAAATGAACACCAGTATGAGGATGAGCTATACATTACCAAGTGATAAGTCCTGCAGAATTATACCAGAGGAAGAAGAAGAGAATATTGAAAATGAGGAAGTAAGAGAGCAAAGTAATAAAATGGAATTCCACCACTTCAAGCAGAAGCCAAATAGTGGACATCCCAACTAAGATCACAGCCGATAGCTTCTTGTCCTTCCACATCAATATATCAGCAACTGCAAAATCAGTTCTACAGTATCAGAAGAAAACACACTTTTACAAAAATGATAATAATATACTCCTATGGTTCTTAGTGTGAGATGCAATTAACTAATTTAAGTAGATTAAGAATATTAATTAAATTAGTTAATATGATTTTTTTCCCCCTAAAACACCCTAATCATCTTTTTTAATTTCCTCTCCTCCTCTCCTATTGAATTATTATTAAGAGAATGTCAATAAAGTTAATTTGAATAGAATTGATAAATATGTGAAATAAGTCTTATATATATAATCAATATCAACTATCAAATTTACTTTCAGCCATTGTCAGCCTTGAAGCTTTTCTCTGGTAGAGATGTTTCCAAATTGAACTCATGAACCTCTACTTATGGCCAAAAAAGAAAGAGACATTCTCCATAAAAAAGAGATGTCGTTTAAACTCAATATGATAATGTCTGATATCAGATGCTTGCATTGAAAAAAGCCATCCATGAATAAGAATGGGGTAGGAATTTTTTACATTGTAAAGTTTTTGTGTGATTCAATAGAGTTTATTTCTTTTTCTGCAAATTAATTAAGCTGCAAAAATTATCCACGTGGATTGTAGCAGAAAATATAAAACACACAAAAAAGAAAAGAAGGAATAAAAAGAAGATTAAAATTAGAAAATATCTGACCCTTTCTTCCACCAAGAAGGGCATGAAATGGCCTTTGACGGCCAAACAACCTTCCTTGACGTGAAGCTTCATATGAACTACTTGCCATTGCTGCAAAAACAGATCTCTGAAACTCTGTTGATGATTATGCTTTTTGCTTAACCAATTTATTTGTGAAAATTAATTGTGATTCATGGGGCCATCATAAAGACTATATGTATAGATAGTTATGTACACAACAAAAGATGGTAAAGTCTAAGCTTTGATGCAAAGAAACAAACTCTATATAACGAAGGAAAGGAATGACTTAGCCATGGCCTTCAAGTTTTAGTTTCACGTGCTCTTCATACATTTACCCACATTGATACTCCTTAATGAAAATCATTTTTAATTACTAAAAGTATATTATACCCACTTATGTAGAGCTGGTAATACGGGCTGGGCCCGCGGGCCCAGCCCGCCAACCCGCCAAAAATGGCGGGCTCGGGTTGGCAAAATGCCAGCCCGCCAAGGTGCGGGCTACTCCAGCCCGCACCGTTTTCAGCCCGCTCCGTCGCGGGCTAGCCCGCTTTTTTTTTTTTTTTTTAATTTTAATTTTTATATAATTTCTAATATGTTATACAACATAATTGGAGGATTTTAACCCCCAAATTTCATATTTACATCTTCTCATCCATGTAATTGCATATGTAATACATACATAAAAGATCTACTTAATTAATTTGGATAAGAAAAATAGTCAAATTAATTATTTAGAAAAAAATATGTGTTAGTTTTTCTAAAATATCTTCTCAAATTATAAATTAATCCTCACATTGTTTTATTATAATTCATTACTCAAGTTTAAAACTCCAAATCCAATTTTAACATTACAAACTAAGTCCAAACTTATACAAGTAATAATTTTTTAAAAAAAAAAAAAGTTAGGCGGGCCGGCGGGCCGGCGGGCTAGCCCGCCAGCCCGCCTTGGCGGGCTCGGGCTGGCAAAATGCCAACCCGCCAAAGTGCGGGCTACTTCAGCCCGCACCGCTTTTGGCCCGCACCGCTGCGGGCTGGCCCGTATCCGCACCGCCAGCCCGCATTCTCAGCTCTACACTTATGTCATATGCTTGTTGAGTGATTCAGATGTGCAAGGTATCGCAATTATTTTAAAAGAAAAAAAAAAGAAGAAAAGGAAAAAGTATGTATTGGTTTCATCTATGCTTTCAAGCTGACATTATTTTTATTTGTATTTAAATAATTATGATTTCCTCCTTTCAGCTAACAAAAATTGAACTGGCCACTCTCTAAATGTGGGTCCTTTTATTATTTCTCAAGTTGCTCCAATCCTTTAGTATATGATATTTCTTAGTTATTCTCTTGAACAGGTGTTAAAATTCTTAGTTCTTTTCCTGCATCTTTTTCTGATTTATTTTCTTGTTGTTCATTCTGATTAAAGGCATTTGTGGAAAAAATTTAAGACTATTTTTTTTACCTGAGAAAAGGCTATTAACTTTTTACAAATCGACTTATATTTGAGACCACAAAAATCTTTTAGATGACGTCTTAAAGATATGAGGGAGCATAATAATATTAAGATTTAACTGACTCTTCAACTTTACTTTTTCAGTTTTGGCTAACATATTAGGACCCATTTGGAATAACTTATAAGTGACTTTTGTGATTTACAGAATATAAGGTAAGGATGTGAGAGGAGTTTTGTCTCGACTTACATAAAACGCTTTTATAAATGATCTCAATCGTGATAACAAGCAGGGCTTAAGATTACTGAATTCTATTAAAATTTTGATTTGGTAAAAAACGGGACTATGTCTAATAGAAGGAGTAAATCTCTCACAATGTGGTAAACTAAAATTTAAATTCCTACTGAAAGAAGGGCTCACATTTAGTGTCTAATATTGCTTCTAATAGAATTATCCTCAACAAGAGAACATCTATGCGTTGGGAAAAAAGAAATCAATTTGGTCAAGATTTATGGGCTTAGTAGGGTTAAATTTAATTCTGAAACTGGGAGAGAGATACTGATAACCGAGTCTGACCTTCATTAGGCGCATCACCAAATCTGCCTGCTTAAGGAAAACCGATTTGGTTGGATAGTCTTTGACGGGTATTTTATCCAGTTCATAAGCATTGATTAGAAGAATGTCAATTAATTATAAATAATTAATGAATATGTTAAATATTATTTTTTTAATAAAATTTACTGTTAATAAAGAAAATAAATTTAATGATTTCTTAGTTCCTCTTTTACCGAAATATTTTGATATTCCTCTACATACTACATGCTTTTCCATTTTAATCTACATATCAAAAATGAAAATTCCTTGCATAAATCAAAATAATTAATTATTAATTTTGAAATTATATAATTGCAAAGAAATAATTAATCAAAATTAATAAGCAAGTCTACATAATTTCATCATTTTTTTAAGATTTTACAATTTTTTCATTGCATCCTTACAGTTTTTTAATTATATTTTAACATATTAGTCTCTATAATCATAATTTATTAATTTGTACAAAAATAACATTAACGGCGTAACTTTCACTTTATATACACTTTGAATTATTTTTTTGCATATGAATATAAATTAAATAAAAATAAGCCATATTACAAAATATATACAACTGTAAGGAAACAATTATGAGCAGAATGATTTATTTTTTATGTCAGTAATAATTGAATTATCCAATCATTTTACTATTAAAAACCTACAACGCACCTTAGTCGGCGTTCGCATGAGCCCAATCAGCATATTATAAGTATAGGACTACGGCTATAATCAAAGAAATTGTCAGGATCTAATAAGAAGAAAAAATTGTCAAATCCTAATTAAAAATCAGGTGAAATTATAATACAAATTAATTAATTTTCTCAATAATTAGTCCCTGAAAAATATAAGAATATTGTTATTGATGAATATGACTCATTTAAGACTTCATCCAAACCAACGTCCACCCTAATTAAAATCACAAGACTGACAATACAAAGCACGCAATTTAATGTCATGAGTGAAATGGCAGTGTCACAGCATTAATATTGTGTGGCTTCACAGATATGACATAATTGGTGGTGGTTAGTTTGGTGATCACAGCAGGAATTAATATTGTGTGACTTCATAGATATGCATATTAATAAATATGGTTGGTTTATTCTGAGCCTCAGAAGAGAACTTTGGCTTCAAAATTGCAGGCTTGATCCTAATTATTCATCAGCCATCAGTATCCCCAAGCAACGCAACCAGCAATCACAAGTCACTAATGAAACAAAGTGCAATAATCTGAGAAGCAAGCTCTCAAACTATAACATTAGAATGAGAACTTTAAGATGCAAATGAAGATAACATAGCTCATACTTTTGAAAACTAACATTAATTATAACCAGAGCAGGAAAGTAAGAACAACCATAATATACCATCTATATATATATATCTTGTTTGCAGCAGTACCCATAATAATACATTATACATCCTCCCATAGCCACCAAAATTGCGTAAGACCAATCCATGCCATATATTTCATTTCAGGCCTTTTCAAACTCTCCACCTTGTTGGGGATGGTTGAAATTGGAAGTGGCCAATCCAACTCCTTCATTCCGGTGCTTCTCCCAGCCACCAGTATCAGCCCTGGCGTGAGTGCAGTAGTACACAATGGAAGCCAACAAAGACAATAATGTCAAGGCAGCACCAGCTGCAAACACTCCTTTGCGAAGAGTTGCACAAGATAAGTTGTTTTGGCCGAAGATGCCTCGGTACTTTGTGTGGTATGCGTTCCTTGCTGATCCTGCTATCAAACATGCCTCTGCTCCCAGAAATGTAATCCTGATATTTCCATTCAAAAGATCATCTCAATTTTCGCATTCCATTTCTATCCAACGCTACATCAACACCTACTAGTTTGCAAACACAAACGAGCTAACTGATTTCCATCCACTAGTTTGAAAGATCCCACTACTTTGCATTTTCCCCTCTAGATAAACCTAATATGAAATTACCCTTCAGCTTCTATACCCAAGAGTTGACAGCAATATACCAACATCAATAGATGACTCTCAGATCTAATCTCAATATGTCGGTACTACGCTTAGGGGTTGTTTGTTTCAGTTGCTTGTAAATACTTTCACACAAGTCAAAACAAAACCTCACTTACTTCTTACATCTAACTCTGCAAAATTACTCCCAAAAAGCTAATCCGTTATTGGTTGACGGTAATATTAATCTCTGTTCCCATCACTTTGTTTTTACAGGCGCATACTATACATGCTTTGACAGAGCTCAGTTTAGTACCTTCAAGTACTCACCCTCTAGTTTCTTTCTTTCTATAAATAAAGCAATTGAAATTTCCCTTCAGCTTCTATATAGCTAGTTATAATGATAATGATTAAAAACTAGACTTTCACAATGAATAAAAAGACGTTAAAAGACAAATATATACTACTACTTTCGCAACAGCTTATAGGTTAAGAAAGAATTTGTACAAATCGCACGGCGTAAGATAAATCGAACGATTTTTTACTAATAAATTATTGACTGTACTACTCTATTGGGCCCTAATTGACTCTAATATGTGATAGAGAAGCATAGATGTTGATCAGTTTACAGATATGGAACTGGCGAAAATGAAAGATAGAGAGAGAAATAGGGGATAAGGAACATGGACTTTGAAGCGTCGAAAAAGGATTGAAGAAAATAGAAATAGAAATTAATGAGATTTACCAGGAGAAAATGAAGAAGAAAGTGGCGCAAGTGGTGGAGCAACCAGTGACAAGCCCTTTGCCGAAACAGAGGCATCTGGTGACACCGTGAACCACCACCTGGCTGACCAGCAACAAAGCAAAAGCCGCCAGACCGTACACCGTCGACGCATCGGTGTCGTAAACGCAGAAGGTCCGGTCGTCGTACTCATCGGGCACGATTTTGGCCTGGAAAAACCGAGAACACGAACAGTAGTAAGGTTTCACTACTTCATAGCATGCGAATCAGTACCAAAAAAAAAAAGAAGAAAGAACAGAAGACGATTACTTTACTACGACGGCGTTCGGCGCCGACGGCAAGAACAAAGGCGATGAGGTGGAGGGAGACGACGGTGGCTAGAATTGGGACGGAAACGGCCATCAGTTCCTCTCACTGTCTGTCTGCTTCTTCACGCTCTCTCTCTACCCCCTCTCTCTCTTCACTTCACTTTACCGTGCGTCGATGCTGCTGCCAAAGTGATGATATTTTAGTCACTTCACACGTTATTTCATTTTCCGGCTTTTCATGGAATAATAAATATAATAAATCCAAATATCTGCTCCACTTTTGTGGCTTTTCTCTCTTTATTCTTTTCTTCTTCTTTTTTCTTTTTTGTCAGTCATCTTATTTGACCAAAACTTGAAGATAATTATTTCTGGTAATTAGTTAATCATTTTTAAATTTTTACTTAATTAGTTCATTAGAGTTTTAGCTTCAATGATTTAAAAGTAACAGATTGTGAAAAAATAAATAAAAATCACTTGAATGATGAATTTCATAGTTTAAGTATAATTTCGGGGGAAACATATACTATAATTTTAAAAATTAAAATATTTATTATAAGTGCTGCAAAATAAATTTAAAAATTATATAATTCCAAACTTAAATCCATCAATCAGCTTTAGCTCCCGCTCGTTAAGTCAAATCATAGACCTCATCATTAAAAGACCCACCCCCTTCAATACCGCGCATCTCACCATATGTAAATTGAGGGGGAAAAAAAGCTAAAAACTTCTAAATTTTAGATAAATTCCACGTATTTGTTATGAAATTGTCAATGTCAATAATGAAACACATGGCATCCTATGAATGAGTTATAATTTCACAAAAACCATTATTTTTGTTTTTACTTTTTGTTAGAAGAAAACAAATAATACCATGTAAAAAATTACTACGCTACTATGTAATAAACATATTTATTATAAATAAATAATTTAATATTTTTAATATTTTTAAATTAACTAGTTAGTTCTTATGTTAAGAAGCCAAAGTAATAGCAATTTCCATTAAAAAATAATAGTCAAGACAAGATTTATAAAAAAATAAGAAGTTATTAGAACTAATTTATACTTTTAAATGTCAGGAAGGGTTAGGAAAACACAAAAGAAATTGTAAAAATTATGAAATTGAAAATTAAGTATTTTGTAAAAAAATCTATTATAATTTGTCATTAAATTGATGTTAAAACTCATACAGATTTTGTCACGAGTCCTAATCTATGATTTTGCAATTTTCACGATTTTTTTAAAGAGTTATAGACAACACATTTAAAATTCGGAAAAAATTGTTTATTACTGAAATTAGAAAATATCAAAATAATCGCTTCAACTAAAATGAGATCTCAAATTTGGGTAAAATGATCTTACTGTTACTCACTTTTTTCCTTTAAAAAGAGAATCTATTATTCCCTGTAGTTCATAATATGAGAGATTTTTTAAAAAATAATTTTAGTCTCAAATATAAGAAGTCGACGGAAAAATTTATGATAAATTTTCACTTTTACTTTTTGTCAGAAGAAAGAGAGTTATAAATGTAAAAAAAAAATATGAGAAAATTTTCCGATCACATAAAAGTAAAGCAGATGGCTTTTATTTATTTACAACACATTTAATAAATTAACTGACAATTCTTTATTTGAAAATTTAACTAGTGTCTTATATTATATAAATTAAAAAAAAAAAGTAGATTTGTAGAAGCTCTCATGTTGGCGGCAGCCGCGATAGCTACCAACAATTTTTGGTAAAACTGGTCATGGCCTGATTTGATCCCATCAATTTTTAGTTTTCCAGAACACTCCCACCATAAAACACAAAAACTTCTTAATAAAATTTTATATAAAATAAATACCAAGTCTTTTTTTTTTTTACTAAAACATATGTATCTTTCTATTAGAGGCAATCCTATTTGAATACCACGTTGTGAGAGACTAGCCCATTCTGTTAGATCCAACCCTCATTGGTAATAAATACCAAGTTTTGACCATAATACATTAGCGATTGTTTCACTACATTGATAATTCTGTTACAAGTTTAATAAAATTCTAGGGCAAAGAATTGACTACAAAAGATTACTCCTCTGCATCTATTTATAACCAGAGAAAGAAGATATTTTTTGATCCTATTTATAAGGTACTGAGAGAAAAAAATTTATATGAATGTATAATTTTACCTTTTATTTATTATTATGTTAACTTTGTTTAGATGAGGTAAAATGTATATTAAATAGGGATAAAGTTGAAAAGCTGTTAAATTTTAAATGAAAGTTAATGAAGTTTAAAATTTTTCTTAGTCTACATAAAACATGTTAAAAGTGACTTTTAAATAAGACCAAAAGAGTAGTCATTAATTACAATGTACTGATTATTAACCACAGCAAATTAACATTTACTCAATCTTTTCACCAAGTTTACAACTCTAATACGAGCTTAAGGATGTCATGGTGTAAGGGATTTAATACAACAAATTAGTCATTAGCTATCATCTAATGAATATTGGCCGTAATATATTAACAATTTCACCGATAGGCTTACAACTCTTTTATAGACTTAAAGGGTATTTGAGTAGAAATCAAATTATAATTTTAAAAGTAATTTTATAGTATACGAAGTAAATATGTAAGAAGAGTTTTGTTTCAATTTGTGTAAAAATACTTTTTAAAAGTGTTTTAGAAAGAAACCAAACACTCCCTTAAAGAAATTCTGATGTAAAGAAACTGACTATATAGTCTTTGCATTCTTTTTATAAATTATAAATAATCGAATTAGGTAGATCAAAAACTAGTCGCAACTAATTAAAAATAAAATTATATAAAAATGCAATTTAATTTTTTAAAGTAGTTATATTAGTTAGGAAAGACTATTTTGCAGATACTTATAGTTTTAAGAAAATGGCAAATAAAGACCCTCCATATGCAAAATGGCAGATAGGTCACCTGAATAAGTGAAATTGCTCACAAGGACCGGGTCTCAAATTGTCATCATGAAATCATGGCCAAATTACCAAAATACCCCTCTTTAATTTTTTTTTAAAAAAAGAATGCCACTGCCTCTTCGGAATCCGGCCGCCGGCGCCAAAGCTCCGGCACCCCGGCTGCCAACCGCCGGAGCTCCGATGCCGGCGGCCGGTTCTGGCCATTGCCGGTGGCCTTCCTTTGTTTTTTTTTTTTGCAACTGTTTTTTTTTAAATAGGGGGAAAGTGAGGTTGGGGGGATTTGATCCCCTAACCTAATGCTTCTCAAAATTAGAAATGACCATCGAGCCAACAAATTTTTGCTAACATTATAATACAAAAATATATAAGTTAACTCATTTACTCTTGTTTCAGGTGATAACAACAATACATTTGAAAATAACAAATTCTGATTATAAAATAACACGTCTAGAATGAAAATTTAACAATATGTTTTTTTTATAACAACAAATTTTCTTGCAGGTGATAACAACAATACATTTGAAAATAACAAGTTCTGATTATAAAATAACAAGTCTGAAATTAAAATTTAACGACACGTTTTTTTTATAACAACACACTTTGTTTCAGATGATAACAATATATTTGGAAATAACAAGTTTAGAATTAAAATTTAACAGCACCATTTTTTGTTATAACAACACATTTTATTTCAAGTGATAACAACAATACATTTGAAAATAACAAGTTCTGATTATAAAATAACAAGTCTGGAATTAAAATTTAACAACACGTTATTTTATAACAATTAATTATTTTATACTTTTAAAAAATAAATTATTTATAACTTATAAAAAGTATTTTTAATCTATTTAATTTGCTAAAAAAATAATTTTTATCTCCAATTTATAATCAGAACTTGAAGTATAATTTATTATGGATTAAAATTACTTTTTTATTGTTCAAATTTATAAATAAAATTTAGGGAAAATGACAACACACTTTTTTAATTTTTTTAAAAAAAATTTAATCTATATATCTATACAACTCATTATAAATCAAACTATTTCTTATAAATTATAAATAGTACAATTTGTTGTAGATTAAAAATACTTTTTGATTGCTTAAATTTATAAATGAAATTTATCTCTAATTTATAATTAAAATACTCTTTTATTCTTTAAATATAAAAACTATTTTTAATATTTAAAGAATGAAATAATAAATTATACTATAATATTTAAATACTTAATAATAAATTTTAATAGTTAAAGAATGAAATAATATAAAAATTTATACTATGATTTATAGATTAAAAATACTTAATTATAAATGTTTTATAATTTATGAGAAGTAGTTTGATTTATAATGAGTTGTATAGATATATAGATTAAAAAGCATTTTTTTAGAAAAAATAAATATATTAAAAATATTTTTATAAGTTATAAATAATTTATTTTCCAAAATCATAATATAAATAATTTTCTAAAAAAACGTGTCGTTAAATTTTAATTTCAGACTTGTTATTTTATAATCAGAACTTGTTATTTCCAAATGTATTGTTGTTATCACCTGCAACAAAATTTGTCATTATAAAAAAAACATATTGTTAAATTTTCATTCTAAACGTGTTATTTTACAATCAAAACTTGTTATTTCTAAATGTATTGTTGTTATCACCTGGAACAAGAGTAAATGAGTTAACTTATATTTTTTTTTGTATTATAATGTTAGTAAAAATTTGTTGGCTCGATGGTCATTCCTAATTTTGGGAAGTATTAGGTTGGGGGATCAAATCCCCCCAACCTCACTTCCCCTCTATTTAAAAAAAAAACAGTTGCAAAAAAAAAAAAACAAAGGAAGGCCACCGGCAATGGCCGGAACCGGCTGTCGGCATCAGAGCTCCGACAGCTGGCAGCCGGGGTGTCGGAGCTCCGACGCCGGCGGCCGGATTCCGAAGAGGCAGTGGTGTTCTTTAAAAAAAAATTAAAGAGGGGTATTTTGGTAATTTAGCCATGATTTTATAATGGCAATTTGAGATCCACTCATTGTGAGCACCTAGCAATTTCACTTATTTAGGTGACCTATCTGTCATTTTACATATTGGAGGGTCTTTATTTGCTATTTTTCCTTAATTTTATCTTATTAGTAGCTGGTCAAAAACATACTCCTCCGGTCCTTAATATAGGACTCAATTGTAAAGTTGGTTTTGGTCCTAAATATAAGACCCATTTCTTATATTTATCAATTTTCTCTAAATTACCCCTATAAATATTCCTTCAACCATAATCAAGTAGAAGAGGGAGAGTGGGTATTAAGAAAGATGATTATGGTGTTTTAGGAAAAATGTGTCATATTTCTTATAATTAACTAACTTACCTAACTTCTTTAATCTAATCAAATTAATTAAATGGGTTTTATATTAAAGACCGGAGGAGTATTTTGTTAGGAGTATCGCTTCTCCCCCTTCTAATCCAAAGACGCTTTAATTAGATGGAAGGCAACAAGTCAAAATAAACAGCTGCACCACGGTTGGCTGCAGCATATCCGCTTCCAATCCCGCCGCTTTCCTTCCCTGCTTTTGCGGCTTTTCTTCTTTTTAAATTTTAAAACATGTTATAAGAAAACCACTGTTGTCGCATTGTAAATTCGTTTAGTTTTAAATATAAATATTAGACGGATAATTAATTCACACAAATGAATAAATTAATTATTTATAAAAATAATTTGATTTTGGTAAAATATACCTTATTTTAATTATTTATATTATTTGTATTTTTTTCCTATTGACACACGTATTTCTCTGTTAGAAATAATTTTATTTGATGCACTGATAAGCTTTGAATATTTTTTGTCAAATTAAGAAAGAATAGCTCTTTTTATTAAATTCGTATTAATTGTACATACTAATATGAGTAGTTTTAAAAAAACATATGAATGAAAAGAAGATTAATGTATGTCCGAAACTCTTCAACTTTTACATTTATGACAAATAAAGTATTATTTACTTTTTTCAATATAAAGAGAGGAAGAAATATAGTAACCATTAAGAAGGAGTTTGACAACTCTCACAATTACTGAAAAAAGGGTATTTTTAAAAAACTAATTCAAAACAGCCAAATAACTGGAAAGTACTTATGGCTTATCTTTGGACAGGTTCTTATGGATCGCGTGGCAGTACCCAGAAGGTACTTTGGTCTCAAGTTTTCTGTTTTTTGGTCAAAAACTTTGGCCTCAAGTTTCACGAGTTAGAGATAGATGGCTTCTGTGATTTTTTTTAATATCAATCAAATAAGTAAGATGCTTTCCGTGTGTGGAGTTTATGGGACCCAAAGAAATCTATCAAATCACGCCCAAGCTTCAGAGGACGTCAGGGAACTTTATAACTTTTTCCACAAAATTATCCCATCATGTGAATTTATAACTTTTTGTTGAATTAATTTCTTTTGGGATTCTCATGGAGGCAAGAAACGGATCCATCTTCCGAACAATAATAAGCTCTTTTAGCCAATTGACGAGGGGAGTTTGGGTCTCAGATCTTCCAAGGTCACTAAATCGAATTCCTTAGACTCTTAAAGGCCAAATATTTTGACTTAAACTTCCCCTCAATTATTAAACTCCCATATAATTCTTTTTGGATCTAAAGATATTGCAAAGTGTGCTCATCTTATAATCAACAAATTAGCTTGGAGGGTAAGAAATAGTGAGTCAATTCTACTAAACAATCATCTTTGGTGGTCCATGTAGTTCGATCAACCACATGTAAGTCTTGTTGACAAGGCGACTAATCTATTAATGCATGTACTCTCTACGTGAAATTACTTAAAATGGAATTATCCTTTGGTTTTTTTATTTTACCCTTGGCATATTGTAAAGGATATTAGAAGTGTTTGGATAAAAACCAAATCATGATTTTAAAAATATTTTTATGGTTTATGAAATAAATATATTAATGAATTTGCCTCGTTTTTCAGAAAAATAAAAACATTTTTGAGGGTTGTTTAATCATCCGAATTCCTATCTCCATGGTTAATTTGCTTGGACTAATAGTAATTCAGAATCTTACACAGTCAAGAAGGGGTCAAAATTTCTGTACCCCCTACAATCTTCAAGCAATACAAATGATAAATTTTTTTAGCGAGTTATTTGGAAATCTCCACTACCTTTTAATTACATTCTTCATTTTTAGAAGCTTCTTAATTCTTCTTTGCCTTCTAGAGACATTTTAGAGAAGCATCGTCTTCCTGTTCATGAATTTTGCCCTTTTGGTTTTCATATTAAAGAATCTTTAGAGCATATTTTTTCCCCATTGTTTTTTGGAGCCTTATGGTTTGAATGTTTTTTTACTAGAATTTTCTCTTCGGGCTTTCTGGAATGAAAGATTTAACTTAAGAATCTTCTTTGGGAATTGCATGATTCTAATTACTTAGGCTTTGATATGTGGTATCTTATGTTTACTGGGAGTTATCTGTGGAAAGAGAAAATCAATGGCCTCCTCTCTCTTGTAAGCTTGGCTTTTGATAAGTCAAAATTAACTCCTCAAAGCTCTGCTAGTCACACTTTACTAGATGATGATTGTTTAAAGAGGCTTCATGGATGGAGTATAATCATTTACAAGTTTAAAAAGCCAAGGAGGCATTTCTGTCAATCTCTTATTTGCTGACACAGATCTAGACTCGTGTGAGTTTCTATAGACAAACAATACAAAGTCTGGGTTAATTTTTATCTCTAACTATTTGAGAGCTTCCTTGCTTTTGATCCATAATTCTAAATTATTTCATATTGAGAATTATCCGAATCTGCACATTATTTCTGTTGGAAAGGTCTCTTTTAGTATTACAGCTGCCATTAAAATGAAGCTTCATTAAAAATTCTAGCTCTTGTTCATGATTTTTATCTATTTTTTCAAGCAAATTTCTCCTAATGTATTTTCTTGTTTTCTAGAACATAGCTTAAGCTCCTCTTGTTTTAGTACTTTGTAAACTTTAAAGCTTTATATATATGGATCTCATTTTGTCTTTTATAAAAAAAAAACTTTTTTCATTTTTATTATTATTATTTTTTCATATTTTTCTTATTTTGTACATATAATATATATGTGTATGTATTATTTAGCAAAATTTATTTTTTTTGTGATTTTATAACTAAATTTATTTTTTTAGTAATAATTCAAACAACTCTATTTTTTGGGCTGATTTATTTATAAAAGTCAATTCAAATATAAATTACAATTATACAAACTAATTTTTACTCAATTTTAAGCTTACAAGAATCAAATAGAAAATAAATCATTTTTTCCACTAATCCACGGACACCCATAAATTCCTAAAGAGCCACTCTTCTAAAAAGTTCCATTAAAAAAGGAGTTTTCATTGAGTTAGTGCTAGATGGCACGGATTAAGGACATGATTCACATTGGGGTCAGACCTTCTCTGCTATCCTTTTCATCATCTTCCCCTCCACCATCTTTTTTTTACATTCACAACCATTAAATCAAAATTCTAATAGTTTAGATTTACGAGTAACATTTTATAAAAATAAATATTATTATAATTTTAGATTAAAAAAGATAAATAAATTTAAATTGGATCTAAGAAGTTCATGATTATGGTAAAAAATGATTGTAAGCTATTCAAATCAAATTTAAATTTATTTATCTATCTTTGTCTAAAATTATATAAACATTTTTTTATAAAATGTTAAATCAGTACTGTTTTAAAAGGAAGTGGAGGATAGCATAAAAGATCTAAAGGGTGTTTGGATGGAAACCAAACCAGAATTTCAGAAGTGATTTTACGGTTTACGACGTAAATATGTAGAGAAATTTATCTCAATCTACAAAAAAGTGCTTTTCAAAAATACTTCTCATACCATTTAAACACCTCCTAAGCCAGTCCAAATAGTTTACTCGTGGCCTTATGTTCACTTTTCATGTGCCTTATTTATTTGTGTTTGGACTTTGGAGGTTAGACAAATTTTAATGTTTGTTAAGTGGTTATTTTATTGCTTTGGTAATGAATTCCTTAAATTACGGAACCAAATGCCCCCATCATGCGCTAGAAATTTAGAATCTTTCTACGAAATCGATAGTCCTGTCCTAATCCCAACGTTTTTTTAATTGGGAACAATTTTTTAATATTCTATTATAAGATAATTTTTTTGGCCAAACTATTATAAGATATTTGAGTAACTGGTTAATCTGATTCAAGGTTGGTAGCTACCCCTCCTAGCACAAATATTTTCTTTTGTTTTTTTTAATATAAAAATCATTCTATTGAAGACAATCCTGTTTAAGATATTATCAGTATTAAATGTAGGCACTTTTTCCTAGGATTCAAATATTGATTCATCATTTTGTAAAGAATTAACCCGTTCTACTAAACCTAATCTTCCTTGATAGCACGAAAATTTTCTATATGACTTGAACTTAAAATTTAGAAGAATTTAATAGGGCCTTGCACCACTACATCAACTCTCTCTGTTGGTGGAACAATTTTTATTTTTGATCACTTGGGAAGTAGGAACTCTCTTTTGTGTTTTTTTTTGGGTATATCACTAATAAGAACTCTAAAAATTATTGCCCTGAGTTTTTCATATTTGAATTGTTTCTAGCTCTAAGCAATTTGATAGCTAATTTTAATTTTTCATTGCAGTTAATCACACGAATTTATCCTGATGGCTAATACTAATGCTTTTTTCCGGATTTGGAGATGAGGGACCCTCTCATCTTGTCATCGTCATTGGGCCTATGACATTTACAACTATCAGGCCAATCTTTTGGCAGATAAAAACGAGTACTAATTTTCATAATTTAATAAAAATATAAATCATTTTGAATATTAAAAAATCAAAATTTGTAGTTTAAAATTTGATAGACTAAAACCAAAAGTCATGCAAACTTGAGAGACTAAAAATTGTATTATAAATGCCAGATTCAATTATGAACAAAAAATTATGGTTATTATATCAAAAACTATTATTACCTGCTTTTCAATTATATTTTTAGAAATTTCATCCCAATGCCCTATTTTGATTTTTTTTTTTTTACCGAAACCTATTTTGATTATATCAAATATGGTTATAAATTAATTTTATAAATTCTGTTTTTCAATGTGCTCCAAACATGTAAGGATTGTTTTCCAGAAATAAACTCCTAATTTAAGCAAAATATGGGTGTTAGATTGAGGATCCTATAATTAATTTAATCAAAATATGTGTATTTGAGTGGGAATTGCAGAAATTAAGATTTCAATAAATAACTGATTTTCTAATGAGCTCCTGATTAGGCACTTAGGAATTAGGATGTGTTTGAATTGCAGTATTAAAACTGACTTTTATTCCATCTGATTTTTGCAAACTTAAATTTAGATAAAAGTCAATTAGTATAATGTGATTTATGTTTGAATTAAGTTTTGTAAAAAAGTCAATTTAAAAAATTGAAAGTTATTGGAATGATTAATAAAAAAAATTTTAGATGTAAAATGATAGAAAAAATGACAAATTTTATTAAATAATACATATCTATATTATATATATAACGTAATAATTCTAATAGAAATATTAAAATTAAATTTGTAAAAATAAGAATAGTTAATATATTATAGAGAAAATTTGAAAATATCAAAACTTGTATGAAAATTTTAATTGGTAAAAGGACCTAAATGAGAGTACTAGTAATTTACGTATACAAAACTTGTAGAATACTAATATTTTATGTGTACAAAAATTTATCAATTCCTCCTTACCAATTAAATTTCTAATGGATGTTTTTTCCTTATTTTTTCTAAATCTTATTATTTAAATTTGTTCTTCTTTAGATACTTTTATACATATCAAATTATTGGGTTTGTTGGAGTAATTTTTTTTTTCTATTGTTATTTTTTTTCTCTTTCTATATTCTCACTAATCATATTTGTTTGGCACCGTGCCTAACTTTTGTTTTAAAAGTTGGTTGGACAAAAAACCTACCCAAACAATCCTAAACCCTAAACCTACGAACCTTTGTTTTACCAATTCTAAGTCACGTTTTCTCTCTTGAACAGATATGCAAATAAATATTGAGAATCTCTGAGCCCGTACAGATTCTTAAACAGGGTATATTTCTTTTGAGGCAAAGTTTGGCTAGTTCTTAGCTCAATGAAGTGGTTACAACATGCTTAAAGGCCATTGGATGCATCAAGGAGCAGGATAAATTAAGTACTACCTTTTATAATTAATATAAAAATTAGTTAGAGATTTAATTTGATCATAAAAATAAGATTTTAATCCATTTTGCCTTCAAAATTTATTTATTTTAGCCCCAAATAATCTCTATTGTGATTACATATGTTAAAGAGTTTTCATCAAGTGATAGTTCTAATACACATGATTAATAGAGAAATTTTAGTGAAAAAAATATTTATTTATTACAAATAACTAAATTGAGTAATTTTCTTAATTATAGGGTAATACTTTTCAGGTCTTTAATATAATACCTATTTAACTAATTTGATTAGGTTAAGAAAGTTAAGTAAGCTATTTAATTATAAGAAATATAACATGTTTTTTCTAAAATGCCATAAATATCTTACTTAATATCCACACTCTCTCTCTTAGTTGATTATAGTTGAGGGAGTATTAATATGAGTAATTTAAGAAAAACTAATAAATATGAGAATTACATCATATATTTAAGATTAAAATTAACTAAATAATTAGATTTAATATTAAAGACTGAAGTAGTATGATTGTTGTTATTAATAAATGTTTTATTCAAAAGTGACAATTATTCTTAAAAAAAAAATCTGAAACTTCAAAATAACAGGTACTTTGAAACGGGAATTGCATGATATTATTATGAATCTTGAAACGACAGTTGTAAATGCATGTATCCCAGGCGTCCAACAATTTTTTTGATAAGGCACCCGGCCAAAATGTCTTTCCCCTTTTTATTATATTCTTTCAGTTTTAAATATAAAATTTATTTTGTATTATAATTTGAATTATAAAAAAAATTACAATAAGGTCCCAAAAAAATAATTATTAAAATTTTTTAATAATAACCCAAACAATATATAATAACAAACTTTTATGACTTATTTCGTAATTACTTCTCTATTTGGGACCTCATTATAATTTTTCTTAATTATATTATAAAATGGACCATACATTTAGGGTTTATAAATACCAACAAAAATGCAGATAGAAATTATACATATGAATAATAGGTATTATATGATATCCAGATGTCAAGGGACCTTTTTTTTTTTTTTTGCCTGATAGATGTCAAGGGATTGATTACACGTTTTTTGATTTAAAAAGTTGACAGGGAGAGAATGCAAGGCCTTGTTTCTTTTTGTTTTTTGTTTTAATGTTTATAGAATAGTTTCATAAAATTATTTTTAAAAAAATAAGTTTTCAAAAGAAAAAATATTTTGGATGATTATTCTAGGAATCTGCATTTGAAAAAAATTACAAAAACTCATTTAGGATAATTATTCTTAAAATCAACTTGAAAAAGTGACAGAAGGTGAGGAACAGAGTGGGAAATGCAACAATGACGGGTGGAGGGCCAGAGGACTAAGAAACGACACAGACGAGCAAAAGGGACAAAGTAGAAAGCACGACACGAGTGAAAAAGATAATTCGGAAAAATAACATGATAGGAAAAAATAGAAAATAATAAAACATGTAAAAGTTGTTTTGAGTTGTTAATAAAAACATATATATTTATATCTTTTTTTAACAAAACACTTAATTGAAAAGTAGAAACCAAAAATGCTTTTAATTTTTTTTGAAAAATATTTTCTTCAAAATAAGAAAACAAGCAAACCTTATCTATACTTTTGTTTTTAATAAACCCTTAGTATTAATCGTAGTTCACAATGATCGTGTGAAGGATTCTCTTTCAAAAGAGAGATGGGGTAACATTTCTTAATAAAAATAGGTTTTTTTTACCAATATACGATAAACAGTAAAATTATTTACTAAAATACTACACTTTTGAAACTATTTACCAATATGCTGCATTTAAAATCGTTTTTGGCAAGAATGACTTTTAAATTACATACAAGTCGTTCTTGGCGTGAACGATTTCACTTGTAATTTTTTTTTAAAATCAAAAAGTGAAATCATTCTTGGAGTGAATGATTTCTGAAATTGTTCACGCTAAGAACGATTTCACCCTTGCATGCAAAAATAAAAATCCCCGACAATACTCCCGTAAGGCTACAACATATATAGTAAATATTACTTCATCTGACTTATATTGGATTAAAATTTGAAAACCCCAGTTTTTTTTTGTTTTTTTTTTCAAATAGAGCTTGATGAAATTTTCTATCATTTCCTTTTCTTTTTATCTTTCTCATACCAAACAGTATGTAACAAAAAAATTTATGTTTTATTGTAAATTTTTAATTATAGCAATTAAGCTATAAGACTAAATTATTATTATTATTATTATTTTGGTCACAGGCATAAAAGGTTCATGCCCAATACTTGATTTCTTGTCAAACCGAACCAATGCCACATGACAGGCTTTTTTACCAAAATACTACAAACAGTAAAATTATATATCAATATGCTGCACTTTTAAAAGTATTTACTAATATATTACACTTAAAATCGGTCTTTAGGTGAATAATTCTTAAAGTCATTTATCCTGTGAACGACTTCTTCATAATCTGTCTTTGATATGCATGAGGTGAATGAAAATCGTTCTTCTGGTGAGCAACTTCAAAACTTCATCTACTGTTGAATGACTTCTCCCCTTCTCTCCTGATTAAAATTATTAGTATAATGATTTATCAATCATTTGAATGACAAAATCATAACTATATAATGAGAGAAAAATGTTATAATGATATTAAAACTAATTGTGAAATAAGTATAAGATTAAAAATAAAAAGTAATAAATAAAGTTTAAGTTTATAAAGAAAAAATTATCCACCTTACTGATAGTGACTTCCAGTGCCACATCTTGGCCTTCTTCTCATACATTGTGGGCGTTGTTGTTGTATGTCAATTTCTTGAGATTCAAATGTCTCATTTGTTTGTGTAGTTGGCGTGTTCAAATCAAACCAAGGTGATTCATTTAAATGTATAGATTGTCGAGGAGTGACAAATGCTTCATTTGATGGTCCACCATGTTCAAAAGTAGAAGCATTGTATTCAACTGAAAATAATGCAAGATTATCTAATAGAGTCATGAATGGTTGAAATTGAGAAGAATTGGTTGAGTTGGAATGGGATGATGATAAGGGTGCCATGTAATGAGATTTAAGTTGTGTAGGATCGATAGAGATGAAGGGGGATAATGGTAACGATGATATGTCAGAAGCCTGAGTAAAAATTGGAGGTTCCTGTTCCCTTGCATTTTCATTTTCAATTATAGGTTGGGTAGACAAGTAACCACCGTGTCACTTGCTTGGTCTATCACAAGGAATTTGTGGCCGAGGCAACTCAATTGTTGGTGGAGCAGGCTGAGGGTTCACATTAAAGCGTTGTTCTCTAAGTGCAAGTAAAATGTTACGTTGGTCGCGAGCAACCCTATCTCGATAATCAACACAACTAGGGCATGTTGAACGAGAATTAATTGAAAGCCTGTATAGCTCCTTTGCTATGTTAGACTGAAAAAAAATAATAAGATATAAGATAATAACACTTTTTGTGTAAAAAAAAATACTAATGGTGAAAAAATGAAAAACTTACCGCACGACCTGTATCACCACTGATACTTTGAATCCATCGTCTTGTATGTCTCTAATACCATTGCATGTACTGAGATGTTCGATCAAGTTCATCAAATGCTATAGGAGCATTAATAATTACATGTGGCCATCTATCCCATGCTTGAATGAAGTCTGCGTATTTGTCAATCCAATTTGTAATTGTTCTACCTCGTAATTGGATCGTGTGGTAATTTCTCAAATGAACAGGCATGGAAGGAATTGGTTGCTGATGACCAAATTGCCGTAGTACATGGTCAGGATGATGCCATTATATAATATTAAAACATACTAAAGGAACTGAAGCACCCCAAATTTCGGGTGTTGTCAAACAATACTCAGGAATCAATTGACGCACATAAGAAGATTCATATAGCTGCCATATTATCTCATCATCAGTCATTTTATCCAGAAAGCTCCTATATCGGAATAAAGACACAGCAAGTGGACGTGGGTTTTGTCTCACATTTTTTCATCTATTATTACAAAAAAATAATGTTAAAAATTATATAATTTTAATAATATAAGAGCATAACAAATAGTTAGTGAATAAATTTAGCATACCTAAAACCCAAAGGAGGTAAGAGAGGGTTGATATCAGATTGTGGATCTGGATATCTAGGTTGTTGTGGTGCTAGCATAGGAAAACGATCCCATGCCCATAAATGAAGTAATGATAAGCATCCTCCAATCCCATCCTTAGTTGGGTTAGTAGCATTACACAATTCTCTATATAGGTGAGCTAAAACTGCTGATCCCCAACTATATTTTCCAGCTTCTTGAAGATTATAAAGTAGTGGAAGGTACATTAGATACACCCTGCTACTCGATCTATCTGGCATGAGATATCCGCCAATCAACTTGAGGATATATGCACGAGTGAATTGTTGAACTTGTACATCATTCGCATTATCAGGTAGGTGATTAAAGTTCTCTTCCAATCAACTTATAAGTAGTCGCTGCCCACTTAGTCTATCTGCAGATGGTCTAATACCTAGAAAACATTCACACATGTCTTGCCAATTAAAGTCAGTTCAGCCAATAACTACCATTCCTTCACATGAAAGGCCCAATTGTTAGCTCCACCCTCTAATGTTATAGTGCATTCTCCACGTGTAGTGTGAAATGTATGAGTCTCAAGACGCCACCTCTCAACAAGTGCTGAGACCAAACCTCGATCATAATCAAGCTATCCTACTCGAGCAGCACCATAACATCCAGCTAATATAAGATATTCAATTATTTGATTAGGTGGGTTAATTATTTGATTAGCGTGCATGACTCGTCTAGTGTGTAGACCCCGTTAACCTATAGTGGAAAAGAAAAAAAATATTATTATAGAAACATCAATGAAATAATGTAAAAGAAATAGATTTTACTTACATTATCATTTCACACATGTTCTGAAATATGTTGGGTTTGCAAGTACAAGAGAGAGTTATCTATCCTCTGGGCCAGGATTTATCACCTATTCTGGAAGTTGTGCCATTTTAAAATGTCTCTGCATAAGGTAAAGGATAAATTCCAAATAATATTAAAAAAATCAAACTAATTATAATATAATCTTCATAAAACATAATGTTTTTATTACAAAAAGTGAAATACATAATTTATTGTCTAGATGCTACACTCTGTGGACAAGTAGAACGTTTATGACCAACTTGTCGACATAATCCACACTTGTTAGGTTCATTGGGTGTGGTCCAATCCATCTCATTTCGTATTCAACTTGAGCGAGGACGTCCTTTATCTCTAATCATTGATGGGTTAGGTGTTAGAAGAGGACAATCAATCTGCGGCCAGTACATCTCATCTCCCACTGGTTGGAACTCATTATTATAAACCATTTGCATGGTTTCCAACTGAAAAATAGGATCCACATATTGTAAATGGTCTATGCCTACTCGTGCACAAGCAGTAATGGCATGCATACATGGAAACTTTTCTGTTTGAAACTCTCCACAATCACATTTTCTGTCAATCAAATTCACGTTGCAACACCGACGAAATTGACGACATCAAACATTATATGGCTCCATAACCTCAAATGATGTTGCTATTCTGTTAAAATCTCGAACTACACACGCAGATGCACTTTGTGTTGCTATATCTAACTTCTTTGTCATTGTCTCGGAAAATACCTTACCAACCATAATTTAAGCATGAACTTGCTGGGCACGTTTGACAAAATAATTATTGACTCTATACATGGTTGCCTTAACTAAACCTGTTATTGATAGACTTCGAACACCTTTAAATACATTATTCATGCACTCTGCAAGATTAGCTGTCATGTGTCCAAAACGAAGACTTTCAAGGTCATATGCACGTGACCATTTCTCTTTTGGGATGGCTCCGATCCATCTAGCTGCAGGAGTATGGTGCAATGCTATTTCTACTAATTCTCTGTCAACAACATGACGTTCATAAGCATACCTTACATATTATTATTAGCACTTGTTAGAATGATTATAAAATCATATAGTTATAAGATCATAAAAAGTACAAAGAATCTCACCGATATTTATAAACTTCTCTTTTAACCAATTTGTTCCATGTGCTTTGTGAAGATTTGAAGCCAGGGTCGTAGACAAAAAACATGATGTCCATGTGGTGGTTGCCATCCAACTTGGGGTTGAGCAACAACAGACAAAATTGAACGATGTCTATCTGAAATTAAGCAAATTCTTGTTTTATCTTTTACAACACATTGGCATACAAGGTGTAAGAACCATGCCCAAGCAGATCTTGTTTCCCCTTCAACTATAGCAAATGCAAGTGGCACAACATTTCGATCACCATCTTGTGATATTGCCATAAGCAATGTGCCCTTGTATTTTCCATATAAGAATGTTCCATCAACTTGTATAATGGGTTTTAAATACAGAAATGCATCTATGCATGGCTTGAATATCCAAAAAACACGATGAAACATTTCAATCGGGTGACCATTTGTATTGACTTGAGAGCATTGTTTGTTTGAAAAATATATGCATGACCCAAGCATGAAGTGTTGAACTGCAGCTAACCATCTTGGGAGCAAGGAATATGAGGTCTCCCAATTTCCAAAGGCAATCGCAATTGCTAATTGTTTTGCCTTCCATGCTTTCCTATATGACACAGTATAACCAAACATTGATTGCATCCTCTCAATAATTTGTGACACTTACACATCTAGTTTGTCAGTTACCATTGCCACAATGCAGGATGATATAACATCTGCGTCCAATTTTGGATGGTCTTGAGTTAATGACGTGCTCAAGCATACGTGAGGCCCCCCATATTTTGTAATTTGCCAATAGTTTTTGCTTTTCTTTTTGCAAGCGCTCACTCTCCAATTACAATTTTCTCCATAGTTAACACAATGATATTCTTCATACTTTTACAAGAATAATAGACCTTAAATGTATGATGAACACGAACAGAATATAGCTTGACTGCAGGTCTTAAAACTTGGACATTGCTAAATATTTTCCCAACATTTAACTCTTCATTATCACTAACATGCAGAATATCTTCTAATTCACCAAATTCAGGAGTTGTAACTTACTCAACATGAATTTGTGACAATGAAGCATTTGCAACCTGATTTTGCTCATTCATCTCGTCATATTCATTGTCATTGTCACTATTATCATCCCCATACCAGCATTTAAATAAGAATCATATTCTTCCTCATCCTCTGATTCATCCATGATATTTTCTACGTGAGGAAGAGAACATGATGATATAATGTTCCCACCATCCATGGGAGTTCAAATGGTTGGAAACTTTCCATGTGATCACTAAACATAGATTCTTATTCCATCATGTTCACCCTATTGCTACTTGATGGAGGCATATTTTCAACATAATCACCTATGGGTTGTGACTCAACATGGCCATTATCTGGTAAATCACATATGTTAGCATACAACTCTGCACATGTTAATTGAGTTGAAAATCTTCTAGTCACTTGCCACATTTGTTTTATATCTGTATCATCTTCCAAATTGCATGCTTGGTATTGTGGTGGATTTATGCATGTAGGATACCTATATACTAAATTTGTCACATTTTGATGGGGAGGAAGTCGCAACTTTCATCCAATAACTTGCTTCAATTTGCCCAAGGTAATGTTTTCATCAACTTTGATAATTTTCACATTATCAGACTCAAATGTTACACCAGCTGGGCCATTAAAAATTCGTCAATTTGCAAATACACACACGAACTCCTTTCTATGATCCATTTTACTTCCTAATCATTTCATTATAATCATTAGTCAAGTAAGATTAAGTTATACAAATAAATTAACTCCACTATACCATTACTTTTTTGCAAAATCAATATTTATTATTAGCTTAGAATATCCTATATAACCAAACACATAATGAAATCTATATCTAAGGGAAAAAAATATATAATGAAAACTGCATAATTCCAAATTAGAAACTACTATAAAAGATGTGTTATTGCTATTATTATCAAAATCTGTTAAAATATAGTAAACAAACTTGATTACAAATTTAGTAATTTTCAGAACTTTTTAATAATTTTTTGTAAATTATTTATTTGCAATTAAAATAAATAAATAAGTTTAAGAAATAGAGATTTTTTTTTTTTTTTTTTTCTATTTCTATAACTTTATTTACATCAAGTATTAATTAATATATTATTGCACTATATAAAATACATTAAACATATATTTTTTTAATATTAAAATTCTTTCTTGTAATATTATTTTAATATAACATATCATGAAGATTTTTTTTATTTTACACATATATATTATTTATACCTTATAATACCTATTTATTATTTCATTATTTTTGTAAAATTTAATTTAATAAATATTAATTTATTGCATGAAATTAAACATTTAATTGGACTAAAATCTTTTAGACCATTGGGTTGAAATGAAGGATTCAAAAATAAAAATTTTTTCTCTAGTTTATCACATTCATTAAAAATTATTTACTTTGATTTCTTTTAAATTGTAAAAATATATTTCAAATTCCTAGTTTTTATTTATCATAGAATTTAAATGATATAAGTTTAAAATATTTTATAAGTTATTTCAATTTATAATTCAAAACTTTTAAACACTTCTTTATTACAAAGATTTATAAACATAATTAGTTAAATATATATTTATTATAAAAAATTAGTTAAAATTTTAATCAAATATTTTATGTTTGCCTTAACTGATTGAAATTAATGTAACTATAAAAATATAATTTAAGAATTTATTAGAATCAGAAGTAAAATAGTAAATAAATTTTATTTTAATATAAATTTCAGTTAAAAATAATATTTTTAGAATCTTTTTAGAATATTCCTATTAACAGTGTTAACTAATTGGACTAAATTATATGCTTTTAAAATAGAGGAAAGATCTATATAATTGATGCAAATTAGAATAATAGTTAGAGTATTTTATTTATGATTCAAAACACTCATATCATGACATGTCATCATCAATTAAAAAATACAACATAACAAATAGCATGGAAAAGGCAAAATGAAAAAAAGAAATTATGAGTGCTTTTCATTCATTTCAATTTTACTTACACCTTATTTTTACCTAAAAAATATGTGAAAGCAATAGTTCATTAGAAGTGGGTAGAAGACTTTTTTTTTTAATTTACCAACTTAATATATACCACATATTTGATATTTGGGGCGTATATATAATTATTTTTCAGTTTTATCTTACCAAATTTAAACTTCTCGAGAAGTATACTTTCATAAGAAAAAATAATAATCATATACCAAGAAAAAATGAAGCTTATATCAAAATCTTAACATCTTAAAACAATATAACAGATGATAGTTTTACAGTTAAAATAAGAGGCACCTAGCTTAGAAAGAGTACAAATATTCCAGATTGTTGAACCCATCACTCACTTCCTGAAAATTAGAACAATGAAATATTAACTCATCAAGGATAGTATGGATGAAAAATCAAATTGTATATCACAACTATAAATTTTTTAAAAGAAAAAATAGAAGAGAAACAACATACCCATAGTAGCAATAAAAGAGTTTGTCTTGTTTAGAAACAAGAGTGAAAAAATAATAGTATAGGAGAATAATGAAAATGAAACAATAAGTAAGAAGAAGAAGAAAAGACAACTAGGCGAAGAAGAAGAAGAAGTGAAGAGCAATGAAGCGCAAGGTGTGAAGAGAAAGAATTCACATATAATATATATAAAGTTATAGCTGTAGCCTCACGGGATTCTCGCATGCTATGTCAGAGATGCTTATAGAGCATGCATAATTGGTTGGTTTTGCATGCATAATTAACAGAAATTCAAACACATAATTAGTTGGTTTTGCATGCATAATTGGCAGAAATTGAGACGCATGGTTTTGTACCCATAATTGGCAACAATTCAGACGCATGTGAATAGGAAAAAATGAAATCATTCATGGCATGAACAGTGAAATCATTCACGTAAAAAACGATTTCTAAAATCGTTCACGCCAAGAACGACTTGTGTGTAAGTTGAAAATCATTCTTGCCAAGAACAATTTTAAGTGTAGTATATTGGTAAGTAGTTTCAAAAATGCAGTATTTTAGTAAATAGTTTTACTGTTTATCGTATTTTGGTAAAAAAGCCAATAAAAATAATTTAATTTTTTTCAGGAAAAAAAAGTTTAGATTAGACGTGTTTATGGGTTAGGCTGCGTTAGCTTTAAAAAAATTAAAAGAAAATTAAAAACTTTGATCAACAGGAGTTAAGTCTTGCAAAAAGAGTTAATCTCTCACAACGTGAAGATTCAATGTTCCAATTTCTACTGAGAGAGATGTCCATATTTAGTAGGGTGCTTCGAATAGTATTTCCTCTAATAAGAAAATACCTATATATAGCCAAAAAAAATTGAAAACAAATTACTAGTTATCAATAAAAAGTATAATCACCATCATTTAAAACTTATGCCTCTTTAAAATGATATTTAAAAAAAAGTGCATTGAGAAGGTTATCTTTTTTTTTTTTTAAATTTAGATAAATCAGCAATAGTAATATTGGATACCACAGTTATTAAAAAAAGAATCAATTGAATGGGTAAAAAACATCAATGGAGGAGTAATTAGCATTAATTGATATAGAGTACCAGAATATTATTAACCAATTTTTTTCTAAGATGATAGTTTAGATGTGTTAGAGCCTCAGACGGCTAGTTTAACCCAGATTCTTTAAAAATTTATGAATGTGTTTGGATCCAGGGTTTTAGGCTAGAAAAGCCCATAAGCATGTTGGGAATCTTCTGGCACGTTTGGAATGCTCTTTACTATTTCAAAAATATTTTAAAAGCAAAATTACATGAAAAATTTATTTTAAAATAGAGGCTTATTAAAACAAATACTTTAAAACACTAAATACATAAAAAAATAACTTTAAAATATTAGGCGACAAATAGTTCAAAAATGGTAAATACAACTTAACTCCTCTTTTCAAACTTTAGCCAAAGACGTTCCAGACTGTTCCAGGAACTTCCAACACAAACATCCTCGCCGCCAGAATGGGAACGCTTTCGTGAATCATCCGAAACCATGATAAGGTACAACTCGCGCAAGCTCAATTGCAATATGCTTTTATAGACGTTTTATTAACCCAAAAAAAAAAGAAAAAGAATTTGACCTAAATATCATCCCACTTTTATATGAAAAGGCCAACAGCCTGTTCCCAGGATCATCATGCAGGCAGGAATGAATTTTAAACTAGAACTCAGTTTAGTCCTAACGATCTTTTTTTTATTAGCATCAACATTCAAGAGTCAAAAACCCTATAAAACAAGTTATACAAGTGTCAAAAGTTACAGGCGTTTAATTAAAAACATGGGGCCACTTCGAACACCGGCAACGCAACACGCAACATTTGTACCAACATAAATTAAAGCTTGGCCCTATATACCATCCGGAGGACAAAAAAATACAGCCTGTTCTCTTTAAACACCATACCAACACAAAAAAGACAATGGTGCCTTCAAATGATGCGGGACGACATAACCACCTCGTGACAGGTATAAGCCAGCATTTCTGAAGCTTCTCACGCTCCATCCGCCCCCCATTACCCACCCCCTGAGAACCATTAATAGAGATGCTTGTCTAAAGCTTATCTGGCTGTTACTAATTCCCACTATCTTTCTCATTCCTTGCTTTATATCAGAGAACTCCCAGAAGGGCATTACACAGGGCTGTTTATGGCAATCGCTTGGTGCTGCTGCCTCTTTTTTTTTTTTTTTTTTTCCAAACCTTTTTTTTTTCCTTTTCTGTCTGCCAATTTGGTGTACTTACATGGGCCTAGCTGGTACGGAAATGGCAAGACCAAATCTTAGATGGAGAAGGCTGAAATGCCACTGCCACCTCAAGATCATCGACGGCTGAAAAACAGGAAATCTGGGTGACTGACGTGAAGCAGCCTTAACCATTCGTCCGCAAACTGTAGTAGAGAGCTAGCTAATTGGCGATCATTTCCACCATTAGGAATCCAGAGGGAACCCTTGAACTTATATGAAGCAAGGCCAAATACAGGCAAAGATAATTTAAGCCCACCATCAATTTCACCACGTCGTGTCATGATGGGAGCTTGTGATCTTTGTGAACCTGAAAAAAAAAAAAAAACTGTAATCAGTCTCTCCCTAAACAGAAAATGAACTATCACAAACACACAATACTGGTTGCCATAGACAGACCAATCACCGTAAGAGCTTAAACAGAAATAAAGTCAAAATCCCCCTACCTTCCGTGGGTGTATGAAGAGAATGATACGTCAGAAAGCATGCATCAAGATCCTTCAATGTTGGTCCGGTTGGTATCCTATAAATTGGATACCTGCAAGTAAAACATAACATGGTCAGCCACTTGTGCCTCTTGAAGTTGATTGCTAAAAGCATAGGTATAAATAGAGCATACCAGGCTATAGATATCCAGCTTGAAGAGAGTATGTCACAACTTCTGAGTGTCTTCAGCTCAGGGAAACGAAAAGCAAGGTCCCATATCTGTACCAACATAAAACAGTCTAATCAAAAGGCTACACAAAGGGCCAGTGATGAGATATGATAACTTTGTTCCAGTAAACTGCAGAGAAAGGCAAAGGGAAGGGGAGGAAAGTGCAAACAAACCTTATCAGCCAAAGGTTCACGGCTGTAAGGAGGGTCCCGTTCAAGATACTCAAAAATCAAGCAGCCTTGGGAATTAACAGATTCTCCATCGTCACTAGAAAAACCATCTTGAGTGACAGTATGGTGATCTTTCATGGACAATCTGCCCATCCTATGGTGCACCTCCTCTGACAGATGAAGATTCCTGTCCTCCCCCGTGTATTTCAATCCTCTTGCAGGTTCATAATCACTGCTAGCATCACTGCTTGAGTCCCTAAAATCGCTGTCACTGTCCTCACCAAGTTGCCTATAAGAGGAACAATCATACAATTAATATGCAAGAGAACTGAATGAAAATCATCTGAGAAAGAGAAAGCATGCTACTGAAGTTCACTAACCCACACAAACAATAAAGCACTATCACCATCATGACCCGAATTCCCGGCAATCAAAATGATTGGTAAAAACAAGTCAAAAATTGAACATTGAGCATTGAGCATTGTACTAATCCAGCAAGAAGTCCACAAACGTTGCAATGAAAGATCCAAAATCAGTACAATGCTTACCACCATTTTCCAATTGTACTCACACGTCATACGTATGAGAACTAAACTCAATTGTTTCTTCAAATCAGAAGACAAGAAATAGAATTTTAACCATAAGCAAGCATCCAATATAGCATAAAGCAAAGTAGGGGGAGCAATAAACCATTCTATCTCATCAAGCAAGAGACATAAGTATCATCGGAGATATATGGTTCTAATACCCGTTTAGCAAAGCGTATTCGATATTTATAATTACTGGAGCATGGCGTATGGTTAACACTACATTTGCAGCATTCAATTGGACTGCTTTTAGTTCTCGTGATAGTCAGAATCAGGGAGACGATAATATGCAGCCAAAAGCATGAAAGCGTGCTGCAAAAAAGAAGGGGAGAAAGACACCACCACAACAAGAACGGATGGGGATCCTCTGAAATTGAGGAACCCCTAAAGTGGTGAACTTGAACCTCCCCACTTCACCAGGCTATTTTTCATTTTTCCAAAACACAGCAAAGAAGAAAAGGCATGTAATTTCATCCATTTCAAAAAGTTTAAAAGACTAGCTAAACTTTTAGAAATATCCCGTTGCATATATTTCACACCAAGTGCCGTCCAAGTTGCAATGTTTCAGCCTAGACTTTCACATCTAAAATCATCAAAACAAGCCTTATACCTTGATTTAGCAGAGTGCTTCGGAATATCAGTATATATTTGAATTCCAGAGAGATAAGGAACATAGTATTGAACGACACTATCATTGTCATTTAGTACAAGAGGCACTCCCGCACCATAAGCACTCCACTCCCTGAATGATTCCCACAAATCGCCAAGAACAAAATAAGGCTGAAATTCCCCGCCACAAGTTCCAAAACCTCTAATGTCCGTCTGCAAAAGTCAATTCACAGTTAAAACGTATAGCAAGGAGCTATTCATTACTACAACCACACAAATACATTACCCAATGATTAATCCGTTGCAAACAAAAGCGAAAAGTCACATAATAGTTTTAATGAATCCATAAACCAAGTAAAATTACTAAAAAAGAAATAAAATGCATTATCTTTATTTACTCGCCCAGTTCCAACAACTTTTGATAGGGATAAACCAAACAAATTATAACAAAGAAAATGTAAACCATATTATCAAACTGATTATACACAAAGGCAACTGAACAAACAGACCTTAGATGGATACTGAGCAGGCACAGAAGGCGTGATCGCCAGCAAGAACCGCTCAAGATTACTCAATCGCTTCAACGCGGGTTTGGTAGCAGATGGCACAGCAGCAGGCTTCTTGGGCTCTTCAGATCCTAGCCGGCTCTCAGGTTCTCCATTTACTGAATCCACTGCTCTCTCTTTAAACAAATGCGATGGACGACTCGCGGTAACGTCACTATGCGCTCTACGGAACTTATCACTTTCCAAGCTATGCGAGGACCGCCGCGCCTTCACCGCATCATAAAATCGGTCCTCTCCGCGGGCATGCCCAAACTGTATTCCAGTACCCAACATTCCTATGCTCGATTGAAAATAAATAAATAAAAAAATACCACCAAGACCAGATTTGGTGGCTAAGCAGAAAAGAAAAAATCAGAAGTTTTTCTACTACTCCAAGAAACACCGACTGTACAGTCAACGATGTCAGGATTAAGTTTTCTTGATGAGATTGAACAAGTCTGTATCTATGGCGAACAATTCAATCGGAGCAACGAAGAATGAAAGGATCTGTAATGTGGAAGGGGTTTTGGTAAAGAGAAAAAGGTTCAAAAGTTCCAGTGAATCGGAACCAGAAGAAAAGAGAGATGCAACTCTCGAGCTAAATAGAAACTCCAAACGAAGAAGACGAAGCGAGGAAGTGGATCTGGTTCAAGTGAGCAGTGGACGTGGATGGAAACGAAGGCCAAAAGGGTTAATTAAGCAACACAGAGGCTAAGTCACAAGCACAGAGAAGAGGCATTCAATTCAATTCTCAATCAATCAAAGGCAATGAATCGAAGCGAAGCAATCAAGGAAGAAAGAAGAAAGAAGAAAGAGACGTGAAACCAGGCTCTGAATAAAAAGGGGGAGGCCACGAAGAAGAAAACAATTTTTTAAGTATTTGTTTAAAAAAAAATTCAGAAAGATATTTATTAATATTATTTTATTTTTTCTCGCACAAGATAACTTTGGGGTCCCGGGTTATAAGTCGAAAAGACAAATACACTCCGAAATGAAGCAAGTTTTGGAAGGTGAGGAGAGTAATAATTGGTTTGCAGGAAGGGTATTTCTGGGAGATTGGGTCGATTGATTACGAAGCATGATCTAAGTGAAAAGATCTAGAGAGTGACAAACGGAAAGCTGTGATTGGTGTAAACTAAGGCCTTCGGATTAGTCCCTTCGAATGGGGCTGAAGTAGAGACACGTGTGAGATGAGAGGAAAGAAGGGACACGTGTATGGTGGCGATTAAAGAGAGTAGAATTGGTGAGGCTGTCTCTTTCTTATCCAATTGGAATTAGAATTTAAAGCCGCCTACTTTATTGTTAATATTATACTCTTATTTTTTGGCCAGAGTTATTATTATTATTATAGTGAAAATGAAAAAGATAAAAGGCGGCCTTGTTTATTTGAAAAAAATTTTAATGAAGCGATGCGTGGGACGCTGAGAAACGCAGCATCGTGGCGCGTCAGAAGCGAGCCAAACGCGTTTGCGATTCTCGCGGGAGTAGTTGGGGAGGCACGTACGTCGCCTTTTTTTTTTTTTTTTCCTCCCTTTTGTTTGACTGAGGTAGATGAAAGATTTTTTAATTTGACCCCAAATAAAATAGCCTTTCATTGGATAGATATTAAAATTAAGGGGGAAAAAAGAATTGGGTCTATTGGAATGAATTATAAAATTCTTAAATATGAAATGTGAACTTAAATTCTTCTAAATATAAAAAAAACATACTTGAAAGAGATGCTTTTAATTAGGGCCATCAATAGTCAATGCTCAAATATGTCTTATAATATTACTAGATCTCATATCACTGCATAAAAAAATTTAAGAAAATGACACATAAAAAACACTTATATTTTTTTAGTAAAAAAATAACAGCTAATTTTTATAATTAATTAATATATTACAAGACATTAAAATTAATAATCCTCGGTCCTTGATATATAACCTAATTGTTGAGTTAATTTTTTGTTTAAATGTAAGATCTATTTCTTATATTTATCAATTTTTAAATTATTTATATAAATATTCTTTCAAGCATAATTAAGTAGGAAATAGAGAGTATATTAAAAAAAATAATTATAGGTTTTTAAAAAAAATTATATTTTTTATAATTAATTAACTTATCTAACTTTTTTCATATAATCAAATTAGTTAAATAAGTTTCATATTAAAGATGAAGGAATATGTAGAATATATTTATTATGTTTTAAAAGAACATGAAAGATATGTGTCAATTTTTAAAATTTAATTTCATCACTGAATTATGTACAATATTTTTTTTCATTATAATAGTCTTATCTTTCATTTAAAATTTTCTCCTTCGTGAGAAACTTTGAATCATTAATATTTATAAAAATATAACAATAGTTGTCATTATCTTGTTGTACTAATATTTTTAGAAAAATATACTTAATTTGAGAATTTCTGAATTTCCTATGGCGACTTCTAGTCGATATCAATAACCAGTAATCAAATAAAATAATAATAACGCGGCATCACTTTCAAATTAAGTTAACTATTTTTTTAATAATGTATTAAGTTAACTATTTTCACTTACACTAATCTGATTGAGTAAAATAGACTCAACTAATGAATAATAAAAGAAACATAAATATTGAAATAAGTAAAACCGCCTCAACATGAATGAACGAGTCAAACCGGTTTGATTATGGCGATCAAACCATGTGCATGCCGCAGATGAGCAGACCTTATTGAACACCTCTTTGTGGTAAACCATTTTATAAATTTTTGAATTATTATTTTTAGAAGTGGCAAATCGTTCGATGGATTAATCATTATATTCAACTATTGCTGCACTTTTAACATTTTTTAATCAAAACATTTCTATAGTAATATTATAATACTTATCTTTTTAATCCTCCGTCGCTATCCTTATTTAATATGGTATTAAAAAAACTAAAAATACTTTCTAGAAAATACCTTGTGTGTGCATACTCCCTTAGTCCTATTCATTGAGTAGAGACAAGAAATTTTTTGATCCGATTAAATAGAGGGAAGAGAAAAAAAAATTTATATGAATGTATAAATAAGATAAGAAGACAATATTTAGCGTATAGGTCCGGATAGAATTATTTTCTTTTAGATAATGCATGAATAAAGAGGTCAACCTTGGAACTAAATTTGAGGAATTAAAATCAGATATAATATTTTGGGGAAAAAAAATCACATACTCTCTCTGGTACATAATATAAGTTGCTTCTAGAAGAATAACTTACTACAAAATACAAATCACTTGGTAAGTAATTAACGCTTATTTGTTAATTTTTTCTGTAATTAATAATTAAATAATGTAACTTTTTGTGTTTTTCTCTTCCTCACAACTTCATTTAATATAAGTAAAGTTAAAAAAAAAAAAGACGAATTTCAAATAGGGACAGATTTAATAAGTTAATTATCATTTTTTACAATTAATGAATTAGAAAAAAGGACTTATATTGTACACCGAAGGATTACAATGAATGCAATAATATACCCCAAAAGTTTATTTCAAAATATAAGTCACTTGTAGTATAATTAATGATCTTTTTCTAATTTTACTCCTATTAATTTAATAAAAAATTAATTAATTTCTCTCTCAACTTCTCATTTCCTATACAATCGATCCCCTCCCCCCTCTCTCTCTATCAACTTTTAATAAAGATAAATATGAAAAAAAAATGATTAATTTAATGTATTTCTTGGTTTGAGGGTTTAGGATACATGTGACTTATAATAAGGGATAGAACGGTATACCAATTCTAATCTCAAGGCATTGATTGTCAATAATAAAGATTTCTCCAGGGAAGTTAATATCATTATTGCCATAATAAATGCTGCTTATGAAACCAACTCAAATTTGATCCTATAGTAACTGGTAAGGGAGGCCTAGCTATATATGGTATGTATTCTTAAGAAACACAAAAGATAGAGCATATAGAAATGGCTGCATGTTTGAAGAAATCTTTGCTTTTGCTGTTTGCCATGGTTGTTTCAATGTTGAAAGCAGGCAAGGGCGATATAACAGTGCAAATCATCAACGACTTGAATCAAAACCGGAACTTGACGCTTCATTGCAAAGATAGGGTGTATGATCCTGGAGAGATCCATCTCAAGCACGGAGAAGAATTTTCTTTTGATATCAAAGAAGATCCATTCAAGAGCACCTTGTATTTCTGCAGCTTCTGGTGGCCATCCCTGACTCGTCGTTATTACTTTGATATATATGTAGCGAAACGAGACGAATGCCATTTATGTGGTTGGATAATATATGAAACTGGTCCTTGCACATCTCAGGGACTATGCTATCCTTGGAATCCTCCTCAACCACTTGAGTCCACGGTTGCTCCTCTTAGTGTTGCTGCAAACAATACTCATCAACCTCGTGTTTGATTACTAATTAAGATCATGTATTCCATGTAATAACCCTTTTTGTGATATATATATATATAATGAAAGTCGTGTATATCAAATTTGTTTTCGTTTTAAAGCATTGAATTTTAATGTGGTATGAACTAAATAATCAAATTAAATGTTATAGGACATAGTTTAGAAGGAATTTTTAGTTCTAAATATAAGATATTAGCCAACTTATTAATCACTACTTTTCAATTTTACTCTTGTTAATAATTAAGGTTTAATGTTAAAAAGCTCATTAAAATCTATGTTTATCTATCTACATTATTTGAGTTGAGGGTAGTCTTGAAAAAATTTATCGATATGGGACAGATTTAATGCTTTAACTGTTATTTCTTGATATGTGAGCATTAGTTGAGGATGCCCTACAACAAGGATCAGAGGGAGTATATTAAATGCAATACAATTCTAATCTCAAGGCATTTATTCTCAAATACTAATAATAGTAAAGGTTTTTCCATCAAAGCTAATATCATTATTGACATAATAAATGTTTCCTAGCTATCTGTTTTTTTTGTGGACAAGTCTCCTATAACTGAGTATTGGATGAAACTAACTCACCCTTGGCCCCATAGTAAGAGATATCTACGGTGTGAACTCTAAAGAAACACAAGATAGATGGCTCCATATATGAAATCTTTGATTTTGCTCCTAGCCATATTGGTATCAATTATTATTGAAAGGCAAGGGCGATTCTCCACCTTTTACAAAAACTATAACTGTGCAAATCATCAACGAGTTCAATCACCACCAAACCTTGACTCTTCAATGCAAAGATAAGAATACTGATACCGGAGAGGCGACTATCATCTATAGAGCTCAATATTTGTTCAATTTCACAACAAATCCAATTATAAGGAGAACCTTGTTTTTCTGTAGCTTCTTGTGGCCATCAACTTCGCTTCATTATTTTGATATATATGTACAGAAATGAGACAAGTGCCGTTTATGTGTTTGGAGAACATATGAAAATGGTCCTTGCAACGATGGTGGACTTTGCTATCCTTGGAACTGTCAAGCACACTATTCAACGGTTAGTCCTCTTAGTTTTGTTGCAACTGATAATACTAATAATAATAATATCAACAAAACTCAACCTCATCTTTAATGTAATAGTCTTGTTTATTATGATATAGTATGAAAGTGATATCAATCCACAAGTCAAATTTATTTTCGTTTAAAGCACTGAAATTAATGGAGTCTAATAATGGCTGTGAGCATCTCTCTATTGATCTTGGGTCTAACTACATCAAGCTTAAAACCTTGATTGTTGTAATATTTCATTTATTCCATCATAGTATTAGCTACATTTTTGGGTTTTCTAGGTGTACAAAGGTGTTGGGTTTTGGGTAGCATTAACATCTCGTTGACATGCTACAATGAGTAGCGAAATTCAATGTTTCGCTTCTAATTCATTTTTCATGTTCATATGTTTTGAATTGGTTTAGTGAATTTAAATTAGTTAATAAATAGGCTGGACTACCTAAACCAACCCACGAATCCGGCCAACCAAGTTTCATCTAACCCAACTTCCACTTTCTTCTGGACTACACCAGACAATAAGTTGTCTTATTCCACTTGAGGTCTTATATCCAAATCGGACCTCAAGTTAATGAGTAGCTCAGTCTGATCTGATCTTTACACACCACCACTGAAAATGATCTAAATTAAGATAAGCTGCTCCTTGCTATCTATGAGCTTGAAATGTGCTCCTTCATAACCAACTATTCATTTTGGAAGAAAAAAAAACTGTAAAAGTTTGGTCATCCTTACATACCCCACGCATAGTTTAACATACTTACTATATTCATTACACATATTCAAATTGTATATAGATGTTAATACCTGAAGTATTTTTATGAATGTTTTATGTTGATAATGTAATTTAATGAAGAAATATATTTTTAAAGGCACAGATACTACAACTTGTATCTCAACCTATAGATTGATGCCTCAGATCTTCTGAGATTAATTTTATATATCGTTGTTATTGCGTACACGAATGAAAGCAATTATGAATATTCTTCCCATTAAGAACGTGAATGACAGAGTAGGATTACTCAACGTGACAGCCTCATTGAAAATTTGAAAAAAATGGAACTCCTAATAATACTCCTCCCGTTCTTAATATAGGACCTAATTATTGAGTTAGTTTTGATTCTAAATATAAGACCTATTTCTCATATTTATCAATTTTTTCTAAATTATCCCTATAGATACTCCCTTAACCATAATCAAGTAAAAGAGGGAGATGTGGTATTAAGAAAGATGATTACGGTGTTTTAGGAAAAATGTGTCACATTTCTTATAATTAACTAACTTACCTAACTTTTTTCATATAATCAAATTAGTTAAATGGGTCTTATATTAAGAACCAGAGGAGTATATATTAAACTACTATGTCATTGTTTTATGCCCAATAATAATACCCCCCGTGTTTTCCTTGACAATGATCTCACATGTTAACTAAACACAGAATCAGTTTTAAGAACACAATGGCATATTAATTAATTGTTCTTTATGGCATATTGTCGACATTAAAGAAAATGCTTTAGGACACGATCAACTGAGCTGTTCCTTCACATCACATGCATTCATATATTTTTGTATTTCAAATTCAATTTGTCTACCAGACACTCACACACACACACTCTCTCTCTCTATATATATATAGAGTGTTTGTGCGTGGTGTGTCTGAATTAGCCCACATGGGCAAGTGGTATTCATAATATACCCATATTATTCATGTACGTTGCCAAAAGTTTAATAATAATAATAATAATAATAAAGATTAATATAATTTTTTATCTTTCAAATTTGCCTATAATTTAACAAAAATTTAGATCATTTTGCTCCTTAACGAAATAAAACATATTATTTGAAATTTGTAGGACTAAAACAAAAATATGTACAAATTTGAGATATCAAAGATTTTATCAACCTTAATAATAATAATAATAATAATAATAATAATAATAATAAAAGATTGGTTGTATAAAAAGGAAGCATTACGTGAGAAGTCATTGACAAAGGCAATCCACCTTGACAACGAGGGAAAAATATCCATTAATGTATCCCCCGCCATTTCAATTTTCAGCCCACAGGTCACAATTCAACTTCTCGTCCATTTAATTATTTTTTAATTTAATAGACTTTATATTCTTTCTTAAATTTATTCAAATTAAATTTTTTATTTTTCTAATCTTATATGAATGTGTCCCATAAAATGATTTCTTTTTAATATTTTTAGTCTGAGTTTCGTTTTTTATTAAAAGATTCTAGGTTTCAAAATGCATTGTTGAAAAAATATATATGCTTCAACGGATGGAGGATTTTTTTTTTCATTAAAAAATTTAGAATTACACTAAAGTGTTGGTGACTTTTTATTTCAAGAAAAATTGTGTATGTTTTTAAAACAAATGACTAATTTTAATAAATTTATTCACAACTTTTATGAATCCAAATATTTTTTCAAAAAAGTACTTAGTTAAGGAAAAACCATATTGAGGTATCTATACTTTCTTTTAATTTTTAATTTGGTACCTATATGTTTTTTTCTCTCAATTAAATCATTTCATTTTACATTTTTAGCAACATTAGCTATTGTGATTTTGTTTTGTTAGTATTAACGATTTTCATAAGACAAAATTAAAGATTTAATTAAAAAAAACACATAAATGTCGAATTGAAAATTTTAAAAGAATGTATAGGTACCCGATTTTTTCTTTATTAAATTTTGCATGGTTTTTGTAGTGATCGTGCCTCCACTCAACATACTTCCTTTTGTATGCTCCCTCTTTTTCTTTTTTCTCTGCATAAAAGATTCAAATTTTTGAATTAACCCCATCCTTTTTATAAGACACGGTTTGGAGTTATCTAAAAATTAAAGGCGTTAACTTCAAACAAAAAAAATGCAGTATTATCAATCTTATCCCTAATTAATTGTATTATTTTTTTCCATACATTTTTTAATCTTTTTTCCCCTCACTGTTTCTCTGTCTCACCAACTTTTTTTATTAGGAATGAAAGTAAACCAGGTTTTTATTGAGAGCTTACAACCTAACCGATAAAAAAATCTAGCTTAGCCTATTTAGTGAATAGGCTAGGCTCATATTCATGTCTGTTTAGGTAAATAGACCAAGCCTAATTCCATAGGCCTGGTGTATTTAATTTTTTAAAATTTGCTCTATTATATATGATATAATATAAATTAATTTTATAAATTATTTATAAAATTGCAAATTTTAGTTTGAACATAAGTTTCATATCACAACATTTTTATATAAGGTTAGCTTCCTTTCCTTCATCAATCATTCACCCCACCTTTATTCTTCTTGATCGCTTAAGATGACAATATTAGCTCACCTCTTCTACTTCAATTTATGTTATTGGCTAAAGCAGCACAATAATTATTACATTTTTTTTCTTCGAGTGATGCCTGAATAAAATATTAATAGAAAGAGTTTGCCACAATTTATACGGAAAAAAAAAGATAAAATCTATTTTTACATATCACTTGTTGTGTTTAGCTAATTTTAAAAAATATATCTATTTAATTAACAAATGATTAGTTTTTCTTATTCCTACTTGATTCGACAATTGTTGCCACCTTGTATTCTTTTCTTTTTATTACTAAACTCTCACATTACAAGTGAGAATAGATTATAGACTTTTAAGATATATTATAGGCTATTAAATAAATAAATAAATCTAAAAGGTTATATATAAACTTAAAGTCATAGACTTTTAAGCTTATTTAAAAGTTTACATTTTAAGTAGGCTTTTAAAAAAATTTTAGACTTCAAAAAAAAATCTGTATGCAGGCAGACCTAGATTCATTTTTATCTGAAAAAAATTTAAAAAAAAATCTGGAGGAGATGGAATCCATTTGTGGCTAATATTAATTGGGAAAAAAAAGAAGAAGTTAAAGTGGGGTGTGATATCAATGGGCATATAAATGAAAGCACCGACCAAATGGACTCGTCAAACAATGCTGAACCACCATGTGGGCCAAGCCCTGCTCATGGTCATAGATTTTTTTTAATAATTATTATTAATATATTTTTATTTTTATTATTTCCGCCAAATTTTGTGGTCTTTATGATTGCCTGAGAGAGACATGTGGAAGACACACACGCTTACGATCTGACAACGACCCTACCTTCCTTCTCGCCTGTGATAAGTATAAATCTTTTAAATTTATTACCATCGCATCAGAAAGTGTGAAGTGTGAACCAATTTTAATAATATTTAAAATCAGATTTTACCTTCAAAATAAGTTTGGTATTAAAATCGAATTAAAAAATATTAAAACAATATCTGTTAAATTTTAAAATAATATAACGATAGTCAATATTATTATAAAAATATTTAGCATGAATGATTAATTTTTTTAAATTCAGTCTATATTTTTTATATTTTTAATTCAAATTTAGTTTTTGAGTAAAAGAAATCAATCTCTTAACCAATTTAATTAACAGATTCTAAATGAGATGACCAAGTTAAATTTACAGTTTTTACTCCTCAACGTGTATTTGAAAAATAAGTTTTTTTTGGCTCATTATTTTTAATTAATTTTAATTAATTTTTTTACCTTCATACTCAATTAGTTTAATCTTATGACAAAAAAGATAGGTGTCTAATCCCAACAACTTGATAAATAAATAAATGTATTAAAATGTTTTCAAAATTGACAATTGATTGCAACATGATTTTCAGCCGAGCCTCGAAACTTTCATACAGAAAATTGAAAACTTATTTTCAGAATTAAAAAGAATAAAATTAAATCTCTATTTCATTGATAAAAAAAATCAACACAGGAGAATTTTCACTAATTAAAATCCAGCCCAATTTAAATTCAAATTCATTGATAATACGAGACACTATATATTTTATTGCCAAACAAAAAAAAACCATTAATTCATGGAAGAAACAAGTGGGATTCTGAGTTCAAATGAAGTGGGAATTGGAGGAATTTTGAGGCCTTTTATAGAAATGGACGTATTATAGCACAGTTGTGGGACTTGCGGTTTTTGTTTTAACTAAGTCATTATCAGCAATTTTTTATTTATATGTGTAATTTCTGGTTAAAAAAGATTTATTTGTGTAATTAATTTGCATCCTTTTTGTTAATTGCTAGCTTATTTTGCCACTTCACCTAAATAAATTTTGGGAAAATTAGGGAGAAGGACCTAAAAAAATTAGTATTTATTAAGAGGGATCTTAAAAATTGTAATTAATTTGAAAGACCAAAATTAAAATAAAATTTTACAATTATCAAATTATCCCTTATCAAATCCCTATATTATCTCTAACACCCTCCTATCTCAATTTGACAATTAATTATCAACTGAACTTGATTTTTCTCTCTCTCTCTCTGTATTTCTTTTTGATGCACCCAAAGTTTTTATCAATAGCAATTGTCTTCTTGTAAATTTAGAACAAAGAAGACAAATTAAAAAGAATCAACTAGTAAACTATTTATTGGACGGTATGTATATTCTGAACATTATTTTCTCTCCTTTAGTTTATTTGTACCAAATGTTTTCTAATTTTCTCATCGCCTCTATATAAAGGCTTTTTGGATGAATATAAAAGTATATATTTGTACCTTCCTTCAATTCCAACTATACATACATATGAACACAATCACACTACCTATACAAAGCTTCTTAGATGAATATAAATATAGTTCTTTGTGTTAACCAAAATATGAAAATCAAGTAAATAGTACCTATTCGTAACCTAAGCTTCACTAATAATTTTTCCAACCACATCGGAATGAGGGGCAAAATTGCCGTTGCGCAAGCTGGAAATTTTTCCAGCCATATTGGAATGAAAGGCTAGTAGATGCAAATATGAATGACTGAAAAATAGGACTCTATTTGTTGTCAATTGCTATATTTAGTTTTTAATTTTAATGAGGGGCAATTTAGTAATTATAAATTTATCTTTTAATTGATAACTGATAGTCAAATATTGAAATGATTCTTGAAGATAATGTAGGGATTTGACCAGTGATAATTTCGTAATTGTAAATTCATATTTAAATTTTTTTAGGTCCTTCTCCTCAATTTTCCCATAATTTTTTGGGGGAAAAAAAAGGTGTTGGCTCAGTTATCATGGGTGCAAACACGCAGCGTGCTGGCGACTTTTTCTGGCCCACGAAGGGTTAGGATTCAATATTTTATTTTATCTTTTTACCCTTAGAATTCTTAATATAAAATCTAATTATCGAGTTGATTTTAATTTTAAATATAAAATTTATTTTTCATATTTATTAATTTTTTTAAAATTATTTCCATGAATACTCCCTCAACCATAATCAAATAGAAGAGGAGAGAAGGATATTAAGAAAGAAAATTATGGTATTTTAAGAAAAACATGGCATATTTCTTATAATTAACAAACTTACCTAACTTTTTTAATCTAATTAAATTAGTTAAATAGGTCTTCTATTAAGGATTAAAGGAGTAATTTTCTTGTTATTGCGTTAAGATTTACCTTAAATCAAACACGTAGCTGATGAAACACTATTTATGGTGGCACCGCCAACAAAGGAACTCATTGAATTATTTGTTTGGGAAAAAATCAAAAAAATGTAATCTAAGACTAGTTTAGGTGATAAGAATGAATAAGGACAGTGTGTGATATATTGATATGTATATAAATCTAAAGTTCAATTTTCTAAAATAATCCTGGGCAATTTTTTAAATAATTTTTTTAAATAGAGTCATAAAGTGGGATGGTATGTGATTTGAATGGTAGTTGTTGTGTTTATTTTTAATTAATGAGGGTGGTGATGTTGCTTTTATGGTTTATGATAATGTTGTTTTGGAATTCACATATTGGAGTTGAAAGACAACAATATTATTTGAGCCAGAGTCCTCCTTTTATTGGTCTTTGGAATTACTCCCTTCTGTCTTTTTTATAAGATCCCGGAATTTGAATTGGTTTGTTTTTTTTTTTTATAAATAATATCATAATTAGATGTGTTTGAATATTAAATGTCTTTTGACCACTTTTACTCCTAATTAATTTTTATTCTCTCTCATCATTTTCTTCTCATAGTAGTATTACATTTGAATTGGTTTTATCAATAGAGATTATCTGTCTCCATTTAAACAAAGCTATAGTTGAAAATTTTTAACTGTTTGCTTCTCATAAGTGAAAGTAAAATTAAAAGTAGACCCCCTTTTTTTTCCACAGAAAGCACAAAAAACTGATGGATTATATGACACACATTTTGCTTCTTCTACTTTATTCTTCATGTTTTCTGTCCCTTTCCTTTCTTCTTTTCTTGGGCTTTTTTTTTTTGGGACCTGGGTCTCTTTCCTTTCTAAATACACTTTATGATAATGGCTAAAAATTTGGAAGTGCTTTGTATACAATTTAGATTGTCTTAAGTCGAAACAAATTTGCATGAGGTGGATTTAGATAGAGATGGAAGAAAGAAAAGGAAAGAGAGTGAATGAATACTAAAACAAAAATTGCTTCACATTTTCATCTTTTTTTTTTATTTGAATATATCCAATTTTTATTTTTATAATTATAATCCATACCTTAGTTAAAGAGATTAGGCCCAATTCAAAACCAATACAAGTTTATGTGAGCCCATATTGCGTTTTAGGCCCAACCCAAAAATGATTTTCTTTGGAGATAAGAAGTCGCGGTCACCAGACACGCGCAGAGAGAAAGTCAGAAAACACAAGGACATGGTTATATTTTTTTATTTTGAAAATATTTTTGTTTGTTGAAAAGTATATTTTTAATTATTTTTTAGAAGTGATAAAAATTTCATTCTATAATAATGAAGTTAATCTTTTTGTTAAAAAATTGCTAAGTAACAAATAATTTTTTTAAGAAAACAAAGATCAGATCAGTTATTAAACTAATTCAAAGATTAGTGATCTAATCATGGTTAAATCAAACTGAACCCAATTATGGTTAAAATAATATAATTTAATTAAAATAGATAAATATATTTATATATAACCCCAAAAAGAACAATATTGAAATAGAAAGTGTTAATTCATGAGTAAATGAAATATTCATGTATAGACATAATCCAACAAAACAACATTACTAAAGCATAATATGGTCTGTTGCTGTTGTTTTTCATACAAGGGATATAAAACAAATAGACTACAAAAAGCAACAAGAGGACTATTCGACTAGTGTATTGTTACATTCTTTTTATAATTCAAAATAATGTCAATTTAAGATCAACGAGAAAAGAAAAAAATATTAAAAAAATTCAATTGGACTATGCAAAACTCTTGATCAGATCAATTAAAAATAATTAAGTTCTTAGTTTGATTGGCCAACCCAAATTAGGTTTTAATCTCAAAACCATTTTACTATTGATAAATTATTAATAATGAAATCTAATTTACCTTTAAAAATAATTAAGTCCCATATTTAATTTAAATATTCCAGCAAAATACAAAAGAAGGAGAAGGCCAGAAGAAACAGAAGAAAGTTGGCTAATAAATTAAGGATAACGGGTGCCAAACTGCCAATGGCGTACGAGTTATGGGAACTCTCAAGTCTCACATGATCAAGATGAATGTGACCGACAATTAATTAATGAAAAAGACTTACATGTTTAATAATGGATGCCAATGGAATTTGTGATACACGGGCACTGATAAATCCCAATCAATTCGGTTGAAAACTTCATATGTAAGAATCCCAATCAATTCTGACTGCCAAAAAAGGAAATCCCAACCAATTGTAATGAATGTTCCCATGCACTCTGATAAATACTCCGTACATAACACTCTGTTTTTTATTGAGAGAAATTATATTTTGATATAAAAAAAACCAATTTTTTTTTTGTAGATCTACAAAATTCACTTTGAGATAATTTAAGAAAGTTTTTTTTAAAAAATAGAGAAGCCAGATTCATAATTACAACAGTAACGGTTTTCAATTTGGAGCTCGATTCTCTCATTAACTATATAAAAATGCATAATTAGCACCTTTTTATAATTTTTATGTTATATGTAAATATGGAATTGTAAATGGCTAATAAAAGGGAGCAAGATGCGCGTAATGGGTGAGAGTACAAAATGTTTATTTAGTTATTTATTTATTTTTTCATGTCTTTTATTGTAATTAAGTTCTGTATTTTGTCTGACAAAAAATAAGTTCTAGGTTTTGAAATATTAAAATGTTTCTATCCAATGTTATTACTTTTTGTTTTTGTTTTTGTTTTTTGGACCATGCCAATGTTATTATGTTTACTTATCATAAAATCTCTTTTTCTTTTGTGGAGATAATATATTTGGAAAAAATTGAATATATGCACACACACAAGTTAATAAAAAATATTTCAAGAAAAAAAATAATACTGGGATTTGATTAAAACGTTAGAGGACTTTCATCTTTCTTTTTTTTGTGTAACAGAGGAATTTCAACTTTAAGAGAACACTCTTGCATATTTTTGAAATATTATTTTCAAGACCATAAAATATCAATACAAAGATGGAAGGGAATGATGCAATTTACCCTCCATTATATTATAAACCATTCCCTTAATCCTGTTAATAAAATGGAGAAATAATATATTTTTGTCCCATAAGTTACACCATTAAATTTTTGAGATGTCTCCCTTAATTTATTATTGTGTAAATTATTTGTTTTTTGAAAAGTGTATATATTAACTAGAAGTAAAGTTAAAAAATTGTTAAAATTTAAGGTTGAGTTAATGAATTTAAATATTTTTCTTAGTTCTAATTAAAAATATTAGAAGTGACTTATAATTAATATTAGAGAAGCACTTCCTCCAATCCTCACTATTATAGAAGAAATTTTTTTAGAAGCAAAATGTTCAAATTTATAAGAGATATTAATTGACAACTCGTCTAAAATTTTGAATATTATTTTTTTTCCTTATTAATTATTAGTAATTTTCACTATATTAATTATCCTATTGGCTTATTCTTTCATCCACTCGCTCACTCTTCACACATAACATGACTTTTAGGCTCTATTTGGTTGGAGGGGGGAGGGACGGGAAGGGAAGGTGATAAGTGTGTTTGGTTGGGAAAAATAAAAGGAAGAGGAGGAAAGAAATTTGTATTTTAGCGCTCCCCTCTCCTCTCCACGCTCCCTTCCAAATTTGGGATTTTTTGAAGGGGAGAAAAATATTGTGCCTAATATTGACCAAACTACCTATACTAACTTTTCAATATTCCAAATTTGTCTATCTTATTAAAAATCTTTTTTTCACTTCTTTTTCTTTTTAGTCACTAATAATATTTGAAACAGTTTAACTAATTGAGTTGCATTTTCCAAATTTCTCTTTTTTTCACTTCTTTCTCTTTTTAGCCAAATTTGATTTACATTTTTTCCTTCATATTGACTGTGTTTAATTAATTAGAAACGGTTGGGCCTAAAAAAAAAAATTGAAACGGATTTTTTTTATTTAAAAAATTTCATATGGAGCAAAAAAGATAGTCAAATATTGGTCAATTCCTCTTTTTGGGCTGAGAATTTGGGAATTAAAAAATAGAGATGGGGGCTTTTTTTTTTTTGGGGGGGGGGGTAGTTAAAAACTTAGGAAAGAAAAATGGTTGATGAATGATGGATTTGCGTGGTCGGCTTGAAATGGTTCCATTGACCTTGAATTATTCGTTCATTGTCGTTGATATTTGCTGTGTCCAAAAAAAAAAAAGAAGAAAAGAAACATCCCTCTTATCCTTAATATAGAACCTAATTGTTGAGTTAATTTTAATCCTAAATATAAAATCTATTTATCATATTTATCAATTTTTTTAAAATTACCTCTATAGATGCTTCCTCAACTATAATCAAATAGAATGGAGATAGGAGATATTCAGAAAGATGATTATGATGTTTTAGAAAAAACATGTCATATTTCTTATAATTAACTAACTTACCTAATTTTTTTAATCTAATCAAATTAATTAAATAGGTTTTATATTAAGAATCAGAGGAGAATTGTTATGGGATTTTCCTCCGCCACACTTACAAATGGTATTTTGTCAAAAAGTGTCAATTATCTTGTAATCTAATCACGTAAAAGCTTCCGCTTTTTTAAGTTAAAAGGCAATTTTATTATAAAAAAAATAAAAAGATCGAGATAAAAAGTCGGCTGGTTACCAAAAAAAAAAATTGAGCAGAACCCGAACAACCAACAGACACAGGCCCACTTAACGTAAGTCAAAAAAGTAACAAGATAGAAAAGAGAGTAAAATCAAAGTAGCTCAGATTGAGACTCAACAAACCCAACATCCACGACATAAAAACTTCCATATAAAGAGAAAATTGTGATTGCGGGGAAGTTGCCATTTCGGGCGGGGGTTTTGATGCTTCTTGTGATGTCCCAACTCCCCACGTTTCAAAAGTACTTTTTATTTTTTTATTAATATTTATATTCTATATAAAATGAATGATATTTTGATATTTTCAGAACTAAAATTTTGAAGTTTTTACGATTTTGTAAAAGATTCAAATTGTGCCGTTTTATACCTATTCAAATTTTGCCGTTTTATACCTATGAAATATCAAAATTTCACTAATTTTATAAGTACTCAATATAAAAGTTAGTTTAACTTTTAATTTGATCCTAAATATAAGATCGTAATCCACTTTATCTCTTATGTTTATTCTTTTTTTTAAAGTAATCTTTTTATTAGTTGCACACGTTAAATGTTTCATCAAATAGTAGTTTTAGCTAATACATATAATTAGTAAAAGTGTTCTAAGAAAGATGATATATGTTTACCATAAATAACTAACATAACTAATTTTCTTTATTCCTTCAAATTAATAAACTTGGTTTTAATATAATATTACTTTTAATTGTAATTATAAGATTTTGTTTATAATTTATAAATAAAATATTATAATTAAGAAGTGATATGATATCTGACAATCGCATCACAGAGGCCATTGAACAGCGTCACATTAGACACGGCTCGCCCAGTCATTTCAATCCTGCTCAGCAGTACCTATCCTCCCTCTTTGACAAAAACCAAAAAGAGAAAAATCCATGTCTTCATCATGCTAGCCAGGGGATGAGGATGTCGGCTATGATATTATTGGCCACGTCAAAACTCGGTAACTCAATGAATGAATTGGAGTTTCCATTTCATTTTCGAATCAATCCTTTTTTCTTAAATCATCCTACCAAGTACTAATGTCATGGATTCAAAGGACGTGAACTCATTTGATGACTCGTATTAGTTGGATCATGGTGACACGAACCCTTTTGATTACTCGTATTTGTTGGATCATCGTCCAAGAAAGGCCATAAAATACTCCTCCGATTCTTAATTAATATAAGATTTACATATTAAGTTAGTTTTGGTTTTAAATATAAAACTAATTTTTCATATTTATCAATTTTCTCTAAATTACCTTTATAGATATACCTTCAATCATAATCAAGTAGAAAAGGAAGACAAGGTATTAAGAAAGATGATTATGATATTTTAGGAAAAACATGTCATATTTCTTATAATTAATTAACTTACCTAATTTCTTTAATCTAATTAAATTAGTTAAATGTGTCTTATATTAAGGACCGGAGGAATACTACTTCTTTTTTTCGGCCGGCAAAAAATGCTCTAATTTTTTAACTATGACATTTTTTGTCGTATATTTAGTACCAAATAAAGCTTTAAATTTTTGCCATATTATCACCAGATAAAATAATTATTATTGACATATATTTGAGACCAAAGGGAATAAGTAAAATGACCAAACTGCTATTCTTTGTTTCTGAACAATTTTACATTTTATTTATCATTATATAAACTTTGTGCATATCATGCATGCGTAAAGTTACAAATTTATTAAGTTTTAAGATATAGTTAATGAGATTTAATGATTTTCTTAGTTATGAAAAATATAACCTATTCTTTTCTCTTTTTGGGTTACTAGCCATCCGTTAGGGGTTTTTGGGTTTAATAACGATAGTTTAGCAACAAATTTAATAAATTTAAGAGTAGTGCTAAGTGTATTGGTCTTTTTTTTTGGGGGGAGGGGAAAGAAAGTATGTGCCAGTTGTTTATTTTCAAAACAGGTAGGATTCAGTCAGCTGCACTTTTTTCTCTCTTAATAAATATTATAAAAAGGTTGCATGATCTCATAATTATTTTTGCTAACGATCTCCTAAATTACTTATGAATGAATTATGAATGAATTATTAAAAATGTTAAAACTGGGTTATAAATAAAATCAAAATACTAGTCAAGATAATTATTAGAGATGTTGGAACTAGGAGCCATTGGGATGGGAGGCGCTTCCCTTCTTAAAGTGGAAAAAGTGAAAACCATATAAAAGGGAATAAAGTTTGTGGCCGTGAGTTGATCAAGTTGTCTCCACTTGCTCGCATATAGGTTCCAATCTGGCAAATCTTCTGCGCACATTCAATTCATTCAACCACCCAATAAAAGTCCAATTTAGAAGCTACACAAGAAGTTAAAGAAACTACAGGCGGACAAATAAAGTCCCCATTTTTCATGGTATTTGAAATATTAAACTAAAACCATCTAAATTCAATTTAAGCAGTCTGGAAGAAAATAAACTAATAAATTTTAATTGAAACTTATATTTAGAAAAAAAATAAAAAGAATAAAATTGAGAGAATACACAAAGATATACATATCAATATAAACATGTAATTATGTACACATGCCCACACATGTGTACACACACACGTGTATCTTTGTTTCCTCACAATGTGTGTATATATATTATATATACATATACCTATATATAATTTCTATTTCTAAATAGAAGTCTTTTTTAACGATTAACACGTACTAATTAAAAAAGTATAAAATTAAATTTATTATAAAATTTAAATGATTTTTGACACTATTCTTACTAAATATACTATTTTTTGTATTAATTTATTTTTTCTTAGTATTTTTATTAAATAAAGTATTTAATATATTTCAAAACTATTAAGTTTTTTAAAAAGTTTAATGAGATATTTGGATAAAAATCAAAATATAGTTTAAAAGTGATTTTATGATATAAATAAATATAAAGTATAATGTATAGATATGGATATGGATATGGATATGTCCATGTAAAGGCAAGTGGGAGAGGATGATGAATTTGCAATGAGCATTCGAATTTCAGGTCAAATCCTTTGTCATATCTTCATTCAAACTTCAAAGTTCCACCTCTTTGTGTTATCGTTAATTATCCATTATTATATTCATTATAACAATAATTGTAATTCTCTTCTCTCTCTCTCCGCTCTCCCTCGCCTTTCCATATCTATCGCCATATCCACACTCTGACATGACACAGCCCAAATGATCCAAAACCGCCACCTCTTCCCATCTTCTTCCTCCTCCTTCTTCATCATCGTCTTCCTCTGTTCGCTGGCCAGATTCACCTCGTGTTCATCTCTGAACCCAAAGTTCGAAGCTTGTCAGCCCGCAACCTGCGGCAACCAAACCATAACCTACCCTTTTTACATCGAAGGCCGACAACAACCCTTCTGTGGCTACCCAGGTTTCGGCCTTTCTTGTTCCGATAATGCGTTCCCAATCCTCAATATCTCCCATACCCGCTACATCATCCATGAAATTTCTTACATCACGCACTCAATTCGAGTGTCCGAAGCTGCTTTGTCTACATCAAACTCCACATCATCAGCATCATCCTGTGCGATTCCTCGTACTCACAACATCACTATCGAGGGGACAAGATTCAGTTACGCTCCGAACCAGAGGAACCTGTTCTTGTTGTTCGGATGCAATCTGGGGTTGCTGCCGGACAATCTTCTGAATTACAGAATTGGGTGTTCTGCAGACAACGAAACGAATCCAGTTTTGGCCATGACGGAGGGGAAGGGTGGAGATTTGAGGTCTGCGACGGAGAAGTGTAATAATACGGTGGTGAGGACGAAGATTAGTGAGAATCAAACGAGAGGAGAGATTAACATGGATGTGGTGAGAAGAGGTTTTGTGTTGAATTGGTTAGTGGCGAATTGCAGTTTGTGTTCGAAGACGAGAGGCAAGTGTGGGTTCGACTTCAGCAAAAATGTTTACAGTTTCAGATGCTATTGCCCAGATAGAGATCATGCCGTCAGATGCGATACCGGTTAGTGGTCTCTATCCTTTTCAAGTTACTGCAATATACTAATTTTCACCTTTCTATAAAATTTCGAGTTATTTAATTTTTTTTTTTTTGTTAAAATATTGTCACTAGTAGTATTTGAAAAAAGTTTTGATTTTCATAATTGATGATATTAATTGGGACTAAAGACGATAACTTAGGCCAACGACGGTTTAAAATTCAATGGAAAGAAGTGATTACATCTAGCGATATTGATCAGATTGTCTCCATTAAGAAAATTTAATAAGATAATTAAACTAATGAGATAGAAGGGTCTAATGGATGGAAGAGTCTTCTGAGAAGGATTAACGAAACATATGAAGTTTATTTAGGAGTCTTTTGATTAATAATTTATTTAAAGATTTTAGTGTAACTGAAGTATAATGGCGCTGTGTTATCAATGTGATATGATTGTGTTGACTTTTCTATAAATGGTTTAATGGCCATTGGCTCTCTAGATTACAAAGTTTTGGCCTTTTTCAGATGAACATGTGATGGTTTTACTTTATCTTGTTTTCATGTGAAGAGGCCGGACCAAAAAATCTATGGTGTTTGGGAGATTAATATTACCGAAGGAAGTAAAACGTCAATAGATAAAGTAAGGCTGCACAATTAGACAGACTGAACTAGATTAGAACTTAACTTGAAGTTTGGTCTAATTTTTTGTTGGGCTGAATTTGACAGTTTGTAGTTTGGTTTAGTCCAATACTCACTCAGGTCAGGTTAGATTGGATTTGGTCTCCTAGACCGATGGACTAGTCTAGGCAATCCATGTTCCCAATCTTTTTAAAAAATTTTTTCTTTATGAAAAGCAAGATTTCGACATGATATATACAATTAAGTCAATGCAAAATGCCTATAATTAAATAAAACACATTCTAAAATATTGTGCTTAATCATAAATAAATAAAAATATCTAAAAACATTACATTGCTTATTTGGACTAGACTGAATAAGATTGGATCACCTCAAGTTGGATTGGACTGAACCAAACTAGTCCAGGTTGTTTGATTACTTGGTTTGGAACCCAGTCCAACCCGTCGGTTTGGTTTAATTTTATTATATAGCTTATTTAGACTAGATTGAACCAGATTGAATCACAGCACTGCACCGATCACTAGATTTTTGCACACCTCTAATACAAAGGATTTGGTTACGAGTATAATAATGGACGCGAAAAGATGCAAGAGTAAAAGTAAAAGGCTAGTCGAATGATGTTAATTATTTCATTAAAGAAAGGGCATCTCGAGTTAAAATAATTGAACTTATTCCAATATGTTTTTTTTAAAAAAATCATATTGGGAATTTTTTTTCTGTTTATCTATTATTTTAAAAGCCCAAGAGAATAGTTACTTTTTAATTATCCCAAACCAAAAAACAGAAGATAATACCACTCCTTTTTCTTGTTCTTGTTTAGGAAGATTTGGATTCTTGATTTTTACCCACATCCATTCTTCTTCATCATCATCAGCTTAATTATTGGGTAAGAGAGATAATTATGAAAATAGAAAAATAAAATAACTTAAGAGTATATTGGAGAGTACAATGCTTACATCAAGTTCTTGTATCCATTATGTTAAATTCTTCAATTAAACATGACTTTATGTTCTATTTTTAAAATATTAATATTTAATAACATTTAATTATTAATCCACATAAGATAAAAAAAGACATTTGAAAATTTGATATAATATATATAAGAAACTTGACTTAAGTTTTTTTTTTCCTATAATAGAAAATATAAAAATTAATGTTAATATATTAAGTATATTTTTAATTTTTGTGTTATAATCCTAAAAGAGAGATGAAAAGAAAGTGGATTATTTAGTTATAGGCAAATATAACTCGGTTACATATTAAATCTTCCCATGTCTTTTTTTTTTGTTGGTGCTCACATAATTAATTAAATGCAAAGAAAGTTCCACGAGGTAAAAAAGTTTTTGGTTGGAATTTCCAGACAATTTTTTATTCATCTAATTTAATTTTTGCAAGCTGTATAATGTTTGTCACTTGTATTAAGAAGGAAGATGTTGACTCAAAGAAAGAGATTGGTGTTTGCTACTTTTTGAATTTATTTCGTTTTTAGACTCTTCAAATTTGGGTTTCCTCGCACCAAAAACAAAAACGAAAAAAAGTGGCAACCATTGACATCTTGATTTTTTTTAAAAAAATATAATTAGTCAAAAATAGATAACTATTTCCGTGTTAGAAGGCAGTCAAAATTGAAAATTCGAAGTAGTCAACCATGTATTTCTGGTTTAATTAAGTTCCAGATTAGGCGTGCTAATTGCAGTGATAATTACAGATAACATAATTTAATTTCCTGTGAACCTAACGTATCCAAAGTTGCCATAAAAAATAATATAATAAAAACAGTAATTAATATGTTACTTTAAAATATAAAATTACGCGCTTATGTTTCAAACATTGATGACACGTACTTTACTTTGAATAGTATTCAGATCCATGGATTTTTTTTTTTGGGGTGAAGATCAATGTTACTTGCATACAGTAATTGAAAAACAGAGAAATAAGAGTTTTCAATATGTCTCTATTCATGATGGCAAAATAAATAAATAATTATATGTATCATATAAGCCCAGAATGTTCTTTGAAGGAACACATGATTTTGTTTGTATATTACTCCTCTAGTACTACTTAATGTATGAGCTTGTTAAGAAGCTAAGCTAACTTGGATAATAAATTTTTAATTCACTTAATCTTTCATATTCATCATTTTGTTTTCAAACTAATTTATCTAACTTATAAATTGATATATAATATAATGCTACAAGGATATTTTAGGAAGATCATATATATATTTATTATAATTAAATAATTAGTTTTCTTAATATATTCAAATTAATTAACTCTTAGGACTAGAAGACTATATATATGCATTATTTAGAGAAGGCACACTTATGTTATTGTTCATGCTGGTCAATATTAATTGGAGTGGAAGATTCCACTTATTTAAGAATGTTTTATCAGAAAATTGCCTGTTTTCGTTCATTCTAGCACTTTGTGTTCGCTGTTTCAACGTCCCATCTTTTCCTGAAAGTTTCAATCTTTTTTTTTTCCCCCCTTCCTTTCAAATTAGAATCCACAGATATACCAAAACATTCAGATAGAGAGACGCAGATTGAAACCAAAATGGTTTGCATTTTCAAGAGTCAAAGTCTTTTTGCTGCTAGTCAACAACCAAAACTTGAAATTGCTTTCCCTTCTACTTTTATTTAATGTAATCCTTCACTCTGATCAAAGGCAGACTTTAGTAAATAAGGCCATAGCTTAGTGGATCAGATTATTCCCTTCTGTTGATTTGAGGGTGTGGCTTCAGTTTTTGTCTTTAGGATCATCTTCTTGCTTTTATCCATTCTTCCACTTCTTGAAGCTGTAGAATCAACATGTCCTACTTCATTTGACTGTGGATATCTGGGAAAGATCCAATTCCCTTGGACCACCACAGAACACAGAGACTGTGGCTTATTTGTAATACAAGGTTGTCATGATCCTGATGTTCCCAAAACTCTGTTAAGCAACAAAGGAACAACCTTTAAGGTTTTAAGTGTCAGTTTTTCTGTTTCTGCTGAATCTACTATTGTTATCAGAGACTTGGATCTCCATGAGCGTTTAAGAAGCAGAACTTGTGAAGCCTTTGTTAGTAACTACACTCTTCCTCTCACCTTCCCTTCTCCTCTGGCTTCTATCAAGATCAGAAACAATGGATTCTTCTTTAGATGCAACCGAACCCTCCACATCAAACCCCTGCCTTCTTCTTTCTTCAATTTTACCTGTGGTGACTATGATATCATTTATGATCTTGCATATCGAGAGAGGAATCAGAGCCATAGCTTATTATCTTCATGTTCTGTTATTCAGTTTCCTGTTAAAGACCTCCCTGATTCTGATGATCCTTTTACTTTCATAACTTCCACGGTCGTTCTTCAAGTACAATTACCCAATTATTGTAGTAAGTGTCATTATGACAGAGCAGGCTGTTGTCAACTTGATCCCAACAGAATCTTTAACTGCGGTGGAGGTACAATCTAATTAGTTGTTTGGTCTATGGATATTCTAGTCCAAAAAGATGTGCTTTGTTCCAAGTGGCAACAGGATAATAACATCTTCAACGGCTCAAAAATCATGCAGATATTGCATTTTATTTCTTACTGTCTCCTAAAATCTTGATAAATTAACAAGAGCTGGTATGGTTCTAGATTGTTTTTGAATTATTCAAGTGACATTCCTTAAAGGTAAAACTGAGTCTGAGATTCTACCTTTTTATCCAGTGAGCTTAACATGATTCTCATTATTGTCTTTTGCTTTAGATTTTGTTGCTTAAACTAAAAACTCTCTTCTTTTTAATTCCTGCTGCAGAGGATAGGAGCAGGGTTCTGAAGCTGGGACTAGGAATAGGTAATGTTTACATATTCATCATTCATTAGTTACTTTATCGTCTTAAATGACTATGAATTTGTAATATTTGAGAAGTAAAATTCTATCACATGTTAAAGATGGAGATTCCCTGCTGCAACAGGATTAGGCATTGGGCTTCCGGTCATTCTGATGACTGTGTGGCTCATTGGACGATGGTGTTACAGGCGAAAACATGGTTCTGATGATGATTATCAATTCGAACCCAGAAACTCTTTTTCTGCTGATTATTCAAACTCAGACCCAGAAAATGGCAATATCTACTTGGGAGTTCCACTTTTCTCTTGCAAACAGCTTCAAGAAGCAACAAACAACTTCGACCAAGCAAGAGTACTAGGAGATGGCGGCTTTGGAATTGTTTACTATGGTAAGCTATATATTCTCTCACAGATCTCCATATTTTCTGCCAAATCTCCAACCATAGACTCTGACATGAACTTTAATGATTAGGAAAACTCAGTGATGGACGAGAAGTTGCTGTGAAACGTTTATATGAACACAATTACAGACGAGTAGAACAGTTCAGAAATGAAGTGAAGATCCTAGCACGCTTACGCCACAAAAATCTTGTGTCTTTATATGGCTGCACTTCACGGCGTAGCCAAGACCTCGTCCTTGTCTACGAATACATCTCAAATGGCACTGTCGCTAGTCATCTTGAAGGTGACTTATCGAACTGTACATCACTCTCATGGCCTATTCGAATCAAAATCGCCATAGAAACTGCAAGTGCTTTGGTCTACCTTCATGCTTCAGACATCATCCATCGTGATGTCAAAACCAGCAACATCCTCTTAGACAGCAATTTTAACGTTAAAGTTGCTGACTTTGGACTGTCTAGATTGTTCCCCAATGATGTGTCGCATGTTTCCACAGCCCCACAAGGAACTCCAGGATATGTTGACCCAGAATACTACCAATGTTACCAGCTTACTAGTAAGAGTGATGTGTATAGCTTTGGGGTTGTGCTTATTGAGTTGATTTCTTCTAAACCTGCGGTGGATATAAGCAGAAGTAAGGATGAAGTGAACTTGTCGAGTTTGGCGATGAAGAAGATTCAGGAGAGTGCGTTTGTGGAGCTGGTGGATCCAAGTTTGGGGTTTGAGGATGATAGTGAAGTGAAGAGGATGGTGGTTTCTGTGGGGGAATTGGCGTTTCAGTGTTTGCAGAGAGATAAAGATTTGAGGCCTTCCATGGAAGAGGTTTTGGAAGCGCTCAAGAGGATTCAGAGTGGGAAAGGTGAGGTTGAGAATCTTGAAGATGGCGGTAATGTGAATCCATTGGCACCGCCGCCGCCATCGCCGCCGTCAGTGTCACCGGAGAAGGAAGAAGTTGGCTTATTAAAGAAGGTGAACCCACCTCCTTCTTCGCCCAATACTGTGACTGAAAAGTGGACGAGTGAATCTACCACCCCTAATGCGAGTGCTTGATTCATGTTGATGTTTCAGGAGAAAAAATGTAGATGAGACAAATTGGGTTATCAATTCCTGATCCATCCTTCTATTTTTTCAAAGGATGATAATATCACAGTCGTCATCATATACTCATAGTTGAGGCTTGAGGGAAAATGCATGCACAGTTGAATTATATTCCTTCCAGTATTGATAAGCTTTAAATAATTAATTTACAGGTAACGCATAATCAGTTAAAATTAATTAAAAATAATAAATAGGTTATAAATATGGTTTTGTTTCTAAATGTGTTTTTCTAATAAATGAGAAAAAAGAATAAAAAAGAATGTTTAGAAAAATGTGATGAAAGGTGGTATCACGAATGAAAGAGAATACATAATTTAAGACAAAATTAAAAAGAATATTAAATGTTAAGAAAAACTCAAATTAAAGCTTATAGAAGAGACTATATTCTTCTTCAAATTTGAAGCTTATAAATAGGACTGAAGGCGGTGTAAAGCAAAAAAAAGAAATAAAAAAGAAAAAAAAGTAATGGGAAAAAGAGATACAAATTGTACATGTTTCAAAAAATAAGCATATGATTTTCCTTTGAAGAGCAATTTCTTACTTTTTTTGTGTGGTGTATAAGTATTTTTCGAATTGATTTCGTCCAATTATGGGCAGTAAAATCATTGGGCCAGTTGGTTAGTGGCTGACTTAATCAAATTGACTGTCAAGTGTCAACTTTAGTTAACATCAAGATTTTGTGAGAGATGGAGATGCATAACCTTTTTTTGTTTTGGATAAAAAAAGTTAATGTGATAAGCCACTACTAAACCATCCAATTAATATGGTTGATCAAGCACCACACATCTTTCAAGAGACTGAACATGATTAATTAATTAACGATTGACAATTTGATGTTTCATGTATCACCTTGTCACATTTACTCGATCACAACCATTGAAATAAGCAAATCTCAAGAAGATCTCATCCAATAACCTAATGTCATAATTTTTTATTGCCATTCATACAGTTAAATTGTTATTTGGTTTCATTACCAGACCTCTGCATTTCCCTTTTCCCCGTTCAAAAGGCAACATAAATAGGCATATCTAGTATGAAAAAGAAAAAGTGATGCAGCCTCTTCATTAGGTAACACAGCACATGAGCTTTTGCACAAGTTCTAATGCGTTCCACGTCCACCCCACGCTTTATCAAACTTTGAGTCGTCTCGTCTTCCCTCCCTCATTCACTTTTCTGCTTCATTATTAATTCCTCTGCTTTTTACACTGTGATGAGCATAATCACTTAAAAAGAACCAGACATTTAAGAGAATGTATGAAGCACATTATTTTGAGAGAAGGACTCGTGTCTCAGAGCTTCCATTTGTGCTGTGTTCCACGTAGAACGAGTTGGTACGCTTAATTCCCCAACTGGATAAAACCTTCAAGCTAGTTGTTATAGCTTGAAACAATCACAATCTCTTTCTCTTTGAGTGAGACCTTCAGAAGAATGGTTCTACCTGTTCATTTGTTCTTCTTCTTATTTTTCGCTGACCATTCTGCTTCAGGAGATGAGTGCCCCCCTTTCTTTGACTGTGGGAATCTGGGCAATCTCTGGTTCCCCTTAACGACTTCACAACGCAGAGACTGTGGAATGCTGCCCATTCATGGTTGTGAAAACCCCCAACGCTGAGAAAACTGTGTAGTTAGGAACAAACATGTTTCAAGTGACAAGGATAAGACACAAGTTCAATGCTGAAGTTTTCATTAGAGACGCAGATTTACAGAAGCGTCTGGTAAATGATAATTGTGATGCCTTGTGCTGCAATATTACCCTTCCTCCAAGCTCGCCCTTGGGTTCCTTTCATATATTGCCAAATATAACCATGTAGAAATGTAATAGTTCGCTCAATTACAGGCTTCCAAAGCAATTCTTGGACTATACAGGATGTGGTAAGAGTACTAATGAGACCATCTTCTTCAGAACGCAAGATGAAGATGATACTCCATCTTCTTTAGCAGCATGTCCAAGGGTTCAGGTTCCAGTGAACATGTTGGCTTTCTCTGCTGATCCATTTACATTCATAGCTTCTGAATTCCATGTTAACATTCAACTTTCTCCTGGTTGTGGTCGATGTTGTTTTGAGAAAGGCTTATGCCGGCTCAACAGCACTGGAGGATTTTATTGTCTCAAATTGAAAGGTATGCAGAACATAGGTTAGAAAAAAGAAGAGAATTTCTAAGGTCCAACAAGTGAAATTTACTCATTCTTTTTTAGAAGCTTGTTTGTCTTGTTGTTGTTCTTGTTGCGTGGATCTAGTCTAAGCAACCCCAATACTAACGCACTCTAATTAAATTGAGACAGAAGATCAAAATAAAAGACGGCCTTGGAAGCTGGGAACCATAATAGGTAATTTTACTTCATTTTTACTGTGTTCACATTATGAGGTTCCCAAGAAACAATAAAGATGATCTTCAAGTGAAAGATTTAATTAAACATTTTCAAGGACTTGACGCTTGGGCAGGTCTTGGAGTGGGATTGGGAATTCTGATATTAGCGTTGCTGCTCTGCTTCGGACTCCACAAACAGAAACAAAATGCTCTGTCCCATGTCAGAATAGGATCAACGAATCAGTACCCAAGTGATGCAGACCCAGATAATGGAAGACTCTTCTTTGGAGTCCCAATCTTCTCTTATAAGGAGCTTCAAGACGCAACAAAGAACTTTGATCCTTCCAACAAACTTGGGGATGGAGGCTTTGGCTCTGTTTACTATGGTCATCTAATCAATCACTCTCATTTTTTTTCCCCTATAATCTATTATTTTCCTTCATAAAGTTTTAATCTTTAAGCTATTTCATTTATAGGGAAGCTTCCAGATAGGCGTGAAGTTGCAGTGAAATACCTATTCAACCACAACTACAAGCGAGTTGAACAATTCATGACAGAAGTTGAGATCCTCACTCGCTTACATCACATAAATCTTGTCTCCTTCTATGGCTGCACTTTATGTTAGAGCCGTGAGCTTCTTCTTGTTTATGAATACATCCCACACAGAACCCTTGCCAGTCACCTCCATGGCAGCTCTGCAAATCCTTCATTGCTGACTTGGCCTGTTCGAATCAAAATCGCCATAGAAACTGCAAGCGCGCTCTCTTACCTTCATGCTTCCGGCATCATCCATCGTGACATCAAAACTAACAACATTCTCCTTGACAACAATTTTTGTGTTAAGGTTGCTGATTTTGGACTTTCTAGGTTGTTCCTAGATGATGTGTCCAATGTTTTCACAACACCACAAGGAACACCGGGTTATCTTGATCTTGAATATTACTTTTGCTTTAGGCTAACTGACAAAAGTGATGTGTATAGTTTTGGAGTTGTGCTTATGGAGTTGATATCTTCAATGCCGGCTGTTGATATGGGAAGGAACATAGATGAGATTACGTTGGGGAGTCTTGCAGTTGGGAAGATTCAGAGGAATGAATTTGAGGAGCTGGTGGATAAATGTTTGAAGATTGAGAAGGATAGTGAGGTGAAGAAGAAGGTGTTTGCAGTGGGAGAATTGGCATTTCAATGTTTACAGGTAAATAAAGAGATGAGGCCTTCCATGACCGAGGTTTTAGAGATTTTGAAAGAAATAGAGGGTGGGAAAGAAGACGGTGGAAATGTAGAGGAAGATAAAGCTGATACAGATACACGACCTTTGGAGACTCCAATAAGCTATGATCATGCAAAGTTGTTGAAGGCATCGTCTTCACCAAGTAGTGTCACTGTAAAATAGAGTAGTGAATCTACGGTTAATTTCAGTGTTTAATATTTAGGAGGTGTTTGAGAGCTCCTAAATGAGTTTAAAAAGGTGCTTTCACAAAACAAAATTTTTTTTACATGCTTATCTTATCTGGAGTTTCGTAAAATTACTTTTAAACTTATTTGTAGTTCACGGTCCATTTTGTGCTGCGATCATTTATACTAATTGCATCTTACTTCTTGCTTCTTAAGTTCAGAAGTTGTGTCTTTATATGGTTGCGCCTCACGCCGAAGCCAAGACCTGTCCTCGTCTTTGAATGCATCTCAAATGGCACTATCGCTGGTCGAACTCATAGTCACTGCCACTGTACTTCTGGTACGAGGGAGATGGAGTGGATGTGAGGTTAAATGAAAATTTTAATAAGTTAAATTTAAAAAATTAAAAAAGTGAGTGAAATTAAAAAATTGAGGTTAAAAACTTTTAATTGATATTTATTGTTTTTTATTTTACATATTTTTTATTAAAATTTTAAAATTTTATTTTTTTAATTTTTTAAATTAAACTGATTAAAATCTTTCCTTCCTTCTCCTTCATTTTCCTCCTGTCGCGTAAGGAAGGAACCTTTTTACTTCCTTTATCATCCACCCCTACTTTTTTATTCTCATCATTAAATTAATTTTGGAAGGTTGAGATTCAGTATCCTATGAAAATATTATTTTAATATCGAATAAAAAAAATATAAATAAATTTAAATTATTAAAATTCACATATATATACTTTCATTAAAATACTATATATATATTTACGTCCTAAATATAAAATCTATAACTTTTGTCATAAATACAAGTCAGTTATAAGAAAAAATTTTAATCCTAAAAGTATATTTAATACTTGTTTTTTTAATTTTACCCTTATTTGATTCTTATTGGAAAGAGAGAAGTGAGAGAGAGATATGAGAATAATTGGTAAATGTATAGAGAGAAAGAAAAACTTTAATAAGGGTAAATTGAAAAATTTTGTTAATATCATGCATTTTTTAGTATGCAAATATATGTACAAGTGACTTATATTTATGATAAGAGGTACGTAGTATTAGATTTTAACAATTCAAAGTTGACGCAATCGTAAGAATACAGAAGTGGAGGGAAGTGAATGGTAAGAAAAGTGGAGAGGTTTTCTTTCCCATTGGCATGGCCTATTTGCGTCAAAATCGTCAAAGAAACCACAAGTGCGTTGGTGTACCTGTGCAAGATTACAAAGGAAAGAGAAATAATGACAATTGAAACAAGCAAATCCTAAAAATAACAGTGACGCAAAATGACTTCATTTCTATAAGGTCTTTAAGAACTGTTCTAGAAGTAACTTTTTGTGGGGTCAAATTACCTTGTTATCTTTATGCAATAGGAAAAAACTCCCTCCATCACTAACCATCGAGTCCCAATCAAATGGTTGGAGCTCTGGTGGCTATATGATTAGAGAATTAGTAGGAAAATGGTGGCTCGAAAATAAATGATTATTTCAGCTTAAGTAAGAACTTTATGCACGTCTTAATTGGTTCCATGTATAATTGTCATTAACGAATGATCAAATTTGAGAGACATGGATATTAATTAGCCAAGAACATATATGTCGTACTTGTATATAGGCCACTGCTTCTTTCTTGATAAAGTATTAATTTAAAAAATAATACTCTATATAAGCTTTTGGGTTTCAAATTTTTGCAATAAATTCTTTATATCATGTAACTATTTGAGCATTAGTCCTTAAACTATCATTTGGTTAGTATTGAAGCTCTCTAGAACCTCCATGTCGTTGTAAGCATTTTTCTCAATCTCCTCCTCATCAAATCCTTCTCAAATAATCTCATGAAACAAAAGCATTGATCAGAAGCAAAAACGTAAGCTTTTCAAAACTCTACAGTTGAAGACAGTTTAACTAATTCCAAAATTGATTGATTCCACAGGTACAATTACAAATCATGAAGGTATACCCAGATGAGTTCTAATGGAGCAGGAATATTTGCAAAGCCAATGAGTGCGTGTTCATTATTCATTTGCACTATTCATCAATCTCAGCCTTAATGTAAAGTTATATCTTCATAAGCATACAAACGAAATGTTGTTAAACATAGTTAAAAATTGCACTTTCATTCCATATTATCCCCATACGATATCATCTTTTACTTGTATGGGCATGGCGATCAAAAGGAAACATGAATATGCATATCTAATCTGAAGAGTGACGCAGCTTCTTTATTAGGCAACGTAGTGCCCGTTTGGTAAGGCGTTTCAACAGGTAAGCAGTAATTTATAGGTGTGATAAGTCTATTTGTAAATTTGATGAGAACGGTTTATAACAATTTTTGACCGATCTAATTTATGAGTCAAAAGCGGTTTTTTTAGCACGATTGCAAAAACACTTAAAACTTACTTACGACTTATGAAAAAACAGTTTTTTGGACTTATATATTTTTTGTGCTATGTAATCAATTTTTAGTTATTTATTTTTAATATTCTCTTAAGCAAAAAATAATTTTAACAATTTTTATAATATTTTTAATTTTTAATATTATTTTTCATATTATATTTACATAAATCATGCTGAGTATATCATTCAATTAATTATGTATTATTATTTGGTTAAAAACATTTCATATTACTATGATTTCTAATTTAAGTATATTTTATTCATTAAATATAACTTCTTCCTATTATAATAATTTTAAATTATTATATTTTGTAAGTTTATATTTTTAATCATTTTTTTATTGTTTAATAAAAGTCATATCTATTTTGGTCTTTTGACAAACTAACTTAGTTATCCAATGATAATCCAAACAATTCTTTTACTTTACAAATTACTCCTTCGGTCTTAAATATAAGATCTATTTTTTAGTGTAAATTACACTATAAAATGAGTCTTATATTTAGAACCGGAAGGAGTAACTTTTATAAAAGTCAATCTAAACATAAATCACATTGCCTAATTTAACTTTGACCTAATCTTATTTTTCTAAAAGTTAGATTAAAAATAAATTATTTTTTTTACCCTCAATGTAAACGGATCGTATAGTCACATGAGCTTTTTCAAAATTTCTGATGCATTCCACGACCATGACACGCTTTATAAAACGTTGACTCAGGGTCTTCCCTCTACCGTTCACGTTTCTGCTATTAGTTTCACACTTGTACTGTTGGTTGTTCGGCTTATTTAATATACGATATTGGCAACTTTGAGCATAATTAATTAAGAACCAAATATTAGTATTGATAAGAGAGGGTGTGAAGCAAATTATTGACTTGTTTGGCATGACGTTTAAAATGAATTATAAACACATTAAACATAAATCAAGATGAAATTCTTTTCTTGTATTTTAAAAATTACTATTGAAGAGCTAATTGCAAGTCATTCTAAACTGGCCCTATATTGAGCAAAGTACACGTCTCTCACATTCATCTTCTTGGTCTTGGTCTCTCAGCCAAGTCAACTGCCGTGTCACAGAGCGTGGACTTGGGTGTTCCGCGGGGAAAGAATGGCCACCCTTGATTCCCCAACTCGATAACACCATCTTCAAGTAAGTTATTACTTGAAATAATCAAAGTTTCATAGACTAAACTTTTTCTCTTTGAGTGAGAGTTTCAGAAGAATGGTTCCACCTGTTTATTTCTTCTTCGTCTTCTTCTTCTTCTTGTTCGCTGACCTTGTGCTTCCTCTATCCTCTGCCTCTGGAGATTGCCCACCTTTCTTTGACTGTGGGAATCTAACGAAGCTCTCATTCCCTTTAACCACTCCCCAACGCAAAGACTGTGGAATGTTGCCGATTCATGGCTGTGAAGACCCCAACGCTCAAAAAACTGTGCTCTTTGGGAAAAAGATGCTTCGAGTGATAAGAATAGACAGTTCCAGTACGGTAGTTTTCGTCAAAGATGCAGATTTACAGAAGCGTTTGGTAAATAATAGCTGTGATGCCTTGTGCTGCAATGTTACACTTCCTCCTAACTCACCGTTGGGTTCGTTTTACATATTTCAACACATAACAACCTTTTACAAATGCAATATCACGCTCAAAGTTAGCACTCCAAAGCAATTCTTGAACTATAACGGATGTGGTAAGAGTAATAATGAGATCATCTTCTTCCAAACGCAAGATGAAGAAGATCCTCCACCTGCTTTGGCAAGATGTCCAAGGGTTCGGCTTCCAGTGAATTCCCTGGCTTTCTCTGCAGATTTATCCACATTAATAGCTTCTGAATTTCCCGTTACAATTCAGCTTTCTCATGACTGTAGTCGATGTGTTCTTGACAAAGGCTCATGCCGGCTCAACAGCTCCGGAGGATTTTATTGTCTCAAATTCAAAGGTATGCATCACAAGTAACATGTTAAATTTACTCATTCTTTTTCAGAAGCTCCTTTTTATGCCTGGGGACTATCAAATTAGGTCTGATTATTCATTTTTTTTGTCGTAAAAGATGAAACAGAGAGAGAAGATCAGAATAACAGACGGGCTTGGAAGCTGGGATTGATAATGGGTAATTTTACTTCATTTTTACTCATTTTCAGCTATCTCCTTTTGCCCACATAATTATTTCGGATCCTGTGTCTGCATAGGTCGTTATAAAGTCGTAATTGTATTCACACCATGAGGTTCCCAACAAACATTAGAAGATAATATTTGAGTGAAAGAATTAAGTAAACATTCACTTTTAAAAGGAAGAGTTTTAAGGACTCGACGCTTGTTCAGGTATTGGAGCGGGATTAGGAATTCTCATATTAGCGTTGCTGCTCTGCTTCGGACTCTACAAACAGAAACACAATGCTCTGTCTCACGTCAGACTCCGATCAACAAACCAGTACCCAAATGATGCAGACCCAGACAGTGGGAGACTCTTCTTTGGGGTCCCAATCTTCTCCTACATGGAGCTTCAAGACGCAACAAAAAACTTTGATCCCTCCAACAAACTTGGAGACGGAGGCTTCGGCTCTGTTTTCTATGGTAATTTGATGAATCATTCTTATTTTCCCCCCTATGATCTCTTGTTTTCCTTAATACAATTTCAAACTTTAAGCTATTTCATTTATAGGGAAGCTTCAAGATGGGCGTGAAGTTGCAGTGAAACACCTATTCAACCACAATTACAAGCGAGTGGAACAGTTTATGACTGAAGTTGAGATCCTCACTCGCCTACGTCACAGAAATCTTGTCTACCTCTATGGCTGCACTTCACGTCAGAGCCGTGAACTCCTTCTTGTCTATGAATACATCCCAAATGGCACCCTTGCAAGTCACCTACGTGGCAGCTCTGCAAATCCTGCATTGTTGACATGGCCCGTTCGAATCAAAATCGCCGTAGAAACTGCCAGTGCTTTGGCTTACCTTCATGCTTCTAGCATCATCCACCGTGATGTCAAAACCAACAACATTCTTCTTGACAAGAACTTCTGTGTTAAGGTGTCAGATTTTGGACTTTCTAGGTTGTTTCCAGATGATGTCTCGCATGTTTCTACAGCTCCACAAGGAACACCAGGCTATCTTGACCCAGAATATCACTATTGCTTTAGGCTGACCAATAAAAGCGATGTGTATAGTTTTGGGGTTGTGCTTATGGAGTTGATATCTTCAATGCCAGTAGTTGATATGGGAAGGAATAAAGATGAGATTACATTGGCGAGCCTTGCAGTTCGGAAAATTGAGAGGAATGAACTTGAGGAGCTGATCCGTGTTTGGGGATTGAGAAGGATAGTGAGGTGATGAAGAAGGTGTTTGCAGTGGGGGAATTGGCATTTCAGTGTTTGCAGGTAAATAACGAGATGAGGCCTTCCATGGATGAAGTTTTAGAGATTTTGAGGGAAATTGAGAGTGAGAAAGAAGAAGGTAGGGATGTAGAGGAAGGTGAGGCTAATGCAGATACACGATTTGGGGGGACTCCAATAAGCTATGATCAGGTAGAAATGGTGAAGGCATCGTCTTCACCAAATAGTGTCACCGTAAAATGGAGCAGTGAATCTACTGCTAATTTCAGCCTTTAATCTGTAAGCTTATTTGTAATTCATGGTCCATTTTCTACTGCGATCGTTTATACTAATTGCATCTTCTTGCTTCTCAAGTTAAGAAGTTGTGTCTCTATATGGTTGCACTTCAAGCCTAAGCCAAGACCTCGTCGTTGTCTATGAATACCATCTCAAATGGCAGTGTCACTGGTCATCTTCAAGGGCACCAAACTGTACGTCACCACTAGGGCCTATTTGAATCAAAATAGTCATAGAAGCTGTAAGTGTATTGGAGAACCTATGGGGAAAACATATAATGACTTTGGAAATAAGCAAATCCTAAAATTATTCAGAAAAATGGCTTAGTTTCTGTAAGGTTTTTAAGGACTATTTTGAAATTAATTGATTTCTTTTTGAAATAAATTACACCTTATTAGTTATTATCTTTATGTTAGGGGAGAAAAGAAACTTCCTCTATTGACGGCCATGGATTTGTGACAGCCGGTTGTCGGAATTTTGGTGCTTGTGACCAGAGAATTATTAGGAAAATTGTGACCTGAAAATAAACGATTATTTCACCTTAAGAAAGAGTAAATCTAATTATACGAAATGATAACAAAATTATAAAAAACGACAAATATCATATACTATCTATGATTCTTAATACAAGGGCTAGTTATAAGATTAGATTTGATCCTAAATATAAAATTTTAATATATTTTATCTCATATATTTATAATTATTATGTAAACTAATTTAACTAAATTATAAGTTGATCTAATGTTATATATGAATATTTTAAAAAAATTATGTCACATTCGTTACAATCAAATGATTGATTTAACTTACTTAATCTATTTAAATTAGTCCACTAATACTTATACTAAAGACCGGGGGTAGTATTTATTTTAAGTAGCTCCATATAATTGTCTTTGTTGGATGATCAAACCTGAGAGCTAGCATGATTATTAATTGTCATGCTTATTTCTTGGTCAAGTGTTATTGCAAAAAAAGGCAAGCTTTTCCATTTTTTTTTGGGAAGATAGTGTTAATTAATTCCAAAATGTGCGCATCTAATTTGAAGAGTGATCCAGCTTTCGTATTAGGCACGGCATAGCACACGAGGTTTTCCAAAAGTTCTAATGTGTTCCACGTCCACGACACGCTTTATCAAACGTTGAGTCAATGGTTTTCCCTCCATATCATTCACCTTTCTCTTTCTGCTTAATTATTCATTGCTCTGCTTCCCCCCCCCCCCCCAACATTTACAATCCCTTATTGGCCTTTTGCCCAGTATATTTGTCCCTATGAAGCCTGATAGTAGTTTTACACTGGTGCTGTTGATTATTCGGCTTATTTATTGGTAGGTGATGTTTGCAACGGTGGGCATAGTTAAGAACCAAACATTAGTGGCCTGTTTGGTTCGATTACATGATAAGGGATTACATGTAATCCTAATGTAAGCAGCTGATTCAAATGTTTGGTTGAGTTCATGTAATGTAAATGAGATTATATTTTGTAATGCTGATTACATTAAATGAGTGCATCATGATCACATTGAGAGGACTATGAATAGGGATGCAGACCTCTTGTAATTGAGTTAAAAAGACAATGTTGCCCTTATAATTTTAAAATTGACTTTATTCTCCCTTGAACTTCTTTCTTCGTCTTCCTCTTTCCACACACCCTACTTGTCCCCACTACCGCGGGACGTCCTATGCATTCACCAACGCCACTCGCCATTTTCATCTCCAATGAATAGATCTAGCAACCTTTTTCATCTATCTTCCTCACACCATCAAACCTCATCACCGTCATCATCTACCATCAAGACGAACCCAAATGCACATCGCCATTTTTTAGCAATGAGCCCAATCGGATCTGTGATGAGGGAGAATGGATGAGAAGCAACGAATCTCCTTTTCCCTTTTGTTAACGTTTCCCTCACTCTCCACAAGACACTCTTCATCAACACCATTTGTAGAATACTGATTCATAGGTAGGATATTGATGTTTTATGGTGTTGAGAGGCGACGGTAATAACTGAAGATGAAGGAAAACAGGTGACGGCAGGGGACAAGGTGAAGAGGAAGGAAAGAGGATGGACTATTTTAGTCTTTTTACTGATATTATTATTCAATTAACTAAATAAAAGTTCAATTTATTATTATTATCTTTACTGTCATACCAAACAAACTTATGTAATTATTACTACATTACATTCCATTCTTTATCATTACGTTACATTGCATTCCCTCTAATTCAATGAACCAAACGGGCACTACTATTGATAAGGGAGTGGGGGAAGCACATAATGTTGAGAGAAGGACACGTGTCTGATTCATGTTATTGGTCTTGGTCTTGGTCTTGGTCTTTCAGCCAAGTCAACTGCCGTGTCGCAGAGGTTCAACTTGCGTGGAGTCTTCCATGCAGAAGAAATTGCAAGACTTGCTTCTCCGACTGGATAAAAACTTGAAGCAAGATTTTGCTTCAAACAACAAGAGTCTTGTACATTAAACTTTTTCTCACTGATTGAGAGTTTCGGAAGAATGGTTGTGCCTGTTTATTTGTTCGTCGTCGTCTTCTTGTTCCTGTCGGTTGACCATGTGCTTCTTCTATCGTTTGCTTCTGGAGATTGCCCACCTTTCTTTGAATGTGGGAGTCTGGGCAAGCTCTCGTTCCCTTTAACCACTCCACAAAGCAGAGATTGTGGAATTTTGCCCATTCATGGCTGTGAACACCCCAACGCTGAGAAAACCGTGCAATTAGGAGCAAAGCTGTTTCAAGTGACGGGGATAAGACATAGGTTCCATAATAAAGTTTTCATTAGAGACGGAGATTTACAGAAGCGTTTGGTGAATGATAGTTGTGATGCCTTCTGCTGCAATATTACCCTTCCTCCAAGCTCGCCCTTGGGTTCCTTTCATATATTGCCAAATATAACCATGTACAAATGTAATAGTTCGCTCAATTACAGGCTTCCAAAGCAATTCTTGAACTATACAGGATGTGGTCAGAGCAAGAATGAGACCATCTTCTTCAGAACGCAAGATGAAGATGATACTTCATCTTCTTTAGCAGCATGTCCAAGGGTTCAGGTTCCAGTAAACACGCAGGCTTTCTCTGCTAATCCATTTACATTCATAGCTTCTGAATTCGGCGTCAGTATTCAGCTTTCTCCTGATTGTGGTCAATGTCGTTTTGAGAAAGGCTTATGCAGGCTCAACAGCACTGGAGGATTTTATTGTCTCAAATTTAAAGGTATGCATAACATATAGTACAGAATATGAGAATTTCTTAGGTCTAACAAGTAACATATGAGAATTTTTTACTAGGTCCTTCGTATGCCTGTCAACTAATCAAATTAGCTCGGCTTATTTCTTTTTTTCCCCTTTTTGTGAACCTAATCTAATGAACTCTGAGGCTGATTGGTTCATTTCATATCTGCTTCTCTAAATTGTGGCTGAGACAGAAGATGAAAATAAAAGACAGGCTTGGAAGCAGGGATTGCTAATAGGTAATTTTACTTCGTTTTTACAGTATTCACATTATAAGATTCCTATGCAATAAAGATAATCTTTCAGTGAATTAAGTAAAAATTCTTAAGGACTTCACGCTTGATCAGGTTTTGGAGCAGGATTGGGCATTCTAATGTTAGCTTTGCTGCTCTGCTTCGGACTCTACAAGCACAAACAGAATGTTGTGTCCCATGTCAGACTCCGATCAACAAATCAATACCCAAGTGATGCAGACCCAGACAGTGGCAGACTCTTCTTTGGAGTCCCAATCTTCTCCTACACGGAGCTTCAAGGCGCAACCAATAACTTTGACCCTTCCAACAAACTCGGAGATGGAGGCTTCGGCTCTGTTTTCTATGGTAATATGATCAATCACTCTCATTTCTTTTCCTATAATCTTGTATTTTACTTCATAAAGTTTTGAACTTTAAGCTCTTTCACTCATAGGGAAGCTTCAAGATGGGCGTGAAGTTGCAGTGAAACACCTATTCAACCATAACTACAAGCGAGTGGAACAGTTTATGACCGAAGTTGAGATCCTCACTCGCCTGCGTCACAGAAATCTTGTTTGCCTCTATGGCTGTACTTCACGACAGAGCTGTGAGCTCCTTCTTGTCTATGAATACATCCCAAATGGCACTCTTGCCAGTCACCTACATGGCCACTCTGCCAATCCTACATTGCTGACGTGGCTTATTCGAATCAAAATCGCCATAGAAATTGCCAGTGCTTTGGCTTATCTTCATGCTTCTGGCATCATCCACCGTGATGTCAAAACCAACAACATTCTCCTTGACAAGAACTTTTGTGTTAAGGTTGCTGATTTTGGACTCTCTAGGTTGTTCCCAGATGACGCCTCACATGTCTTTACAACTCCACAAGGAACACCAGGCTATCTTGACCCAGAATATCACTATTGTTTTAGGCTAACCGATAAAAGTGATGTGTATAGTTTTGGGGTTGTGCTTATGGAGCTGATATCTTCAATGCCAGCGGTTGATATGAGAAGGAACAAAGATGAGATTATGTTGGCGAGTCTTGCAGTTAGGAAGATTCAGAGGAATGAATTTGAGGAGTTGGTGGATCCATGTTTTGGGGTTGAGAAGGATGGTGAGGTGAAGAAGAAGGTGTTTGCAGTGGGAGAATTGGCATTTCAGTGTTTGCAGATAGATAAAGAGATGAGGCCTTCCATTGATGAGGTTTTAGAGATTTTGAGGAAAATTGAAGGCGGGAAAGTAGAAGAAGAAGACAAGGATACAGGGAAAGACGGAAATGGTGGTGAAGTTTCAAAGAATACAGCAGATATACAAGCACAAGCAATGACTTCAATAAACTTTGATCAGATAAGGTTGTTCAAGTCAGCATCTTCTCCAAACAACATGATCCAAAAATGGAGAAATGGAAAAGTTGATCAAGCAAAATTGTTTAGCATTTAATCTCTGAGAAGTTTTGGGCACATAATTGTTCTTTTTTTAATATATAAATGTTTAGGTGAGGAATTAGTTGGGTCTTGAGACTTATCAAAACTAGGACAACTATATAATTTATAAGTTAATTTTTCACTAACTGAATGAATTTTTGTTGGCAATTGTTGAATACTCATATTATACATGAAGACATTGCACTGAGTTCACCCTTCTTTGTAAGTATCATGCTCCTAGCTATGTAGACTTTCCTTTCATCTCGTTCCAATCAGATTACACATATAAGATCCCTCTTAGTGCCTGCTTACTTCAAGGAATATCATAGGCAATTTAGTGTAATAGAAAAATGATTATAGAGCATTTGTTTGATGTATCATTAAAAATAATGAAGTTTTAATTTTGTCTAAAAAATAAAAATAAATGTGAAATGATCTTTGAAATTCTATCAATTAGGCTAAAAATGAAAAGTATAAATGTGTAAAGAAATTCATGGAAGATGTAGATGTCCATACATTAATTCATGCAAGATTGAATATGTATTATATAGTTAATAATTTATGTAATGTTGATTATATTATCTAATTTATGTTTATAGACCTCAAAATCAGGAAATTATGTTTCAAGGCCTTCCTTCTCGGCAAAAATTAAAAAAGACATCTTGACCAAAATGCCCCTGGATTAATTGAAAGAAAATTCCCCTCCTTCACTCTGTTACCACCGGCGGAGCTTCCGTCATTGATGGGTGTTTGATCTGATGGCTAAGGAGTGGAATTCTGTACAAGTTCTTCTAAAATTTTTTAGAAATCGCGGATAGGAAATTTCAAATTTTAATGGTGAAACTTTCAATTTCAGAAGTCAGGTCAATTTAAGGTGCTCAATAACTTGTATGTCACTTTTCTTATGAAAAAACAACATAGAAGTCAAATAAAAAGAAATTTAGTACTACCTCCGGTCCTATATATAAGACTTATTTTGTAGTGTAAATTATACTACAAAATGGGTCCTATATTTAGGACCGGAAGAGTACTAAGGCAAGGCAAAGATTCCCCCCCCAATTGGGATAGTCAGTCAACTGATGCAATAGCCTACAGCAAAGTTTATCATGAGAAGTCACGGTATATTGGATTAAGATACTATTATAAGAAAGATTTGATTATAAATAAAATAATCTCCATAAATTATATAAGATTTGAATTAAATCTTTTAGATCCTTTAATGAAAAGTTTCACAAGAGAATTGATGCTGAATCAAAGGGAGTGGAATCGAAGCTTTGTAAATCTTGATCACTAAATTAATTCACCAATCAACTCAATTTACACCTTAATACTGGAAGTGGTGAGGGGAATTAAACCTAAAAAAAAAGCACTATCTTAAAAAAAAGCACGTCTTAAAAATATTGTACACAACTTTCTTTTTCAATCTCTGCTCCTCGCTACATTTCAAAAAACCATTGCCACAAACAATAACATTTGACAAATGTAATATTAGGCTCAAGGTGAGCTCTTCAAAGCAATTCTAGAACTATAGCCCTGCTTATTCTAAGGAACTCCGACAATAATTTGTCCATTTCACATCTACTTCTTTGAATTTTGTAAACGATATAGCACTTCCTTTTTACTCATTTTCAGCTATATCTCCTTTATCCCACATAATTACTTGGACCCTATATAACTTACGTACTATTTATATTCTAAAGTAAAACAAGTTGTTCGTATAACATGAAAGAAACAAAACCTGTTCTTTAGATTTTAATTTGCATGAGTGCAACAACCATTCAACTGAAATAAATTGTTGTCTATATTTCAGTATAACCATAATTCTAAAGTAAAATAAAAATAAGTTGTTCTTTATTTCTATCTTGTAACCATCCTGTGCTTTCCATCAGGAATAAAAACATAATCATCCATGCTTTCACATTATCTAAACAAATGACAAAATCGCGTCTTGAATACTTTAAAATAATCTTCAGAGCCCTGTCAACATCGGAAGCATCTTGTTTCTCTTTACTTCTCTTCTTTTTCTTGATCGGACTCCAATTATCCAGTCAAGTTCTTGATGTCCTGGGCCACACGCGTAAACGTTGTGTACAGCTGAGGCCCGGTGATTGCTTCATAAATGAGTGAAGGGAGTAAAATTTAATTATATACTTTTTGACCCTGACGACGACTATACTAGGCTACTTTTAAAATCATTATTGGTAACTAATTAAAACTTGGAGTTTCTGTCACTGGTCCTTTTGGCGTTGTGGGAACTTCAAGGTGGGGCAAAACCATGGACTATTGTTCAAGGCATGCTAACATGACATTTGAAGGAGCTAAGTAGGAATGGATTATTATTCAATCAAATTAAAAGTCAGTTCTTATATTAACAATCGAAGTTACTATTAATTCCTCTACTTTTTGAGAGAAGGACACGTGTCTCTTATTCATCTCCTTGGTCTTGGTCTTTCTGCCATGTCAACTGCCATGTCGCAGAGCTACAACCAAACCTTAGCAAGTTATTGCTTGAAACGATCATATATAGCCTCCATAGACTAAACTCGTTCTCCACCAGTGAGAGTTTCAGAAGAAGATCATGGTTCTGCCTGTTTATTTGTTCTTCTTCTTCTTCTTCTGCGCTGACCCTGTGCTTCCTCTATTCTCTGCCTCTGCAGATTGCCCACCATTCTTTGACTGTGGGAATCTAGGGAAGCTCTCCTTCCTTTTAACCACTCCCCAACGTAAAGACTATGAATGTTGCCGATTCATGCCTGTGAACACCCAACGCTGAAAAAACTGTGCTCTTTGGGAAAAAGATGTTTCAAGTGACAGGAATAGACAGTTCCAGTATTCTCGTTTTCGTTAGAGACGCAGAGTTACCGAAGCGTTTGATAAATAATAGCTGCGATGCCTTGTGCTGCAATGTTACACTTCCTCCTAACTCACCCTTGGGTTCGTTTTACATATTTCAACACGAAATAACCTTTTACAAATGTAATATCAGGTTCAAAGTTAGCCTTCCAAAGCAATTCTTGAACTATACAGGATGTGGTAAGAGTAATAATGAGACCATCTTCTTCCAAGCGCAAGATGAAGAAGATCCTCCACCTGCTTTGGCAAGATGTCTAAGGGTTCGGGTTCCAGTGAATTCCTGGCTTTCTCTGCAGATTTATCCACATTAATAGCTTCTGAATTTCCTGTTACAATTCAGCTTTCTCATGACTGTAGTCGATGTGTTTCTGACAAAGGCTCATGCCAGCTCAACAGCTCCGGAGGATTTTATCGTCTCAAATTCAAAGGTATGCATAAAAAGTAACACGCTAAATTTACTCATTCCTTGTCAGAAGCTCGTTTTTATGCCCTGGGACTATCAAACTAGGTCTGATTATTCATTTTTTGTGAGGTAAAAGATGAAACTGAGACAGAAGATCAGAATAACAGACGGGCTTGGAAGCTGGGATTGATAATGGGTAATTTTACTTCATTTTTACTCATTTTCAGCTATCTCCTTTTGCCCATTTATTATTTGGGATCCTGTATCTGCTTAGGTTGTTATAAAGTCGTATTTGTATTCACAAAATGAGGTTCCCAAGAAACATTAGAAGATAATATTTGAGTGAAAGAATTAAGTAAACATTCCCTATTAAAAGGAAGATTTTTAAGGGCTCGACGCTTGTTCACGTTTTGGAGTGGGATTAGGAATTCTCATTTTAGCTTTAGTGCTCTTCTTCGGACTCTACAAACAGAAACAGAATGCTCTGTCCCATGTCAGACTCCGATCAACAAATCAGTGCCCAAATAATCCTGACCCAGACAGTGGGAGACTCTTCTTTGGGGTCCCAATCTTCTCCTGCATGAAGCTTCAAGACGCAACCGATAACTTTGACCATTCCCACAAACTTGGAGACGGAGGCTTTGGCTCTGTTTTCTATGGTAATCTGATCAATCATTCTCGTTTCTTATCCTATAGTCTTGTATTTTCCTTCTTAAAGTTTCGAATTTTAAGCTATTTCATTTATAGGGAAGCTTTAAGATGTGTGTGAAGTTGCAGTGAAACACCTATTCAACTATAATCACAAGCGAGTCGAACAATTCATGACAGGAGTTGAGATTCTCACTCGCTTGCATCACAAAAATCTTGTCTCCCTCTATGGCTGCACTTCGCATCAGAGTTGTGAGCTGCTTCTTGTTTATGAATATATACCAAATGGAACCCTTGCTAGTCACCTCCATGGCAGCTCTGCAAATCCTTCACTATTGATGTGGCCTGTTCGAATCAAAATTGCCATAGAAACTGCAAGCGCGCTCTCTTACCTTCATGCTTTCGGCATCATTGACCGTGATGTCCAAACCAACAACATTTTCCTTGGCAACAATTTTTCTGTTAAGGTTGCTGATTTTGAACTTTCTAGGTTGTTCCCAAATGTTGTGTCGCATGTTTCTACAGTATCACAAGGAACATTAGGTTATCTTGATCCTGAATATTACTTTTGCTTTAGGCTAACAAACAAAAGTGATGTGTATAATTTTGGGATTGTACTCATGGAGTTGATATCTTCAATGCCAGCTGTTGATATGGGAAGGAATAGACACGAGATTACACTGGGGAGTCTTGCGGTTGGGAAGATTCAAAGGAATGAATTTGAAGATATGGTGGATCCATAGAAAGAGTAAACAATACAAAGAAGATAAATGAATATTCTGAGGCACTGTAGCGGCTGTGCTCAGATTCCTTTAATATATATAGGACGAACTGATAGGGTTTCTATGAGCTATACAATTATAACCATACACGTGTAGGGAGGAGATATAAAAGATACAGTTGTACAAGTATTTAACCATATAAACAATGAACAATATAATTATATTCTAACATTGCCCCTTAAACGAGAGGGCGTAATTCACATCCCGAGTTTGTTTCTGCATGACTGAAAAAGAGCTTGAGTAAGGGGCTTGGTAAAGCAATCTGCTACTTGCTGAGTTGAAGGAATATATCTAATGTCGAGCTTTCCTGCTAACACCATATCTCGCACAAAATGAATGTCTATTTCGATGTGTTTGCTTCTAGCATGTTGCACCGGATTTGCTGCTAAGGCCTTAGCACTGAGATTATCACACCAAATAAGGGATGGTCTCTTTATGAACAGACCCAATTCGAAGATTAGGGAGTTCAACCACTGTAGTTTAGCTGCTCCATCAGCAAGAGCTCGGTACTCTGATTCTGTACTTGATCGAGCAATAACTCTTTGTTTCCGTGAGGACCAACAAATCAATGTACCTCCAAAGTATACACAAAAACCACCCATCGATTTTCTGTCATCAATGTTTGTTGCCCAATCAGCATCAGTAAAGGCATGTAGCTGTAAAGACTTGAGAGGTTTCAAATGTAATCCAAAATGATAAGTACCCTTTAGATACCGAAGAATCCTCTTTACTGCTTGAAAATGAGTGGTCCTTGGTTGAGAAAGAAACTGACTAAGCTTATTTACAGAGTAAGCTATATCAGGACGTGTAGTAGTTAGGTACTGTAGAGACCCAATTGCTTGCCTATACAGAGTCGGATCATTCATCAATTCACCATCATTCATTGAGTATTGTCTCCCAGTGACCATGGGAGTAGTGACAGGTGCACAATCAAGCATATCAAATTTCTTCAATATATCAAGTGTATATTTAGCCTGATTAAGATAGATACCTGAACTATCTCTATAGACCTCAAGACCAAGGAAGTAATATAGTGGACCAAGATCCTTCAGGGAAAATAGAGTATTTAGTCTTTTCACAAAGATTTTCAAGTAATTCGGATTGTTTCCAGTTACTAAAATATCATCCACATAGATCAAGACAAATACTGTTAGCTTGTCTGTCCGTAAGAAGAAGAGAGAGATATCACTCTTAGCATTTTGAAATCCCCAATTGATTAAAGTGCACCGTAAGCGATCAAACCAAGCTCTGGGAGCTTGTTTTAAACCATAAATTGCTTTGACTAACTTACAGACATGGTTCGGTCTCTACTGGTCGATAAAGCCCTCTGGTTGTGTCATGAAAACGTTTTCTTGCAGAACACCATTGAGAAAGGCATTATTTACATCGAGTTGCTGGATCTCCCAGTTGAATGTGATGGCAATTGTCAATACTACACGAATCGTCGTCGATTTCACCACTGGACTGAAGGTTTCTCCATAATCCACTCCAAGAGTTTGTTGAAATCCCTTTGCCACAAGACGTGCTTTCGGCTTTAGGAGTGACCCATCTGGTTGGAACTTAGTTTTGAAGACCCATTTGCTATCAACAAGTTTTTGACCTCTGTATGGAACTAATGTCCAGGTATGATTTCTCTAGAGTGCATCAAATTCTGCTGCCATTGCACGACGCCAATGAGAGATGGCTAGGTCATCCTTGACTGACTTGGGTTCTGAGCACTTGGACAAGGAAATTGGATCTTCAAAGTTAAGAAGCCCAACAAAAGGATATTTGGGCTTAAAGACACCAGCTTTGGCCCGTGTTGTCATGACATGAGTGTTCACATCTCTTGGTGGACTGACTGAAGGAGATGGGCCATCATTTGAGACTTGGGCCGATGAAGAATGGACATGAGATTCACCTGATGTTGCCGGTTGGTTTGCAGCTCGGTCCAAAGAAGTATGATCAGTAGCTTGAGGACTACTGGACTCATCACTATCAACTGAAGAGATAGATGGATTGGGCTCATGGACTGGATCAGCTGTGTTATGAATTCTTGGTGATTGAATAATCAGAGGCTCAATAATAGATGGAGAGACAGAGCCCAATTTGCGATTAAGAAAACCTGTGGCAAAAGGAAATAGAGTGGGATAAAAAACAATATGTCTAGAAACAAAGATCTTCCCAGAAGCGCTTAAACACCTGGATCCTTTATGTTGAGTGGCTGGTCCGAGATATACACATCGTTGACTGTGAAACTGAAATTTATGCTCGTTGTATGGTTTCAAACAAGGATAACATGCACACCCAAACGGTTGAAGACTCTTATAATCTGGATCCTTTTTATATAATTTGAACAGAGGAGTTGAGCCATTAAGCATTGGTGTTGGAAGTCTATTAATCAAGTAAACAGCCATATAGAAAGCATCCACCCAGTATGTGAGAGGCATTTGAGGATGGGCAAGCAAGGTTAGTCCAGTTTCAACTATGTGTCTGTGTTTTCTCTCTGCTCTACCATTTTGTTGAGAAGTGTAAGGACAAGTAAATCTGATATTAATACCAGCAGTTTGAGCAACAGGGATAAATGGTTTATACTCTGATCCATTGTCACATTGTAATGACTTTATTTTGGCATCAAACTGATTTTCAACAAGAGCTCGAAAATGATTAAAGGCTGTGATTGCTTCTCCTTTATGTTTGAGTGGATATAACCACGTGTAGCGACTAAAATCATCAACAAAATGAATATAAAAGCGGTAACCACTAACAGATTGGACCGGAGATGGTCCCCAGAGATCAGTATGAATTAACTCTAGAGGAGAAAAAGCTTGAGAATGAGACTTAGGAAAAGGTAACAGCTTCGATTTTCCAAATTGACACGCTTCACAAGTATAATTTTCATTCACATGGATATTCAATTTACACTTATTTAAAACTTGCTTCAAAACTTTAGAACCAGGATGTCCAAGAGTGTGGTGCCAACGAACAAAATCTGGAACTGAATGCGTGTCTGCGACATGTGCTTGTGGCCGAGGAGATTTAAGTCCTATTGGATACATTTCGTGCTTGGGTGTTCCCTGCAACAGAGGATGTCCTGTCTTCTTGTCCTTCACAACACAACCATTGTTAGTAAATTGAACATGAATAGGATTGTCTCCAACCAACCTATTTACACTCATCAAGTTCTTAGTGGCAGATGGAACAAGTAACACATTCTTAAGTAGAAGATTAGACTGAGAATGATTGCAAGGAATAGTAGTAGAACCGACGCCCAAGATAGGACTCCTTTGTCCAGTACAAGTGTATAGATGAGTCTTACCTATGGGAGCAACATAATCCAGCTGATCTGAATCCGGTGTGACATGATAGTTTGCTCCACTATCTATATACCAAGCTGGGTCAGCAACTGAGTGGGGATTAGCATAGTAAGCTTGTTGGTTATAATGATCTGGAGCCCGAGAACGACGAAAACCAGAGGAGTAGAAGTTAGGTTGAGGAGGCGGGTATGCATTTTGCTGATCCATCCGATCATAGCATGTTGCAGCAAAGTGTCCATACCTTTCACAGTATGTACAGAACGGGCGACCACTATGGCCTCTACCACCACGGCGTCCTCTGGAGCGACCACTACGGCCTCCACCACCACGGCGTCCTCTGGAGCGACCACCGCGAAAAATGCCACGGCCACGCCAGCCACCACGATTATTGCTGGAGTTAGAAGAGCGACGGCCTTCATCAGACATATCGGCCTTTTGTGCGATATTGGCACTGGGTTGAATGGTCAAAGATGACATTTGACTGAGCTGCTCAACGCGACTTTCAAAAGCTAACAAGGAGGCCTGCACTTCGACCCAGCTGAGATGAAGTTGATCAGATAGCTTGACTACAATGGCATTGTAATCAGCATCGAGTCCATTGAGAGTGTGCAGAATAAGATCTTCTGTCGACACCGGTGCTCCAGCTAGTGCTAGCTGATCTGAGATATTTTTCATCTTACTCAGATACTCTTCCATTTTCAGATTTTTCTTCCGTGTGCTATGGAGCTTAGTTTTGTGAATCATAATCCGTGCCTTGGTTGAAGCACAGGTAAGACTTTTGGCAGCATTCCACAACTCTTCGGCTGAACGACAGTGGAGCAGCTGTGCTGCAACATCTTGAGTCATCGTATTTCTTAACCATTCGACAAGCATACGATCTATAGAATACCAGTTTTCATATTATGGGTTTGATTTTGCCCCAGTAGTATCGCCGGCGACAGCAGGAATAAGACGAGAAGGAGCACGACCGAGACCATTGATGTGGGATTCCAGCTTGTTTCCCTCTATTAGAGGTAGGACGACCGACTCCCAGACAAGATAGTTGGTGCGATCCAGCTTGATCGCAGAGGTCTGAGAGGATGAATTAAATAGACTATAAGTCTTTGTGACCGTTGAATCAGAAGCATCAGACACATTGGGAGACGCCATTTCCTTGCTCTGATACCAAGAAAGAGTAAACAATACAAAGAAGATAAATGAACATTCTGAGACACTGTAGCGGCTGTGCTCAGATTCCTTTAATATATATAGGACGAACCGATAGGGTTTCTATGAGCTATACAATTATAACCATACATGTGTAGGGAGGAGATATAAAAGATACAGCTGTACAAGTATTTAACCATATAAACAATGAACAATATAATTATATTCTAACATCCATGTTTAGGGATTGAGAAGGATGATGAGGAGAAGAAGAAAGTGTTTGCAGTGGGAGAATTGGCGTTTCAATGTTTGCAGGTAAATAACGAGATGAGGCCCTCCATTGATGAGGTTTTAGAGATTTTGAAGGAGAAAGAAGAAGGTGAAATTTTAGAGGAAGATAAAGCTGATATAGATATAGGACCTGTGAAGACTTCAATAATCTATGGTCCGGCAAAGCTGTTCAATTCACCATCTTCATCAAATAGTGTCACTGTAAAATGGAGCAGGGAATGTACTACAAATTGCAGCGTTTAATAATCTTTAAGCCTATTTGTAATTCTTGGTCCATGTTCTGCGGCTATCATGAGTACTTGTCATGCTCATTTATATTCCCCTGCTTCTTTCTCGATCACGCATTATTACAAAAAATTAATATTTTTTTTCGATAGTGTACCTCAATTTATAAAGAAGCTTCTGGATTTCAAGTTTTTGTAATAAATTCTTTATATCATTTAATTATTTGAGCGTTAGCCTCTATTTCAAACAAAAGCCCAGAGGCAAAAAGGTAAGCTTTTCAATACGCTACAGTTGGAGATAGTTTAATTAGCTCCAAATCGTTGATTCTGTACAGGTACAAATCATGGAGACAGTTAAAAGAAGGAATTTTTGCAAAGCCAATGAGTGTATTTGTTATTTATTTGCATTTATCCATCTCAACCTTATACGACATAACAACAAAACATTCATGAGCAAATGAGATAACCAAATAAGTACAGATCATCAAAACAATCGAGTGGCAACAGAAGCCAATATTGATTGGCTTTTCATTTTTCGTTCTTTAATTCTTAAGGAGAATCTAATGCAGAACCAGATGTTATAACTACGACATTAGCTGTTCTGCAAAATGCAACATAGCATAAAAGTTATATATTCATAAATCATAACCATGCAAACGAAATGTTGTTGAACATAATTAAAAATTGCACTTTTATTATCAATAAGCTATTAGTTTAGATGGTAAGTGGTTTTACTCCCAAAAGGAGAATGCAGGTTTAATATTTTGAATTATAAAAAAAAAACATTGCACTTTCATTCTATAGACTATCCTCATGTGATGTCATTTTACTCGTATGGGCATGTCGATCAAAAGGTAACATAAATGTGCAAATCTAATCTGAAGAGGGATCGTGCATCTTTATTAGGCAAATTATCACACGAGCTTTTTCAAAAGTTTCTAATGTATTCCACGTGTACAACACGCTTTATCAAAGGTTTGAGTCAAGGTCTCTTCTCTATATCATTCACCTTTCTGCTTAATTATCAATTTATCTGCTATCTTTTTCACATTTACAATCCCTTTTTTTTTTTTTGCCCCCTCCCACTTTTGAGAACCAAACATTAGTATTGATAAGAGTGTGTTTGAAGCACATTATGTTGAGAGGACACGTGTCTCTCATTCGTCTTCTTGATCTTGGTCTTGGTCTAGTTCCTTTGGTTAGTCAACTGCCGTGTCATAGAGCATCGACTTGGGTTGTGTGTTCCACGGGGAAAGAATTGCCACCCTCAATTCCCCAGCCGGATAGAGCTTTCAAGCTAGTCATTGCTTGATGAAGCAATCAAGGTCTCGTACATTAGAAGTTTTTCTCTGAGAGTGGGTTTCAGAAGAATGGTTCTACCTCTTCACTTGTTGTTGTTCTTCTTCTTCTTGTTTGCTGAGCATTCCGCTTCAGGAGATGAGTGCCCAAGTTTCCTTGACTGTGGGAATCTGGGCGGGCTCTGGTTCCCTTTGACCACTCTAGAGCGCAGAGACTGTGGGACGTTGCCGATTCATGGCTGTGAAAACCCCAACGCTCAAAAAACTGTGAAATTGGGGGAAAAGATGTTTCCAGTGACGAGGATAGAACCCGGGTTGCTTCCTAAAGTTGTCGTTAGAGACGCATGTTTGGAGAAGCGTTTGGCAAGTAATAGTTGTGACGCCTTGCGTTCCAATATTACTCTTCCTCCCAACTCAGCTTTGGGTTCCTTTCGTATCTGGCCTTATATAACCATGTACAATTGCAGTACTCCACCCAATAAGAGTCTTCCAAAGCAATTCTTGAACTATACAGGATGTGCTAAAAGTAAGAATGAGGCCATCTTCTTCCGAACGCAGGATCAGGATGACCCTCCACCTCCCTTAGCAACATGTCCAAGGGTTCAGCTTCCCGTGAATATGCTGGCTTTCTCTCCTGATCCCTTTACATTCATAGCTTCTGAATTCCGTGTTACGTTTCAGCCTTCTCCTGGTTGTGGTCAATGTCTTTTTGACAAAGGCTCATGCCGTCTCAACAGCACCACGGGATTTTATTGTCTCAAAGGTATGCATTACTTAGTACAACAAATGAGAATTTCTTAGGTTCAGTTAATTTTACTCATTCATTTTTAGATGGCCATATGTACGCCTGTCAACTCTCCTTCTAGGATGCAATCTAATTAATTCTAATTAAACTGAGACAGAAAGACGGGCTTGGAAGCTGGGATTAAAGATAGGTAATTTTGCTTCATTTTCACTCATTTTCAGCTGTCTTTCCCGCATAATTATTTAGGATCCTGTATAATATAGATTTTATAATCTTCTAATTGTCCTCACATTATGAGATTCCTAAGAAACACCACAGATAATCCTTGAGTGAAAGACTCATAATTGTACTAATAGGTTTTGGAGTGGGATTAGGCATTCTGATATTAGCGTTGCTGCTCTGCTTTGGACTCTACAAACACAAACAGAATCCTATATCCCATGTAAGACTTCGATCAACGAATCAATACCCAAATGATGCGGACCCAGACAGTGGCAGACTCTTCTTTGGAGTCCCAATCTTCTCCTACACGGAGCTTCAAGGCGCAACCAACAACTTTGACCCCTCTAACAAACTTGGAGACGGCGGCTTCGGCTCTGTTTACTATGGTCCCCTTCTCAACTGCTTTAGTCTCGTACTCTTCATGCCAAAGTTTTTAACTTTAAAGCTATTTCCTTTCATTTATAGGAAAGCTCCAAGATGGGCGTGAAGTTGCAGTAAAACACCTATTCAACCACAACTACAAGAGAGTAGAACAGTTCATGACAGAAGTTGAGATCCTCACTCGCCTGCGTCACCAAAATCTTGTCTGCCTCTATGGCTGCACTTCACGTCAGAGCCGTGAACTCCTTCTTGTCTATGAATACATCCCAAATGGCACCCTTGCCAGTCACCTACGTGGCAACTATGCAAATCCTGCACTGTTGACGTGGCCTATTCGAATCAAAATCGCCATAGCAACTGCCAGTGCTTTGGCTTACCTTCATGCCTCCAGCATCATCCATCGTGATATCAAAACCAATAACATTCTCCTTGACAAGAACTTCTGTGTTAAGGTTGCGGATTTTGGACTTTCTAGGTTGTTCCCAGATGATGTCTCGCATGTTTCTACGGCTCCACAGGGAACACCAGGCTATCTTGACCCAGAATATCACTACTGCTTTAGGCTGACAGATAAAAGTGACGTGTATAGTTTTGGGGTTGTGCTTATGGAGCTGATATCTTCAATGCCAGCAGTTGATATAAGAAGAGACAAAGATGAGATTACGTTGGCGGGTCTTGCAGTTAGGAAGATTCGGAGGAATGAATTCGAGGAGTTGGTGGATCCATGTATGGGGATTGAGAAGGATAGTGAGGTGAAGAAGAAGGTGTTTGCAGTGGGAGAACTGGCATTCCATTGTTTGCAGATAGATAAGGAGATGAGGCCTTCCATTGATGAGGTTTTAGAGGTTTTGAGGAAAATCGAAGGTGGGAAAGTAGAAGGAGAGAAGGATATAGGGAAAGACAAAGATGGTGGTGAAGTTTCAAAGAATAAAGCAGATATACAAGCACAAGCAATGACTTCAATAAGCTTTGATCAAGTAAGGTTGTTCAAGTCAGCATCTTCTTCAAACAACATGATCCAGAAATGGAGAAATGGAAAAGTTGATCTGGCAAAATTATGTAGCGTTTGACTTCTAAGAAGTTTTGGGCATGTGATTGTTCTTTTTTTAATATGTAAAGGTCTAGGTGAGTAAGTAGTTGGATTCAAAGACTCATCAAAATTAGGACAACTCTATGGGTTATAAGTTGATTTTTCACTAACTGAATGAATTTTTGTTGGCAATTATTGAATACTCATATTATATATGAAGACGTTGCGCTGAGTTCACCCTCCTTTGTAATTATCATGCTTCTAGCTATATAGACTTTCCTCTCATCTCATCCCAATCACGTTACACACATATAAAATCTCTTTTAGTGCCTGTTTGCTTCAAGGAATATAATAGGCAATTTAGTGTAATAGAAAAATGATTATAGAGCATTTGTTTGATGTATCATTAAAAAATAATGAAATTTTAATTTTATCTAAAAAATAAAAATAAGTGCCAAATGATATTTGAAATTCTATTAATTGGGCTAAAAATGAAGAGTATGAATGTGTAAAGAAATTCATGGAAAATGTAGATGTGCATACCTTAATTCATGCAAGATTGAATACGGATTACATAGTTAATAATTTATGTAATGTTGATTATATTATCTAATTTATTACTATAATATATTATAATTAGTATATATTAGCTTTTAAATAAGAGGAGAATTTGTTAATTATGTTCAATAGGCCTCAAAATCAGGAAATTATTTTCAAGACCTTCCTTCTCGGCAAAAAAAAAAAAAAAAAAGAAATCTTGACCTAAATGCCCCTGGATTAATTGAAAGAAAAATCCCCTCCTTCACTCTGTTACCAGCGACTTTCCCAGCGGTGGAGCTTCCGTCATTGACGAGTGTTCGATCTGATGGCTAAGGAGTGGAATTCTGTACAAGTTCTTCTAAAATTTTTTAGAAGTCGCGGATAGGAAATTTCAAATTTTAATGGTGAAACTTTCAATTTCAGCAGTCAAGTCAATTTAAGGTGATTAATAACTTATATGTCACTTTTCTTGAGGAAAAACAATGTAGGAGTCAAATAAAAAGAAATTTAGTACTAAGGTAAGGCAAAGATTTTTTTTTTTCCCCACTGGAATAGTCAGTCTACTTTTGCAATAGCCTACAGCAAAGTTTATAATGAGAAGTCACATTGGATTAAGATATTATTATATGAAGGGTTTGATTATAAATGAAATAATCTCCATAATTTATATAAAATTTGAATTGAATCTTTCAAATTTTTTAATGAAAAGTTTCACAAGAGCATTGATGTTAAAAGCATCAAAGGGAGTGGAATTGAAGCTTTATAAATCTTGATCACTAAAGTAATTCAGGAATCAACTCAACTTACACCTTAATATTAAAATTGGTGAGGGAATTAAACCTAAAAAAAAGTACTATCCACGCCTTAAAAATATTATACACAACTTTCTTCTTCAATCTCTGCTCCTCGTTACATTTCAAAAAACCATTACCACAAACAATAACATTTGGCAAATGTAATATTAGGCTCAAAGTGAGCTCTCCAAAGCAATTCTTGAACTATAGCCCTGCTTATTATAAAGAACTCCGACAATAATTTGTCCATTTCACATCTACTTCTTTGAATTTTGTAAACGATATAGCTGAGACAGAAGATTAAAACAAAAGACGGGCTTGGAATGAAGCTATGATTGCTTATAGGTAATTTTACTTCCTTTTTACTCATTTTCAGCTATATCTCCTTTATCCCACATAATTACTTAGACCCTATATAACTCAAGTACTATTTATATTCTAAAGTAAAACAAGTTCTTCGTATAACATGAAAGAAACAAAACATGTTTTCTAGATTTTAAATTTGCATGAGTACAAGAACCATTCAACAAAAATAAGTTGTTGTCTATATTTCAGTATAACTGTAATTCTAAAGTAAAATGAGGAGTTGTTTATTTCTATCTTGTAACCATCCTGTGCTTTCCATCAGGAATATAAACATAATCATCCATGCTTTCACATTATCTAAACAAATGACAAAAACGCGTTTTGAATAATCTTCAGAACCCTGTCAACATCAGGAGCTTCATGTTTCTCTTTACTTGTCTTCTTTTTCTTCATCGGACTCCAATTATCCAATCAAGTTCTTGATGTCCTGGGCCACACGCGTAAACATGGTGTACAGCTGAGCTCCGGCAATGGCTTCATAAATGAGTCAAAGAAGTAAAATTTAATTACTCCTCCGGTCCTTAATATAGGACCAAATTCTTGAGTTGGTTTTGATCCTAAATATAAGACCCATTTCTCATATTTATCAATTTTCTCTAAATTATCCATATGAATACTCTCTCAACTATAATCAAGTAGAAGAGGAAGATGTGATATTAAGAAAGATTATGGTGTTTTAGGAAAAATGTGTCACTTTTCTAATAATTAACTTACTTACCTAACTTTCTTAATTAATCAAATTAGTTAAAGGTTTTATATTAAAGACCGGAAGAGTATAAACTTTTTGACCGTGACGACGACTATCACTACGGAAAAAAAAAGACTTCAGATGATGACTTTCGGCGACGACACCAAAAAGTCGCCGCTGAAACTAAGACTTTTAGCTGCGACATTTTGAAAGTGGACTTTTGCTAAAAGTTCGTTGTTGAAACTAAAACTTTCAGTGGTGACAAAAGTGTTGCCGTTGAAAGTCAGACCTCCAGCGGTGGCACTAATAGTTTCCGCTGAAAGTCAGACCTCCAGCGGCGACTATCAAGTGAACCCAATGATTCTCAAAGGTATACTTTCAGTGGCGATTTTTTTTGTCGCCGTTGAAAGTATACCTTTGAGAATCATTGGGTTCACTTTCAGCAGCGACTATCAGTGTCGCCGCTGAAAGTCTGACTTTTAGTGGCGACTTTATAATGTCACCACTGAAAGTGTAATATAATAATATATATTTTATTTTACAATATTAATAAACAAATTCAATCTGGTTTGGTGACAAGAAGATTGGACACGAAAGGAGGTGGTCATGAGTTTGAACCTTGAAGAAGACACATTTAAGGTGAAAATATTTGGACGATGACGTGGCCGGGAGGAGTGATATGACAATGACGTGGAGGTGGCTAGTGATGATGTGGCGGCCGGCGTATTGACGTGGCGCCCGGGCGGTGATGACGTGGTGTTGGTAAAGCCAATTCTTCTTAGGCATTACTTTTAGCGGCGACTTTTGTCGCCGTTGAACATCCCTTTTGGCAGTGACAATTTGTCGCGGCCGAAAGCGTTTTCAAGGGTGACAAATGTCACCGCCGAAAGTGTCTTCTAAAACTTCTAAAAGTCGCTCAATGGCGACCTTTTTAGTCGCCGCTGAAAATTAATTTTTTTGTAGTGTATACTAGGCTACTCTTAAAATCATTATTGGCAACTAATTAAAACTTGGAGTTTCTATTACTGTTCTTTTTGCCGTTGTGGGAACTTCAAGGTGGGGCAAAACCATGGACTATTATTCAAGTCATGCTAACATGACATTTGAGGAAGCTGAGTAGGAAGGGGTTAGCCCATATTTTCCGAGCAACTTTTCCAAGTCTTGTTCATAGTCACTGTCCAAGTCAACGAACGTAGTAAACGCACAGATTCATTCGACCATTACTGACATACATGTTCTGAGTACTACATTTAGTATCCTCCCAAACACGCTAGTCAGTGGCCCGACCCTTCAAAAGAATGTTCTCTTATCCAACTTCCATTGGGACATCAATCTCATGGCTCAACCAACACATCCTCATCCGATGGAATCTATATTCAAGTACATCTATCTCTCTCTTGTTTGGATTGTATTTCCAGCGGAGGGCAATGTCTACTTGATGGCAAATGCAGTGTCAATGGTACAGGCACCTTGATTAATTGTGATCATTCAGATAACTTGATTTCTCTTTAGCTTCTTCAAATCTTGTTTCTTTTTGATATTTTCCTTGATGATGACTGACAACAAGGAAAACGATTCCAATTCTATAACAACAGGTAATGCATTCCCGTATCAGCCCCAAGTAGACAAGAGTCTCGTTCTTTTCCATATCATATATCTTGAAATCTTATTTGTTGATCTTTAATATCCTTGATGATGACAAGGGCACAAGAGAGTCGATCCCAAGTCTTTAACAATAGGCAATGCATGGCCATATTGACCCCAAATGGACAAAGAGTCTCGTTGTTTTTCATTTATGCCAGAGTGCTATTTCTTTTTATGATCATCTATTATTACCATATATATATTATTGATAGACGTTAACTACTATTTTATTTATTTATAAGTGTTTTTCTTAAATTTAGTTTAGATATTGGACTTGACTAATTTCTTTATCCAATGAATTAGGAAATGTTTATATTGTAAGTAAATGAATAACAAGAGATCTTAACTCTTGAGGGAATCACTTCTATCAAATTCTTATTCGTTTACCGCAAGCTTATTTCACAAAAATATTTTGCTCACTATCAATTTTTAATTCGTTTTACTCCTGAATAATTGAATATTTAAAAAGTTCTAAATCAACCTAAGTATACTATTCACTCTGATTAGGATTTGAGGTTGTGCTTCTGAATTGAGCAGACGATTAAACACAAGGAACAAAAAACCGGATCGGATAATGAACCGGTCAAGACACTGGTTTAAGGGTTAATGGGTCAGACCGGATTAAACCGGTAATAATTAAAATAATTTAATTTAATTAAAATTAGTAAAAATATTTATATTCTAATTATAAAAAATACTCCCTCCGTTCCTTATTATAAGAGACATTTGATGCTTATAGCATGTTCCTAAATATAAGAGACACTTAAAAGTTGTCTCTACTTTTTTGTGTTGATTTCCTATTTTACCCATATTTATTGTCTCCAACTCACACTCTCTCTCCTTCCCACTTCTCTTTCTTTTAAGAATTTACTATTGTTCTCTCTCATGCTCTCTCTCCTTATTAATGAGGGTATTTTTGGAAAAAAAATTATACTTTTTACACATTCATTGTTCTTAACTAATTTTAACTGTTTTTTGATCAACGTAATTCGGTTATTCGTCTCTTATAATAAGGAACGGAGGGAGTAATATTTAATTTTTTAATGGATAATTATGTTGCAAAATATTCATGTATATGAATTTTTTACTTATCTTTTTAGTTTTTTTTCCTTTTCTTTTCTCTCATCTGACCCAACAGAATCTTTTTTTTTTTATATTGTTTTTACCATTTCTTCTCTCTCCCACGTGCAGTCCACATTTTCCTCCCTATGTCATGTCTCACGGAGTAGTTCTTCTTTCCTCTCTCCTCCTTGGACAATGAACAAGTAGAGTAGTGGAGTAGAATAGGCAGGGGGAGCTCATCTTACTTCCTAAATACGCATGGTCATTTGCCTCATTTCTCCCTTCGTCGTCTAAAGTGCTTCCTACCTTCCTCACTTCCTTTTCTTTCTCAAATAGAGAAATAGCGAATAATGGCACCATTTTTTCTCTCTACATTTTATTCATTCATTCTATTCTCTCTATTATGTTTCTGCTTGCCTTCCAATCTTTCACGAGTATACTTCAAAGTGGCACAAACAAAGTTCTGTCTTCCTTCACTTTAATGATCTCCTCTTCTTCTACCACTTATCTTCACAGTGTCCATGGTCTCCACAAGCTGCGAGACGTCCGGCGAACAGTGAGAGCAAGAAAGAAGGGGGGAAAAAAAGCAACCGGCCAACCCAGTCAAGCCGGCAGTTTGCCCGGTTTTTATCGGTTTTTTCCGGTTCATTCCGAGTTGCTCCGGTTTGACTGAACACTGGTTTTCAAGCTAAACCAGATCGGATCTCAGACCGGTTCATCGGTTTTTCGGTTGAACTGGCCGGTCTGGTCTGGTTTTTTTCTCCTTGATTAAATGACATGTGTTTTTGCTTTTTCAATCGTTTGCTGGCGTCAAAATCTTACTCATTTAGTTAAGTTTTCCCCTCTATTTCATTCACCTTTCTGCTTAATGATTACTAGTACTTAACTAAAAACCTAGTTAACAAATTTGAGAAAATTAAAAAAGTTAGTTAAGTTAGTTATTTGTAGTAAATAAATGTTGTCTTTTCTAAAATGTCCTTATTAATTATGTATGGTCAAATTACAAATTAATAGTAACTCTTTAATATATGCAACCACAATAAGATTACTTTGGGACAAAATGACTATATATTGGAAACAAAGTAGATTATGATTTTATATCTAGAACAAAAGTCAAACTAGCTATTATATTAAAAATTGCATTTACTATTAATTCCTCTGCTTTATGTTAAGAGAAGGACACGTGTCTCATATTCATCTTCTTGGTCTTGGTCTTTCTGCCAAGTCAACTGCTATGTCGCAGAGCTGCAACCAAACCTTAACAAGTTTTTGCCTGAAACAATCATATATAGTCTCCATAGACTAAACTCGTTCTCTACCATGAGAGTTTCAGAAGAAGATCATGCGTAATTTTATTTCATTTTTACTCATTTTCAGCTATGTTCTTTTTCGCACATTATTATTTCGGATCCTGCATCTGCATTGGTTTTTATAAACTCGTAATTGTATTCACATCGAGAAGTTCCCAAGAAACATTAGAAGATAATGCTTGAGAGAAATATTCATGTGAACATTCCCTTTCAAAAGAAAGAGTTTTAAGGATTCGACGCTTGTTCAGGCATTGGTATGGGATTAGGAATTCTCATACTAGGGTTGGTGCTCTGCTTCGGACTCTACAAACAGAAACAGAATGCCGTATCCCACGTCAGACTCCGATCAACCAATCAGTACCCAAATGATGCACACCCAGATAATGGAAGGCTCTTCTTTGGGGTCCCATTCTTCTCTTATGAGGAGCTTCAAGAAGCAACAAAGAACGTTGATCCCTCCAACAAACTTTGAGACGGAGGCTTCGGCTGTCTACTATGGTCATCTTATGAATCACGCTCATTTTCTGTCCTATAATCTTGTATTTTGCTTCATAAAAATTTAATCTTTAAGCCATTTCATTTATAGGGAAGCTTCAAGATGGCTGTGAAGTTGTAGTGAAACACCTATTCAACCACAACTACAATCGAGTTGAACAATTCATGACAGAAGTTGAGATCCTCACTCGCCTGCGTCACATAAATCTTGTCTCCCTCTATGGTTGCACTTCGTGTAAGAGCCGTGAGCTTCTTCTTGTTTATGAATACATCCCAAACGGAACCCTTGCCAGTCACCTCCATGGCAGCTCTGCAAATCGTGCATTGCTGACATGGCTTGCTTTAGGCTAGTTGATAAAAGTGATGTGTATAGTTTTGGAGTTGTGCTTATGGGGTTGATATCTTTATTGCCGGCTGTTAATATGGGAAGGAACAAAGATGAGATTATGGGTGGATCCATGTTTGGAGATTGAGGAGGATCGTGAGGTGAAGAAGAAGGTGTTTGTAGTGGGAGAATTGGAGTTTTAGTGTTTAAAGGTAAATAACAAGATGAGGCCTTCCATTGATGAGGTTTTAGAGATTTTAAAAGGAAATAGAGAGTGAGAAAGAAGAAGGGGGAGATGTAGAGGAAGATAAAGCTGAGACAGATACACGACCTTTGGAGACTCCAATAACTATGATCAGGCAAAGTTGTTGAAGGCATCATCTTCACCAAATAGTGTCATTGTAAAATGGGGCAGTGAATCCACCGATAATTTCAGTGTTTAACATTTAGGGGGTGTTCTGGAAGTAATTTTAAAAAATATTTTTATGCAAATCGAGATAAAATTTTTCTGACATATTTAGCTCGAGCTACATAAAATCACTTACAAGCTTATTTGTAGTTCATTTATACTAATTGCATCTTGCTTCTTGCTTCTGCTGCGATCATTTATACTAATTGCATCTTGCTTCTTGCTTTTCAAGTTAAGAAGTTGTGTCTTTATATGGTTGCGCCTCACGCCTAAGCCAAGACCTCGTCCTTGTTTTTGAATACATCTCAAATGGCACCATCGCTGTTCATCTTTAAGGGAACTCATAGTCATTGCCACTGTACATTTGGTGCGAGAGAAATGGAGTGGGTGGGAGGGTGCATGGAAATTTTAACGAGCTCAAAAGAATGAGTTAAATTGAAGAAGTAAGGTTAAAAGCTGATTTTTTATCATTTTTTATCGTATATTTTTTTTATTAAAATTTGAAATTTTCACTTTTTCAATTTTTAAAATTAAGCTCATTAAATTCTCTCCATTTCCGTCATATGGTATTACAAAAAAACAGTTCTTTACCAACAGAATTAGCGACAAAAAATTATTCTGTTACTAATTTCTGACATATTACTAATAAAAATTTTGTTGCTAAATTTAGCAACAGATTAGCGATAAAATTTCTGTTCGTCACTAAATTTTATCGCTAATTCGTCAGAACATCCGTCAGCAAATATTTAGTGACGGAATTTTTTTGTCAGAAATTTTTGTCGCTAATTCTGTTACTAAATTGTTTGTCACAGAAGTTTTGTTGCTAATTTCGTTGCTAATCTGTCACTAATTTTAAATTTCTTTATTTTAGATTATAATCTTACAAATATTTATATAATAACATTATTAAGAATATAATGATTTAAATATATTTTTAATTATAAAATAAATTAATATATTTATGGAGTTAGTGTTAATAAAGGTATCATCATCATTCATGTCATCATTAGTTATATACTGAGAATAGGAAGATAATATTTTAGAAAAATTATTTACATTTCATTAAAATCAATTCCTCTTGATTACTAATAATAATTAAAAAATATAATAAGAATATTAATAACTTTCCTATACAAACTGATATAAGAAAGACGTAATTTTTATTATATGTACAATATATTGAAAGATATAGTATATGATAGAAATTCAAAACCGAAAATGAATTTACATGAATACAAACTAATATTGAAATGAATTTTGAATTTTAATCATTGAACAATAAAATCTAATCATGATATAATTAATACCCATGATATAGATCGATTTTGGTCTTCAATGTAAAAACAAATGGTATATACAAAGAATTTTAAGAAAATAAATTACATAAGATAGATATACAAGTAGAAGAATATTGTTTATCATAATCTATTCAAATCATTTAATTTTTTATGTAGAATAATTTATTAGATTTTATTATAGTAGCTATTTTTTGAATAACAAGATTTTTGTAAAATAAATATTTAAAAATTATTTTGTCCTTAAAATAGTTATGATTAAAATTATCATATATTTTATTTTTAGTTTTTAATAATATATATGTATGTATAATTGTTTGTATAAAAGAATATTATATATATATATATTTAATTATGCATAATAAGTCAATAGGTTTATTGCAACTTAACTGATAAAGCTAAACGCGCCTACAGACAAGGTCTTGTGTTCGATCCATGGAGAAGTCACTTTCAGGAGGAAATTATGTGGTGGCGACAAGTGGGCTTCACAAGGTGACATGTGAGGTGGCAGGGACACGTAGAGATGGTCGGTGATCGTCGCTAGTGATGATGTGGCAACTGATAAGGCATCATGTGGCATTTTAATTTTTTTAAAAAAATTGGGTTAGTGCGGAATTTTCCATCGCTAATCCAATTAGCGACAAAGGAATTAGTGATGAAAGAAATTCCGTCGCTAATCCGTCACTAATTCTGTTGCTAAATAAAAACTTCCGTCATTAAATTCTGTCGCTAATAACATGTTTTTTTTAGTGTGATAAGGAAGGAACCTTTTCACTTCCTTTGTCATCCACCTCCTCTTCCTTCTTTATTCTCATCATTAAATTAATTTTGAAGGGTTGAGATTCAATATCCTATAAAAATATTATTTAATACTCCTTCTGTTTCTTATTATAAGAGACATTTGATGCTTATAGCATGTTCCCATATATAAGAGACACTTAAAAGTTGTCTCTATTTTTTGTATTGATTTCCTATTTTATCCCTATTTATTTTATCTCCAACTCATACTCTCTCTCCCTCTCACTTCTCTTTCTTTTAATAATTTAATTGTTCTCTCTCATACTCTCTCTCCTTATTAATGGGGGCATTGTTGGAAAAAATATTACTTTCTACACATTAATTGTCCTCAACTAATTTTAACTGTTTTTCTTATCAACGTAATTTGGTTATTTGTCTCTTATAATAAATAACAGAGGGAGTATCAAATAACAAAAAATATGAATAAATAAATTTAAATTATTAAAATTCATATCTGCATACTTTCTTTAAAATATTATATATATTTACTTTTTATAAGATATCACCTTCATTCCTAAATATAAAACCTATCACTTTGGTCATAAATATAAATTACTTGTAGGAAAAAAAATTTGGTCCAAAATGTAAGTTACTTGCAGTATATTTAATGTTTATTTTTCAATTTTACCCTTATTTAATTTTCATTGAAAAAAGAGAAGAGAGAGATATGAGAATAATTGGTAAATGTATAAAGAAGAAAAAACTTTAATAAAAATTGAAAATTTTTGTTAATTTAATACATTTCTTAATATGTGAATATATGTACAAGTAACTTATATTTAACATCAGACATAGTATTAAATTTTAATCGTTAAAAGTTGACGTCATGATAAGAATAAAGAAGTGGAGGGAAGAGAATGGTAAAAAAAGCGAAGAGGTTTTCTTTCCCATTGCCATGGCCTTTTTGCATCAAAATCGTCATAGAAACCACAAGTGCGTTGGGGTAACTTTATTTCTATGAGATCTTTAAGAGCTATTCTGGAAGTAACTTTTTGTGAGTCAAAACAGAAGAAACTCCTTCCATCACCGACCATCAAGCCCAAATCAAATGGTTAGAGCTCTGTTGCCTGTATGATTAGAGAATTATTTGGAAAATGGTGGCTTGAAAATAAATGATTATTTCAGTTTAAGAAAGAACTTTATGCATGTCTTAACTGGTTCCATGTATATAATTGTCATTAACGATTGATCAAATTTGAGAGACATGGCTAATTAGGCAAGAACATATATGTCATGCTTGTATATAGTCCCCTCTGCTTCTTTCTGATTAATTTAAAAAAATAATATTTTATTTCCTATAGTTTGACCTCAATTCGTAAAGAAGTTTCTGGATTTCAAATTTTTGTAATAAATTCTTGGGATAATTAATCTACAGCTCCTTATAGTTTCAACTAATTTTGAATCAGGTTCTTATAGTTTTTTTTCTTTTTATCAAGTCCTTATACTTTCATCTGTTTTTAATTAGGTCCTTGTATTTATTTTTCTTTTTATCAAGTCCTTATAAGTTCACCTTATTTTTAATTAAGTTCCTGAATTTTTTATTCTTTATTTTATAAATTCTAATAGTACTATTATATAAACATAAAATAGTATATATTATTTAATATTAGTTTATAAACAATAATATTCTAAAGATATTGATTTATTATAAAGATTTTAATTTTTCAGCAAAAAATTAATTGTTCTAAAAAATTTTCCTGAATTCATTAATTCTATTACTTTTTATTACATAATTATTAATTTAATTTAATTATTAATATTTTATATTCCAGTATTAATCTATTTAATTAAGCTTATATTTAATTAATAAATAAAAATTAAAACTACATGGACCTGATTAAAAATTTAGTGAAATTATAAGGACTTAATTAAAAGAAAAATAAATACAAGGACCTAATTAAAAAAAGGTAAAAGTATAAGGATCTGATAAAAAAAAAACTATACTTAAACTTTCATTTGGTTTGGTTTGCAATGAAGCTCTGTAGAACTCTATGATGAGTATAAGCCTAAGAGGAGAACCCATCACAATAGACTAGTCTATTAGGAGGGAGAACCACTTGACCTTATAAACCCTACAATACTTATGAGATTTCCCAACGTGGGACTCATAACAAACCTCCATGTCGTTATAAGCATCATTCTCAATCAAATCCTTCTCAAATCATCTCATGAAGCAAAAGCACCGATCAGAGGCGAAAACATAAGCTTTTCAAAACTCTACAGTTGAAGACAGTTTAACTGATTCCAAAATTGATTGATTCCACAGGTACAATTACAAATCATGAAGGTATACCCAGATGAGTTCTAATGGAGCAGGAATATTTGCAAAGCCAATGAGTGTATATTCATTATTCATTTGCACTATTAATCCATCTCAGCGTAATGTAAAAGTTATATCTTCATAAGCATACCAGCGAAGTGTTGTTAAACATAGTTAAAAATTGCACTTTCATTCCGTATTATCCTCATACGATGTCATCTTTTACTTGTATTGGCATGCCGATCAAAAGGAAACATGAATATGCATATCTAATCTGAAGGGTGATGAACTTTTTCAAAATTTCTGATGTGTTCCACGTCTGTGACACGCTTTATCAAACGTTGATTCAAGGTCTTCCCTCTATCATTCACCTTTCTGCTATTAGTTTTCCACCTGTACTGTTGATTATTCGGCTTATTTAATTAAGAATCAAACATTGAGAGTGCGGGTGAAGCACATCATGTTGAGAGAAGGACACTTGTCTCATTCATGTTCTTGGTCTTGGTCTTGAAGCCAAGTAAACTGCCGTGTCATAGGGCGTCGACTTGGGTCGTTTGTTTTGTGGGGAACGAATTGCATCCCTTAATTGCTCAAATGGATAAAACCTTCAAGCTAGTTATTGCTTGAAACAATCGAAGTTTCATAGATTAAACTTTTTCTCTATGGGAGGATGAAGGATTTCAGAAGAATGGTTCTACATGTTCATTTGTTCGTCTTCTTCTTCTTGCTCGCTAACCATTCTGCTTCTGAAGAGTGTCCACGTTTCTTTGAATGTGGGAATCTGGGCAATCTCTCGTTCCCTTTAACTACTCCACGACGCAAAGACTGTGGAATGTTGCCGATTGATGGCTGTGAACACCCCAACGCTGACAAAACTGTGCAATCAGGAAAAACCAAGCTTCAGGTGAAGAGAGTAGATTTTTCCAATAATGCAGTTTTTGTTAAAGACGCAGCTTTACAGAATCTTTTGGTAAACGATAGTTGTGATGCCTTGTGCTGCAATATTACTCTTCCTCCCAGCTCACCCTTGGGTTCTTTTGATATCTTTCCATACGCAAAAACCTTTTACAAATGTAATATTAGTCTCAGAGTTAGCCCTGCGAAGCAAGTTTTGAACTATACAGGATGTCGTAACAACGAGACCATCTTCTTCCGAACGCAAGATCAAGATGACCCTCCATCTTCTCTAGCAACATGTCCAAGGGTTCAGCTTCCAGTAAATATGCTAGCTTTCTCTCCTGATCCTTTTACATTCATAGCTTCTGAATTCCCCCTTACCATTCGACTTTCTGATGACTGTGGTCGATGTTCTAAGCACAACAAAGGCATATGCCTTCTCGACCGTAAAGGAGCATTTTATTGTTCCAAATTCAAAGGTATGCACAACAAGTATCATGAGAAATTTACTCATTCTTTTCTACTAGATCGGTGTGTGCCTGTCAACTATCAAATTAGCTCTGCTTATTCTTGGTTTTTTTTTTTTTTTGCTTGGTTGATCTAATCGAAGTAACTCCGATACTAATCTGTCCGTTTCTTATCTACTTCTTTGAATTGTGGTAAACGATGAAACTGAGACAGAAGATCAAAATAAAATACGGGCTTGGAAGCTGGGATTGATAATAGGTAATTTTACTTTTTACCGTATTCACATTATGAGATTCCCAAGAAACAATACAGATAATCTTAAACATTGCCTTTGAAAAGGAAGAGTTTTGAGTAAGAAATTGACGCTTGGTCAGGTTTCGGAGTGGGGTTAGGAATTCTGATATTAGCGTCGCTGCTCTGCTTCGGACGCTACAAAAAGAAGCAGAATGCTGTGTCCCATGTCAGACTCCGGTCAATAAATCAGCACCCAAATGATGCAGACCCAGACAGTGGCAGACTCTTCTTTGGAGTGCCAATCTTCTCCTACATGGAGCTTCAAGGCGCAACAAACAACTTCAACCCCTCCAACAAACTTGGAGACGGAGGCTTCAACTCTGTTTACCATGGTCATCTCATGAATGCCTCTCATTCCTTTTCATATAATCTTATATTTTCCTTCATAAAGTTTTGAATTTTAAGCTATTGCACTTATAGATAAGCTTCCAGATGGGCGTGAAGTTGCAGTGAAACACCTATTCAACCACAACTACAAGCGAGTGGAACAGTTCATGACCGAAGTTGAGATCCTCACTCGCCTGCGTCACAGAAACCTTGTCTATCTCTATGGTTGGACTTCACGCCAAAGCCGTGAGCTCCTCCTTGTCTATGAATACATCTCAAATGGAACCCTTGCTAGTCACCTTCATGGCAGCTCTGCAAATCCTGCATTGTTGACGTGGCCTATTCGAACCAAAATCGCCATAGAAACTGCCAGTGCTTTGTCTTATCTTCATGCCTCTGGCATCATCCACCGTGACGTCAAAACCAACAATATTCTCCTTGACAAGAACTTTCGTGTTAAGGTTGCCGATTTTGGACTTTCTAGGTTGTTCCCAGATGATGTTTCACATGTTTCTACGGCTCCACAAGGAACACCAGGCTATCTTGACCCAGAATATCACTATTGCTTTAGGTTGACTGATAAAAGTGATGTGTATAGTTTCGAGGTTGTGCTTATGGAGCTGATATCTTCAATGCCAGCGGTTGATATGGGAAGGAAGAAAGATGAGATTACGTTGGCAGGTCTTGCGGTTAGGAAGATTCAGAGGAATGAATTTGAAGATCTAGTGGATCCATGTTTGGGGCTTGAGAAGAATAGTGAGGTGAAGAAGAAGGTAGTTGCAGTGGGAGAATTGGCATTTCAGTGTTTGCAGATAGATAAGGAAATGAGGCCTTCCATTGACAAGGTTTTAGAGGTTTTGAGGAAAATCGAAGGTGGGAAAGAAGAAGAAGAAGAGGATATAGGAAAAGACGGAGATGGTGGTGAAGTTTCAAAGAATAAAACAGATATACAAGCACGAGCTATGACTTCAATAAGCTTTGATCAAGACAACATGATCCAGAAATCGGGAAATGGAAAAGTTGATCAGGCAAAATTGTTTAGCGTTTAATCTCTAAGAAGTTATGGGCACGTGATTGTTCTTTTTTTAATATAACTATGTGGGGTTAATTTTTTACTAATTGAATCAATTTTTCTTGGCAGTTGTTGAATACTCATTATATATTATATGTGAAGATGTTGCAATGAGTTCACCCCTCCTTTGCAGGTAAGGGTGGAAATAGGCCAGGCGGCCTGTCAGGGGCCTGTGGCCTGGCCTGTAAATGGCTTGGCCTGGCCTGGCCTATTTAGATATTAGACCAGGCTCAGGCCTGTAAAAAGGCTTGTTTGCTTTATCAGGCCAGGCTCAGGCCTGACAGTAAGCCTGTTAGGCCTGTCAGGCGGCCTGGGCCTGTTATCTTTTTTTTTTTTTATGTTAAAATTATAAATTGATAGGAGGGATTTTGTTATTCTAATTGGTTAATTGAGAAAACTCCATCCACATAAACATGTTATCTAGAGCCTATTGCATGCGACATTTCATTTCCATTCTCTATAATAAAAATAATTGATATATGTATAATGACACATATTTAAACAGAGAAAGAAAACATAAGTGCATTTAAAAAAAAAAAGCATCATTCATTTATTTGATCCATGCTTATAGAATATATATATATATAGAGAGAGAGAGAATTGACCTATTATGTTTTAGACCGTGTATATGTGTGCTCAATCTAATTCTTATTATAATAGTTACTTAATTAATTTGAATAAATAAATAAATTATAATAACTGTAATATTTTTTTTTTAAAAAAAACAACCATGTGTAACAACAAGATCAAATATCATTTTGTTAGTAAATTAGTCTGAATAAATGATAAATTTAAAATATAAAAGGGATTAAGGATGTTTCATATTTTAAACTAGATCTAGTCATCAACTAATTTTTATACTAGAGATAGGATGAAGTGATATTTTTATATCAAATGAAATTATGTTTTCTAATAATTTTTCATATTAGATTTTTTTTTTGGGCCTAAGGGGACATGTTTTACAAATTGTGTTAATTTGATAATTTCATATTTTTTGTTTGTATTTTAGATCAATTAGGTTGAATTATTATAATTTTGAATTGATTTATGTGTGTTTAAAATTTATTAAAAAAATAGGCCTCTTAACAGGCCATAGGCCAGGCCAGGCCTGATTACAGGCCAGGCTCAGGCCGATTAAAAGGCCTTTCACAGGCCGCAGGCCAACAGGCCTCACCACAGGCCAGGCCTGTTAAAGGTGAGGCCTGACTTGGCCTGGCCTGTTTCCACCCCTATTTACAGGTATCATGCTTCCGGCCGTATCTCATTCCAATCACATTACACACACATAAAATCTCTCGTGGTGCCTGTTTGCTTCAAGGAATATAATAGGCAATTTAGTGTAATAGAACACTGATTATAGAGCATTTGTTTGATGTATCATTAAAAAAATAATGAAAATTTAATTTTATCTAATTAAAAAGTAAAAATGTGAAATGATCTTTGAGATTCTCTTAATTAGGCTAAAAATGAAAAGTATAAATTTCTAAAGAAATTTATGGAAGATATAGATGTCCATACATTAATTCATGCAAGATTGAATGTGGATTACATAGTTAATAGTTTATGTAATTTTGATTATATTATCTAATTTATTACTTTAATATATTATAATTAGTATTATATTGGCTTTTAATTTTTAAATAAAAGGAGAATTTTCTAATTATGTCCAGTAGGACCTCAAAATTAGTAAAACTGTTTCAAACCTTCCTTCTCAGCAAAAAGAGAAAAAAGAAATCTTGACCAAAAAGCCCCATTGATAATTGAAAGAAACTCCCCTCCTTCCCCCTGTTTCCAGTGACTTTCCCACCGGTGGAGCTGCCGTCATTGGCAGGTGTTTTGATCTCATGGTTAATTAGGGAGTGGAATTCTGTACAAGTTCTTCTGAAATTTTTCAGAAGTCAGGGATAGGAAATTTCAAATTTTAACGGTGAAATTTTCGATTTCAGCAGTCAAGTCAATTTAAAGTACTTGGTAACTTATGTCACTTTTCTCAAGGAAAAACAATTTAGGAGTCAACTAGAAGAAGTTTATGCCCCGTTTGGTGTTAATTAGAAGTGGAATCATGATTTTTGCTTCTTTGGTAGCAAGGAACCCACTTATTCATGGAACCCACTTTCGTCATTTTGATGGAACTGAATTCTATGCCCAACCCTGAGAACTGACTACACTTCCATGAAACCCACTTTATTTTCCCTTTTTACCCTCAAAGCCTTCAGCCGCACGACCTTTGAGATTCCACTTTCAAGGTTCTCCGGCTACTCAGATGAGGAAAGACCTAGAGTAGTTTTATTTTCAAGTTGTACTTGCCATTATATATATTTTAAAAAAGGATTCTCCGGCTACGACCTTCATCCACGATGACAACGGCGAGGTGACAACATTCACCCGCGATGGCTACGACCTTCATCCATGACGGTATTGATGCTCATTCGCGACGGCAACGACAAACTCAATTTAAGGAAACCTCCAAGCTTCCAAGTACTTCGACTTTGATTTTAAATCAGAGAAGGATGCAATGAGAAGCTTCCAAGTACTTCGATTTCAATTTCTTTCTCGGATAGGCGACGACATTGGCGGGATTTTTTTTCTTACTCGAGTTGAAATTAGATCTTGTGGAATCAAAGGTTAGATCTAGTTGCAGAGGTCTGGAAGCTTGGATCGTAGAAAAATTTTATCATTATCTCCGTCGATTGAACTGGACGCAAGGAACAAGAAGACTATTCTCTATTCTAATATCTGATTTCGTTTTTTATTGCTTGACTTGGTTTGATTTCTTGTTTTTTTTTTTGACCGGATTTTTTATTTCTTGTTTATGGGGTTCAGTTTCTTGTAATCATCCTCCATAGCCGCCGGTGGTTTCTGTGGTGGCTGTCAATAGTCCCTGTGGAGGTTGACGGTGGTGCCAGGCCATGGCTGTTGGATGAAGGCTATTTTTTGGCAGGGGCATATGAGTCATTTCATATTTAAAATTAATAGATTAATTAAAAGTTATATCATACTTCCATGGTCATGATTATACCAAACACACTTTTAATCCCACTTCCATTTCTATTTCTATTTCTACTTTTAAAATTATAGTACCAAGGTAAGGCCAAGAATTTTTTTTTTTTTTTAATAACTAGGATAGTCAGTCGACTTTTGCATCAGCCTACAGCAGAGTTTATAATGAGAAGTCACCATTTATTACATTAAGATGTTGTGATATTAAAGGTTATTTTTATAAATTATATAAGATTCGAATTAAATCTTCCAGATCTTTTAGTGAAAAGTCTCACAAGAGAGTTGATGTTGAAAGCATCAAAGGAGAAGGAATTGAAGCCCTGAAAATTTTGATCGCCAAAATGAGTCGCTAATCAATCTCATTTACATCTTGATATTGAAAGAAGTAGGGTGAATTAAGCCTAAAAAAGTATTATGCATGCCTTAAATATATTATGTACAACTTTCTTTTTCAGTTTTTTCTCCTCGTTACACTTCAAAAAACCATTGCCACAAACAATAACATTTTACAATATATATTAGCTTAGAGTTAGCTCTCCAGGGCAATTTTTGACCTACAGCCCTGCTTATTCTAAATAACTCCAATACTAATTTATTCATTTCATATCTACTTCTATGAATTTTGTAAACGATATAACTGAGACAGAAGATCAAAACCAAGGTATTGAAAAATTGGAAAAATTTCAGAAAAGTCTTTTGGAATATAAAAATTCTAGATTGGGTCTTAGAATTGTGTAAATGACAAAAAGATCAATGACTCAATTATTATTTAGAAAATCAAGAGGAATTGATAACTTTACCTCGACTAAACAAAAGTGAGTAGTTATTTTCTAAACAAATTTAAATAACACTTACAATGTTCTAGTGATTACATGATTAGCTGTAGTTAATAACAAGGTACTTGACTACGAAAAAGTGAATAGTTATTCTCTACACAAATCTAGGTAACGCTTATACTATTCTAGTAATTACATGATTAGTTGTAGTTAATAACAAGGCACCTAATTACGAAAAAGTGAGTAGTTATTCTTTACACGAATCTAGGTAACACCTAAGCTCTTATAATGATTTCTTAAATCATTGTAGTGAATAAATACAAATGAGGGTAAAATTGTCAATTTCTTTGATTTTACAAATGACATATTAGGTCATTGATCTTTTCTGTCATTTACATAATTTAGGATTCAATCTGAAATTTCCTATATTCTAAGGGTTTTTTTTTTTTTTGTGTGGAGATTTTCCTTGAAAATTGGACCGACAACTAAATTAATTGGGCTTTTATTTACATCACTATATTGCATTTTAAATTAAATTAAATTTGACTCCAAGGCGACATGAGGATGACCCACATAATTACATATAACTTAATTATTATTTATATTCTAAAGTAAAACAAGTTGTTCATATAACATGAAAGAAACAAAACCTGTGTTTTAGATTTTTAATTTGCATGACTACGACAATCATTCAAATAAAATAACTTGTTGTCTATATTTAAGTATAACTGTAATTCTAAAGTAAATTAACAAGGTGTTTGGACGAAACTAAATCATGGAGAATAGCTTCTGGAGAATAGATTTTGTGAAAACATGATTTTGATAAAACGAGAGTTTTTGGATAGTTGTTATAAGAAATACTTTTTATATGTAAAAATTACTAAAAAGAGACATAAGTTAATATGATAATTACATAAAAGATAGATTTTATAATATATTTTAATTTGAAGGAATAACTTATTAATAATATATTTTACCAACATAATTAATAATATATATAAAATCATATAATTAATAAATAATTAATATTGTGTATATATTTATAAAATAGAAGATTAAAAATGTTTATAAAAAAAAATAATTGAGGGTTTGTTAAAATCATATTATCATTAAGATATATTTTGACAGGCATAATCATATTCTCTTATTTGAGTCAGAAGTAGAATGGATTCATTTCTTCTGAAAATCATGGTTTGAGCATAAAACCAGTGTTTGGCAATTTTTTTGCCCAAACCATATTTTGATCAGTTATCCAAACACGCCTCAAGTTGTTTTATTTCTATCTTGTAACCAATGAGGATATCCTAACTTTTTTGTTTTTGACCAGCACAATGAGAATATCCTACTCTGCATCAGGAATAAAAACATATAATGATTATCCATGCTTTCACGTCATCTAAAGGTGCTTGGAAAACATAAGTTGAGATTAAAAAAATTTTCGTAATTTTATTTTGTATATTGTAAACTTATTTTTAAAATCTGGTTTTTGTAAATGATAAAAACGCATTTTGAATACTCTAAAGCATCATGTTTCTCTTCACTCGCCTTGTTCTACTTCATTGGCCCCCAATTATCCAATCAAGTTCTTAATGTCTTGGGCCACACGCGCCAACATCACTGTACAGATAAGGCCTTTCGTTTGCTTCATAAATGAGCGAAAGAAGTAAAATTTAATTATACTTTTTGACCCTGCTGGCGGATACCAGGCTACTTTTAAATCATTATTGGTAACGAATTAAAACTTGGATTTTCTGTTACTGGTCTTTTTGCCGTTGTGGGAACTTCAAGGTGGGGCAAAACAATGGACTATTATTCAAATCTTGCTAACGTGACATTTGGGGAATCTGAGTAGGAAGGGATTACCCCTTACCCTTATTTTTCAGGCCACTTTTCCAAGTCTTGTTCTAAGTCAATGTCCAAATCAACCAACTTAGTAAACACACAAATTAATTCGACCATTATTGACACAAAGGTTTAGCCAAGGATATTGTTTGTGCCGTGAGAATCCGCATACTTTGGCGGCCAAAAAATATGAATTTAGTATGGTTACTCCTGGTTATGTGCTTCCTTTGCTTTGTTTGTGTTATTTTCTGAGTTAACACTCTAAATTAAAAAGAATCCGAACCATTTGAATTTTGAAGCATTAAATTTTTAAAAAAAATCATAAAAAATTCAAAACTGAGCAATTTTTGGATTATCTCAAAATTGAGGGACAGGCACAACTGACCTCTTTCTTCTAGTTATGCAGATAAAAGTTTACCCAGTGTTTGGTTTTTTAGAGCAATGGAGAATCTACTCCTAATTTGAGCATTTGCTCTATTGTCCATATTAAATTATTGTAATTATTGATTCTGGAGATGTTTACTGATTCGTATGGTGCGAGAATCAAGTGATAAGGAGGTCGATTTGAAGCAAAGTCTCAACAACGTTGGTCATGGGGCAGTTTGGGAAAAACGAAAGTTAGAAAACTTTAAAAGGACTTTTTATAAGTCAGGAAAATTCTCAATGTAGTTGAAAAAAAAAGAAAAAAGAACCCAAGTTTATTTACGTCCCAAAGGTTCTTTACTTGCAACGGCAGCTTTTGGAAGTAACTCAATATTTTCTTATGCAAAACTTGCTTCAAACCAAAATGATTTGAGAAAACAATATGTTATGATAGAATGTGTTTGTATAAAAGGGTTTAGAGTACTTTACAGGCCAAAATTTTCAAAATTGACATAAACATAGGATTATTACTACATACTTCTCCAGTTCTTAATATATAATTTAATTATTGAACTGATATTGGTCCTAAATATAAAAGTCACTTTTTACATCTATCATTTTTTTAAAATTACTCCTATTATATTTCCTGAACCATAATCAAGTAAGAGAGGAAGGGAGGATTTAAGAAAAGTAATTATTGTATTTTAGAAAAAATATATCATATTTCTTATAATTAACTAATTTATAGGATTTTTTTAATATACTCAAATTAATTAAATAGGTCTTACATTAAGAACTGTAGGAGTATATATTATTCATAGACGTTTACAACTATTTTATTTACTTATAAGTGTTTTTCTTAAATTTAGTATAGATATTGGACAACTTGTTCATCTACTCTATGTTAGTCATTTACAATTACTCAAAGCCTGACTAATTTCTTTATCCCATGAATTAGGAAATGTTTATACCGTAAGTAAAAGAATAACAAGAGATCTTAACTCTTGAGGGAATCACCTGTATCACGTTCGTATTCGTTTACCAAGCTTATTATTTCACAAAAATATTTTGCTCACTATCAATTTTTGATTCGTTTTACACCTGAATAAGTGAAGACTGTAAAAAGTTCTAAATTAACTTAAATATATATTCACTTGGGTGGGATTTGAAGTTGTGCTACTAAATTGAGCACACGATCATTCAGCAATGCAGGACTACATGAGTTTTTGCTTTTTTAAGTGTTTGTCAATTGCCAGTGTCAAAATCTTACTCATTTAGTTAAGGTTCTCTCTCTATATATCATCCACTGCTTAATTATTAATTCCTCTGCTTCGTGTTGAGAGAAGGACACGTGTCTCATATTCATCTTCTTGGTCCCAGTCTTTCAGCCAAGTCAACTGCCGCGCGTTTCGCAAAGCTTCAACCAAACCTTGGCAAGTTAATGCTTGAAACAGTCATACAGTCTCATATAGACTAAACCTGTTCTCTACGAGTGAGAGTTTCAGAAGAATGGTTCGACCGGTTTATTTGTTCGTCGTCTTCTTCTTCTTGTTCGCTGACCATTCTGTTTTTGGAGATGTGATAAAACCCAATTTTTATATAATTTTATCCTACATTAATTTAGAATTTAAATGATAATTTTGAGCTTAATTGGATTTTTATGCATAATTGGATTAATTAGTTGATTTTTAGATTTTGCATAAAAATTGAGATTTTGGATTAAAAATATAGATATTTTGTGATTTTCTATTTTTGACTTGGAATTAATTTTTTAATTTCTTTGGAAACAAATCTCATATTTTTAGAAAGATTATTTTTAAAAAGTTTTGTAATTTCTTGCCTAATTTTTGTGCGTATCTGATATTTAATTTTTGATTATATTTGGATATAATCTATATTAATGGATGCACTGAAATTCTTGTAGGTCAAGAAAGAGCATATAGGAAATCCAATAGTGCAATATTGTTTCTTGGGATTTAAGCACAATCCAATAGCTAATATCAAGTGGGCCAATTAATTACTAGTGAGCTTGAGCTTTGGATCTATAAAAATTTCCTTTTCTCCCATCAAAATAATCCCTCCAAGCACGCCTAAATATCACACTTTCCTTCTCCATTCAGACCCGACTAGCATCATCCATCGTCAATCACTTCCTTCATCCCATATTCACGCCTCCTCTCAGAATTGCTTCATTCCACGGTCACAAGGGGAGAAAACATGTCCTTAATTGACTTCCGAAACAATATTCCTCTAATCTCACGTCTCTCATTTTCCATTTCATATTCATTCAACAATTATTATCACCTCTCATCATCATCAATTAACGTCTCTTCCTTGGCCAAATTCTTATCTATACCTCATCATTCATAGCTATGGCATCTAACAACTTTGGAGGAGGAGACATTTTGATAGCAGCTTAAGCTTGTCAGGGAGGCAACTTGGGAGGAGTATGGAGGAGATTTGAGTCTTGGGCTAGCACTTGAAAATCAAAAGGGAGTGATATTCCATTTATCTTTTTAATTCAAGGACTTGAGATTATTTAGTTTTAAATAATTTTAAGTTGTGATTTTGTGAGACAATTTAGTTCTAGATTGTCATTTTTATTCTTGGATTGGATTGATATTTTGGATTTTATTTGTGTTGAGACACTTGCTGAAATTTATGTTTATGAACCTTTGCATTGTTAATTAAATTTATAAATGAGTTTTCATTATGAGTTTAATTATCAATGTAGTTTGAATTGCAAAATTTAGGTTCTTTTACCTCTTAATTATTTAATTAAATTGGTTAATTGTCTGATTGTTTAATTGGCTAATTTCAAACATAATTTTCAGAATTAATTTAAATTATTTTCATTGGTTTTAATAAGCTTAATTAGTCATCCTTACATTGTTATGAGTTCTTTAATAGTTAAGGGTTTTGAAATTGAGGGTTTTTTTTTTTTTTATTCAAGTAGGTAATTAAGTTTTATTAATTCCACTCTCTTATTACCTACCTTTGGTCTAATTAACTAATTAAGGTTATGAGGTTAAATCCATGCAAATCCTAAGTTGTCCCTCTACCTTACCGAAGAGAACTTCTCAATTTTCTTTGCTCTTTAGTCAATTTCTTCATTTATCATTTTAATTATTTTCCAAAAAAAAAATACCCCCAAAATTTGCATTGCATTCATTTAAGTTTAATTTAATTTTTATATAAATTTTAGGACATTTGCATCTTGCATTTAGAATTAGAATTTTGTATTTTAGTTTAGATCCAATTTATTGGAACTTTTTTCATCTAAATTTTTACCTAAAGAAACTCATAACTTGCTCCTTAGAAGTAATGATCTAGGTCGATCCTAAATTACAATTAATTAGGACCTAATTTAATTGAGTGCTTTAACGACAGAGGTATCATCAAGATGAATGCCTACCTTTCTTTCACTGTGTGAATCTGGGCAACCTCTGGTTCCCTTTGACTACTCCACAGCGCAAAGACTGTGAAATGTTGCCCATTCATGGCTGTGAACACCCCAGCGCTGACAAAACTGTGGAATTAGGAAAAAACAATTTTCAGGTGAAGGGCGTAGACTTTTCCAATACTATAGTTTCCGTTAGAGACGGAGATTTACAAAAGCTTTGGTAAAGAATAGCTGTGATGCCTTGTGCTACAATATTACTCTTCCTTCCAGCTTAGCCTTGGGTTCCTTTGATACCCCAAGTATAACCATGTACAAATGTCATAATTCGCTCAATCTCACGCTTTCAAAGCAATTCTTGAACTATACAAGATGTGGTAAGAATGAGACCATCTTCTTCAGAATGCAAGATGAAGATGATACTCTATCTTCTTTAGCACAATGCTGGCTTTCTCTGCTGATCCATTCACATTCATAGCTTTTGAATTCCCTGTTAACATTCAGCTTTCTCCTGGTTGTGCTTAATATCGTTTTGAGAAAGGCTTATGCACGCTCAACAGCACCGGAGGATTTTATTGTCTCAAATTTAAAGGTATGCATAACATATAGTACAGAATATAAGAATTTCTTGGGGCTAACAAGTAACATATGAGAATTTTTAACAAGGTCCTTTGTATGCCTGTCAACTAATCAAATTAATGCGGCTTATTCCCTTTTTTTTTTTTGGTGGAGCTAATCTAATGAACTCCAAGACTGATTGGTCCATTTCATATCTGCTTCTCTAAATTGTGGTAAAAGATGAAGCTGAGACAGAAGATCAAAATAAAACACATGCTTGGAAGCATGGATTGCTAATCGGTAATTTTACTTCGTTTTTACTGTATTCACATTATGAGATTCCTAAGCAATAAGATAATCTTTCCATGAACTAAGCAAAAATTCTTAAGGACTTGACGCTTGATCAGGTTTTGGAGCAGGATTAGGTATTCTGATATTAGCTTTGCTGCTCTGCTCCGGACTCTACAAACACAAACCGAATGCTGCGTCCCATGTCAGACTCCGATCAACAAATCAATACCCAAATGATGCAAACCCAGACAGTGGCAGACTCGTCTTTGGAGTCCCAATCTTCTCCTATGCAGAGCTTGAAGGAGCAACCAATAACTTTGACCCGTCTGACAAACTCGGAGACCGGGGCTTCAACTCTGTTTTCTATGGTAATCAGATCAATCACTCTCATTTCTTTTCCTACAATCTTGAATTCTCCTCCATAGAGTTTTGACCTGTAAGCTATTTCACTTATAGGGAAGCTTCAAGATGGGTGTGAAGTTGCAGTGAAACACCTGTTTAACCACAAGCGAGTGGAACAGTTCATGATTGAAGTTGAGATCTTTACTCCCTTGCGTCACTGATATCTTGTCTGCCTCCATGACTGCACTTCGCACCAGAGCCATGGGCTCCTTCTTGTCTATGAATACATCCCAAATGGCACCCATGCCAGTCACCTGCATGGCAGGTATGCACATCCTGCATTACTGAAGTGGCCTGTTTGAATCAAAATTGCCATAGAAACTGCTAGTGCTTTGGCTTACCTTCATGTTTCTAGTATCATCCATTATGATGTCAAAACCAACAATATCCTCCTTGACAAGAAATGTGTTAACGTTGCGGATTTTGGACTTTCTAGGTTGTTCCCAGATGATGTCTCTCATGTTTCTACTGCTCCACAAGGAGTACCAAGCTATCTTGACCCAGAATATCACTGTTGTTTTAGGCTGACAAATAAAAGTGACATGTATAATTTTGGGGTTGTGCTTATGGAACTGATATTTTCAATGCCAGCGGTTGATATGGGAAGGAACAAAGATGAGATTATGTTGGCAGGTCAGGAAGATTCAAAGGAATGAATTTGAGAAGTTGGTGGATCCATGTTTGGGGATTGAGAAGGATAGTGAGGTGAAAAAAAATGTGTTTGGAGTGGGAGAATTGACATTTCAGTGTTTGCAGATAGATAAGGAAATGAGGGTTTCCATTGATGAGATTTTAGAGGTTTTGAGGAAAATAGAGAAGGTGGATAGAAGAAAAAGAGGATGCAGTGAAAGACGAAGATAGTGGTGAAGTTTCAAAGAATAAAGCAGATATACAAGCACAAGTAGTAACTTTAACAAGCGTTGATCAGACAAAATTGTTCAAGTTAGCATCTTCTCCAGACAACACGATGGGGAAATGGAAAAGTTGATCAGGCAAAGTTGTTTTGTGTTTAATCTCTCATAAAAAGTTTTGGGCAAGTGATTGTTGAATATTCATATTCTATAGGAAGATGTTGCAGTGTGTTCACCCACGTTTTCGAAGTATCATGCTTATATACATATAGCAATTTTAGACTTTCCTTTCATCTCATTCCAATCACACATACATATGGGATTTCTCTTAGGTTACGTTTGGTAGGGAGCATTGAAAATAAGGGATTGGGATTGAGATTATAATTGAAAAAATCTATTAAGAGAGTGTTTAGTATAAGAAATTGTTTGATATATGGGATTAGCCAAAGCCATGTATGTGGGATTGGAGAATACCATGGGGGGAAGTGGTATTCTTCAATCCCACCTTTATGAGTTTGTCTAATCCCATATAACAAACAATTACTCATGTTAAGTATTATTTTAATGATTTTTTTCAATTGCAATCCCAATCCCAATCCCTCATTTTCAATGCTCCCTACCAAACGGGACCTTAGTGCCTACTTGCTTCAAGGAATCATAGTCTTGTTTTTTATTTAAGGCAGAGTACTATGGCTTGTTCGTTGATGAGCTTATGAGTATTTCCAAGCAATCAAATGGCTATAATTGAAATGATTTTGCAAACTCTGCTTATAGTAGACGGAATTTCTTATATACATATATATATATATATATACATATATATATGATTGGAGTTGTTTATGAGTGTTTGTGTTGAGAGGCCTCACCCCAAAGTATATAGATTTTTACGTCAATCGACAATCTGTTCACGGCTGCCATACTCCAAGAATTGATCAAATTTTCAAGGATTTTCCTCCTATAGGTACAGCCATTGGAAGTGTTGGCCTGATTATAATTGCTTTTCCTCCTATAAGTGCTGTGTGTGCAAATATAAATTGACTAGATATTTACTCAGAATAGAACGGAAACCTAAAAGAATTGAACTGAACAATATGTGGATAAGAAGTGGTTCAATTAGTGTTTAGCGTTTGTTTTTTAGAAACGATTTTTATTTTTATTAATCGGTCAGGCAAAGTTGTTGTTTAGTGCCTGATCCCGGAGCACTTTTTTTTTTCTTTTTTTGAATTTTATTTTTACTTCCCTCAGCTCTTTTGTTATTCATGATGGTCCATGCTACATGTTTTACTGCTTTTGAAGAATCGCTGCAAGTTAGCCCTTATCTGTACCCTTTCAATAAGTGCATGTTTGGGTCAGTGTTTGCTGGCCCAAACGTGACTTAATTTTAACATAAGCCCAATTAAAAATTGATCTAATGTTTGGGAGGGCTTATAACATATTGGGCTTGATGGAAATAAGCTGGTTGACCGTGCTGTATAAATTAAGCCAGGAAGTGAAGCTTATTCAAGTTTGAGAAGAGCTTATTCAGGGACTGTTGCGTGCGTGTTAGAAAATTTATTGGGAGCAGCTTCTCTCCTTTTCTTTTTCTCTCTGCTGCCGTCTGCTGCTTCTCTTCCCCACCGGGTGCTTTCTTAGTCTCCAATCTCCAATGCCTTATTGACACGCTACCCTTCTTTCCCTTTCTTGCTCTTAACACAAGTGTTTCATAAATGTTACAGGACAAAAGACAAAACCAAAAAATGGTAGTATTTCTATTATTTTTGTATAGTTGATTTATTTTAATTCACTGATTACATTTCACTTATTCATATTAAATTAATTTAAATTTATTATATTATGTACATTCATTTTTTAATCATGTTTCACTTTATATTTAAAATATTTTTTATGATTTCTTTAAAGTTTTAAAATTTAATTCACTCATTAAATTTCACTTCTTTATATTAAATTAATTTAAATTCATTGTATTATGTTAAATCATTGTTTTTATCATGTTTTATTATTTATTAAAACTCATACGTACTCATTTTGGTAATTTTACAAACAAACTTTTTACTCAATAATAATCCAAACATCAATCTTACTTTTACAAATTAACTTTTTTAAATTTTAATCCAAACACAATTCAACTTATCCAATCTTACTTTTTTAAAATTCAGATTGAAAATAAGCTACTTTTTTCACCGCCAATCCAAATAGACCCTAAGTCAACAAAATAACATGTGACCCACAAGAGTCACTATATTCATATTAAGCATGAAAACAATGCAAAATTCTCGTATTCATGCTACTGTCCATGTTTTTTAAATCGTTAAAACTAACTTCTTTGAGTGTTTTGTTATGAAATGAAATCTATCCAACATTTTTAAGCATCTTTCTTCTAGTTATATAGATAAAAGTTTATGCAGTCTTTGGTTCGATTAGATACACTAAGAATGTGCTACTCTAAAAGAAGCTTCTTATCACTCTGTTGACTCTTTTTCTTATTTTTCCTTTTAAATTGTTTCAAAGGTATGTCAAACTCAAGATCGTCAAATATGGTTTCTTTATCTATGGTCATGCACAAAAAAATTCAGAACCACAATGTGTGAAAACAAATGAATATTCAAGTACAAATGCAATAATGCAAAATGCAATGCAAGGTACGCAAAAAAAAACATTAAAAAATAAAATAAATTAAAAATTAAAATAAAATTAAGATTATTTTTTTTTTAAAAGAAATTTTAATGATATGCAAGCAACCTAAACTAGAAAAGAAAAATAAATTCAAGGAAAATACAAAGAAAAAAAACTGACACTTAATTTACTTAGAAACCAATTACTTATCTCCCTGTCAACACTATCAGTTAATCTTAAAGGAAGATAAAGTTGGTACTGATACATGACCTGTGGAGACTTTAATAAGCTTTGATCCGCCAAAGCTGTTTAAGTCATCCTCTTCACCAAATAGTGTCACTGTGAAATGGAGCAATGAATGAACAAATTGCAGCGTTTAATAATCTTTAAGCCTATTTGTAATTCTTGGTCCATGTTCTGCAGCTATCATGAGTACTTGTCATGCTCATTTATATTCCCCTGCTTCTTTCTCGATCACGCATTATTACAAAAAATTAATATTTTATTTTCTATAGTGTACCTCAATGTATAAAGAAGCTTCTGGATTTCGAATTTTTGTAATAAATTCTTTATACCATGTAATTATTTGAGCGTTAGCCTCTATTTCAAACAAAAGCACAGAGGCAAAAAGGTAAGCTTTTCAAAACGCTACAGTTGGAGATTGTTTAACTAACTCCAAATCGTTGATTCTATACAGGTACAAATCATGGAGACGGTTAAAGAAGGAATATTTGCAAAGCCAATGAGTGTATTTGTTATTTATTTGCATTTATCCATCTCATCCTTATACGACAAACAACAAAACATTCATGAGCAAATGAGATAACCAAATAAGTACAGATCATCAAAACAATCGAGTGGCAAGAGAAGCAAATATTGACTGGCTTTTCATCTTTCGTTCTTTAATACTTGAGGAGAATCTATTGCAGAACCAGATGTTATAACTACAAAATTAGCTGTTCTGTAAAATGCAACATAACATAAAAGGCATATATTCATAAATCATAAGCATGCAAACAAAATGTTGTGATTTCATCCCCGACAAGAAGAAGAACACAACCTTGATATTCTGAGTTATACTCCCCCCCCCCCCTCCAAAAAAAAAAACCCACTTCATTCTATAGACTATCCTCATATGATGTCATTTCACTTGTATCGGCATGTCGATCAAAAGTAACACAAATGTGCATATCTAATCTGAAGAGGGATCCTGCTTCTTTATCAGGAAACTTATCACACGAGCTTTTTCGTGAGTTTCTAACGTGTTCCTCGTTTACGTCACGCTTTATCAAAGGTTTGAGTCAAGGTCTTTTGTCCATATTATTCACCTTTCTGCTTAATTGTTAATTTATCTGTTAACTTTTTCACATTTAAAATCCCTTATCCTTTTTTTTTTTTTTTGCCTCCCACTTTTTCCTATTGTATTTATCCTCGTGAAACCTGATATTAGTTTTACACTTGCACCGTTGATTATTTGGCTTATTTATTAGATGATATTTGCAACTGTAAGCATAAGTAATTAAGAACCAAACATTAGTATAGACGAGAGTGCGTTTGAAGCACATTTTGTTGAGAGAAGGACACGCGTCTCTCATTCGTCTTCTTCATCTTGGTCTTGGTCTTGGTCTTTGTCTCGGCCTAGGCCTAGTTCTTTTGGTCAACTGCCGTGTCACCGAGCATCAACTCGGGTTGTGTGTTCCACGGTGAAAGAATTGCCACCTTAATTCCCCAACCGGATAAAGCTTTCAAGCTAGTCATTGCCTGATGAAGCAATCAAAGTCTCGTACATTAAAAGTTTTTCTCTGAGAGTGGGTTTCAGAAGAATGGTTCTACCTCTTCATTTGTTGTTGTTCTTCTTCTTCTCCTTGTTCGCTGACCATTCTGCTTCAGAAGATGAGTGCCCAAGTTTCTTTGACTGTGGGAATCTGGGCAAGTTTTGGTTCCCTTTGACCATTCCAGAACGCAAAAACTGTGGGATATTGTCAATTCATGGCTGTGAACACCCCAACGCTCAAAAAACTGTGCAATTGGGGAAAAAGATGTTTCCAGTGACGAGGATCAAGATAGAACCCTGGTGGCCTCCTGAAGTTGTCGTTAGAGACGCATATTTGGAGAAGCGTTTAGCAAGTAATAGTTGTGACGCCTTGCGTTTCAATATTACTCTTCCTTCCAACTCAGCTTTGGGTTCCTTTCATATCTGGCCAAATATAACCATGTACGAATGCAATACTCCACTCAATCAGAGTCTTTCAAAGCAATTCTTGAACTATACAGGATGTGCTAAAAGTAAGAATGAGGCAATCTACTTCCGAACGCAAAATCAGGATGACCCTCCAGCTCCTTTAGCAAGATGTCTAAGGGTTCAGCTTCCAGTGAATATGCTGGCTTTCTCTCCTGATCCCTTTACATTCATAACTTCTGAATTCCATGTTAGTTTTCAGCCTTCTCCTGGTTGTGGTCAATGTCTTTTTGACAAAGGCTCATGCCGTCTCAACAGCACCAGAGAATTTTATTGTCTCAAAGGTATGCATTGCTTAGTACAGCAAATGAGAATTTATCTGGTTCAGTTAATTTTCCTCGTTCTTTTTTAGATGGCCATCTGTATGCCTATCAACTCTGCTTATAATTATTTTTTGTGGATGCAACCTAATTAATTATAATTAAACAGAGACAGAAAGACGGGTTGGGAAGCTGGGATTGAAGATAGGTAATTTTACTTCATGTTCACTCATTTTCAGCTATCTTTCCCACATAATGATTTAGGATCCTGTATAAGTATATAGAAGTTATGAAATTCTGATTGTACTCACATTATGAGATTCCTAAGAAACAACACAGATAATCTGAGTTAAAGACTTATAATTGTACTCAGGTTTTGGAGTGGGATTAGGCATTCTGACATTAGCGTTGCTGCTCTGCTTCGGACTCTATAAACACAAACAGAATGCTATGTCCCATGTCAGACTTCGATCAACGAATCAACGCCCAACTGATGCAGACCTAGACAGTGGCAGACTGTTTTTTGGAGTCCCAATCTTCTCCTACACGGAGCTTCAAGGCGCAACCAACAATTTTGACCCCTCCAAGAAACTTGGAGACGGTGGCTACGGCTCTGTTTACTATGGTCCCCTTCTCAATTGCTTTAATCTCGTACTTTTCATGCCAAAGTTTTCAACTTTAAAGCTATTTCCTTTTATTTATAGGAAAGCTCCAAGATGGGCGTGAAGTTGCAGTGAAGCACCTATTCAACCACAGCTACAAGCGAGTAGAACAGTTCATGACAGAAGTTGAGATCCTCACTCGCCTACGTCACCGAAATCTTGTCTGCCTCTATGGCTGCACTTCTCGTCAGAGCCATGAGCTCCTTCTTGTCTATGAATACATCCCAAATGGCACCCTTGCCAGTCACCTCCGTGGCAGCTCTGCAAATCCTGCATTGTTGACGTGGCCTGTTCGAATCAAAGTCGCCATAGAAACTGCCAGTGCTTTGGCTTACCTTCATGCCTCTGGCATCATCCATCGTGATGTCAAAACCAACAACATTCTCCTTGACAAGAACTTCTATGTTAAACTTGCGGATTTTGGACTTTCTAGGTTGTTCCCAGATGATGTCTCGCATGTTTCTACGGCTCCACAGGGAACACCAGGCTATCTTGACCCAGAATATCACTACTGCTTTAGGCTGACAGATAAAAGTGACGTGTATAGTTTTGGGGTTGTGCTTATGGAGCTGATATCTTCTATGCCAGCAGTTGATATGGGAAGGAACAAAGATGAGATTACCTTGGCGGGTCTTACAGTTAGGAAGATTCAGAGGAATGAATTTGAGGAGTTGGTGGATCCATGTTTGGGGATTGAGAAGGATAGTGAGGTGAAAAAGAAGGTGTTTGCAGTAGGAGAATTGGCATTTCAGTGTTTGCAGATAGATAAAGAGATGAGGCCTTCCATTGATGAGGTTTTAGAGCTTTTGAGGAAAATCGAAGGTGGGAAAGTAGCAGAAGAAGAAGAAGACAAAGATACTGGGAAAGACGGAGATGGTGGTGAAGTTTCAAAGAATAAAGCCAATATAAAAGCACGAGCAGTGACTTCAATAAGTTTTGATCAGGTAAAGTTGTTCAAGTCATCATCTTCTCCAAACAACATAATCCAAAAATGGGGAAATGGAAAAATTGATCAAGGAAAGTTGTTTAGCGTTTAATTTCTAAGAAGTTTTGAGCACGTGGTTATTCTTTTTTTAATATATAAATGATTAGATAAGTAATTAGTTGAGTCTTGACACTTACAAGAACCAGGGTCAGAACTAGAATAACTATACGAGTTATGAGTTAATTTTTTACCAACTGAATTAATTTTTGTTGGGGATTGTTGAATACTCATATATAATATGAAGACGTTGCAATTAGTTCACCCCTCCTTTTTAAGTATCATTGCTTCTAGCCATATAGGCTTTCCGTTCATCTATTCCATTCACATACTGCCTGCTTACATCAAGGAATATCATAGGCAATTTAGTGTAATAGAACAATGATTATAGAGCATTTGTTTGATGTATCATTAGAAAATAATGAAATTTTAATTTTATCTACAAAATAAAAATAAATGTGAAATAATATTTGAAATTCTATTAATTAGGCTAAAAATGAAAAGTATAAATGTCTAAAGAAATTCATGGAAGATATAGATGTCCACACGTTAATTAATTCATGCAAGATTAAATATGGATTACATGGTTAATAATTTATGTAATTTTGATTATATAATCTAATTCATTAGTATAATATATTTATATTAGCTTTTAAATAAAAGGAGACTTTTCTGATTATGCTCAATAGGACCTCAAAATTAGTAAATTATGTTTCAAAACCTTCCTTCTCAGCAAAAAGGAAAAAAGAGATCCTCACCAAAATGCCCGTTGATTAATTGAAAGAAAATTTCCCTCCCTCTGTTACCAGCGACTTTCCCACCCGTGGAACTGCCATAATTGGCGGGTGTTTGATCTGATGGCTAGGGAGCGAATTCTGTACAAGTTCTTCTAAAATTTCTTAGAAGTCACGGACAGGAAATTTCAAATTTTAGCGGTGAAACTTTCGATTTCAGCAGTCAAGTCAATTTAAAGTGCTTAATAACTTGTCACTTTTCTTAAGGAAAAACAATTTAGGAGTCAAATAAAAGAAATTTAGTATTAAGGTAAGGCAAATATTTTTTTTTAGTCAGTCTATTTTTGGATCCTACGATAAAGTTGATAATGATAAATCACGATATATTAGATTAAGATATTGTTATATGAAGGGCTTGAATATGGATGAAGTAATTTTCATAAGTTATACTTATATGAATTAAATCTTCCAATTCCTTACAAAGGAGTTGATATTGAAAACATCAAATTGGAGATAGAATTAAAGACTTGTAAATCTTGATCACCAAAATAATTTGCCAATCAACCTAATTCATCCCTTCACACTGAAAGAGGTAGGGCAAATTAAGTTTAAAAAGAAATATTATGCACGCCTTAAAAATATTGTGCACAACTTTCTTCTTCAATCTCTTTTCGTCACTACATTTCAAAAAACCATTGCCACAAACAATAACATTTTACAAATGTAATATTAGGCTCAAAGTTAGCTCTCCAAAGCAATTCCTGAACTATAGCCCTACTTATTCTAAATAACTCTGACACTAATTTGTCCATTTCATATCTACTTAAACGATATAATTGAGACAAAAAAAAAAAGACGTGCTTGGAATGAAGCTAAGATTGCTAATAGGTATTTTTACTTCCTCTTTACTCATTTTCAGCTATGTAACTTGAGTATTATTTATATTCTAAAGTAAAACAAGTTGCTCGTATAATTAACATGAAAGAAACAAAACCTGTGTTTTAGATTTTAAATTTGCATGAGTACAACAATCATTCAACTAAAATAAATTGTTGTCTATATTTAAGTATAACTGTAATTCTAAAGTAAAATAAGTTGTTGTTTATTTCTATCTTGTAACCATCCTGGGGTTTCCATCAGGAATAAAAACATATAATTATCTATGCTTTCACATCATCTGAACAAATGACAAAAACGCGTTTTGAATACCCTAAAATAATCTCCAGAACCCTGTCAACATCAGAAGCATCATGTTTCTCTTTACTTGTCTTCTTTGTCTTCATTGGACTCCAATTATCCAATCAAGTTCTTGATGTCTTGGGCCACACGCGTAAACATCGTGTACAGAGAAGGCCTAGAGATTGCTTCATTGATGTCTTGGGCCACACGCGTAAACCATGGACTATTATTCAAGTCATGCTAACGTGACATTTGAGGAAGCTGAGTAGGAATGGTTAGCCCTTACCCTTATTTTCCAGGCAACTTTTCCAAGTCTTGTTCAAAGTCAATGTCCAAGTCAGCGAACGTAGTGAACACACAGATTCATTGGACCATTACAGACACAAAGGTTTAGCCAAGGAGGTTGTCAATGTCATGAGAATTCGCATACTTTGGCTTCCAAAAGTTATGAATTTTAGCATGGTTACTCCTGATTCTTTGCTTCCTTTGCTTTGTCTGTGGTGTTTTCTACTTCCTCTCTCAGCTGCGTGTCCATATATATATAGCCTCTTCACTGTGAAGGTCTTGGAGACATTTACTTCCCCTTCGACGACACAACGAACTCATCATGTGGTTTACTTCCCACATCAGGCTGTGATGATCCATGCGAACCCAAAATGGTCCGTCTGGGAAAAGAATGGTTCCATGTTATCCTTATGTAAAAGAAAAAACTTCCTCGATCACTGACCATCAAGCCCCAATAAAATGGTTGGAGCCCTGGTGCCTAGATGATTAGAGAATTATGAGGAAAATGGTATCTTGAAAATAAATGATTATTTCAGTTTAAGATAGAACTTTATGCATGTCTTAACTGGGTCCATATAAAATTGCCATTAACGAATGATCAAACTTGAGAGACAAGGATATTAATTAGGCAAGAACATCTATGTCATATTCGTATATAGGCCCCTCTGCTTCTTTCTTGATAAAGTATTAATTTAAAAAATAATACTCCTCCGGTCCTAATTATAAGATCCAATTGACTTATTTGAGGAGATTAAGGAAGTAAGTTAAGTTGGTTATTTATAATAAATAAGTGTTGTTATTCCTAAAATATCTTTGCTAATTAAGTATATTGGTTAAAACTATCATTATTAGAAGGATTATCTTGGAAAAAAAATACATAAATATAAGAGAGAAAATGGATTGGGTCTTATAATTATGACCAAATAAAAAGTCAAATTGGGTCTTATAATAAGGACCGGAGGAGTACTTTATTTCCTATAGTTGACCTCAATTTGTAAAGAAGCTTCTGGGTTTCAAATTTTTGTAATAAATTCTTTATATCATGTAACTATTTGAGCGTTAATCCTTAAACTTTCATTTGGTTATTATTGAAGCTCTCTAGAACCTCCATGTTGTTGTAAGCATCTTTCTCAATCTCCTTTTCATCAAATCCTTCTCAAATCACTTCATGAAACAAAAAGCATTGATCGGAGGCAAAAACGTAAGCTTTTCAACACTCTACAGTTGAAGACAGTTTAACTAATTCCAAAATTGATTGAGAAAACAGGTACGATTACAGATCATGAAGGTATACCGAGATGAGTTCTAATGGAGCAGGAGTATTTGCAAAGCCAAGGAGTGCATATTCATTATTCATTTGCACTATTTATCCATCTCGGCCTTAGTGTAAAAGTTATATCTTCATAAGCGTACAAACGAAATGCTGTTAAACGTAATAATTAAAAATTGCACTTTCATTCCATATTATCCTCATATAATGTCATCTTTTACTTGTATTGGCATGTCGATCAAAAGGAAACATGAATATGCATGTCTAATCTGAAGAGTGATGCAGCTTCTTTATTAGGCAGCAACTTAGTGCCTGTTTGGTAGGGTGTCTTAGTAGGCAAAAAAATAGCTTACAGTCAATTTATAAATTTGAGAGTTGTTTGTAATAGTTTTTTTTTTTTTTTGCCAATATGACTTATAAGTTAAAAGATGTTTTTTTTAAGTATGATTGTAAAAATATCTAAAACCTACTTATAATTTATGCAAAAGAAATTTTTTAAAATTAAAAGATACTTTTGCCCTTATGTTTATGTTGTTCTTATGCTTCTTTTTATATGTTCCTTGTACTTCCCAATCAATTTTTAGTTATTCATTTTTAATATTCTCTTAAATGAAAATAATTTTTAACAATTTTTATAATATTTTTATTTTTAATATTATTTTTATTTTATATTTACATAAATTATGTAAAGTATATCATCTAATTAATTATATAATATTATTTGGTTAAAAAAATTTTGTATTACTATAATTTCTAATATAAATATATTTTATTCATCAAACATAAGTTCTTCCCATTATAATAATTTTAAATTATTATATTTTATAACTTTATATTTTTAATCATTTTTTATTATATAATAAAATTCATACCCATTTTGATTATTCTACAAACTAAACTTACTTAATCAATGATTATTCAATAACTTTTTTACTTTACAAACTAGCTTTTATAAAATTCAATCCAAATATAAATCACCTTATTCAACCTAACTTTTACCTAATCTTATTTTTTTAAAAATCAGATTGAAAATAAGTTATTTTAAGTAGTGTCAATTCAAACGCACCCTATAGTCACATGAGCTTTTTCAAAATTTCTGATGTGTTCCTCGTCTATGGCACGCTTTATAAAACGTTGACTCAGGGTCTTCCCTCTACCATTCACCTTTCTGCTATTAGTTTTACACTTGTACTGTTGATTATTCGGCTTATTTATTGTACGATATTGGCAACTTTGAGCATAATTAACTAAGAACCAAACATTAGTATTGATAAGAGCGTATGAAGCTCATTATTGGCCTGTTTGGGATAACATTTAAAATGATTTATAAACACATTTTACATAAGCCAAGACAAAATTTGTCTCACACATTTACCTTGTATTTTGTAAATCAATTGAAAAGCTATTTATAAGTAATTCCAAATAGGCTTATGTCGAAAAAAAGGACACGCGTCTCTCACATTCATCTTCTTGGTCTTGGTCTTTCAGCCAATTCAACTGCCGTGTCACAGAGCATCGACTCGGGTTGTGTGTTCCACGGGGAAAGAATTGCCACCTTAATTCCCCAACTGGATAAAGCTTTCAAGCTAGTCATTTCCTGATGAAGCAATCAAAGTCTCGTACATTAAAAGTTTTTCTCTGAGAGTGGGTTTCAGAAGAATGGTTCTACCTCTTCATTTGTTGTTGTTCTTCTCCTTCTTGTTTGCTGACCATTCTGCTTCAGGAGATGAGTGCTCTCGTTTCTTTGACTGTGGGAATCTGGGCAGGCTCTGCTTTCCTTTGACCACTCCAGAACGCAAAGACTGTGGGATGTTGCCGATTCATGGTTGTGAAGACCCCAATGCTCAAAAAACTGTGCAACTTGGGGAAAAGATGTTTCAAGTGACGAGGATAGGATCCAGGCGGCATCCTGAAGTTGTCATTAGAGACGCATATTTGGAGAAGCGTTTGGCAAGTAATAGTTGTGACGCCTTGCGTTCCAATATTACTCTTCCTCCCAACTCAGCTTTAGGTTCCTTTCATATCTTGCCAAATATAACCATGTACAAATGCCATACTCCACTCAATCAGAGTCTTTCAAAGCAATTCCTGAACTATACAGGATGTGCTCAAAGTAAGAATGAGACCATCTTCTTCCGAATGCAGGATCAGGATGACCCTCCACCTCCTTTAGCAGCATGTCCAAGGGTTCAGCTCCCAGTGAATATGCTGGCTTTCTCTCCTGATCCCTTTACATTCATAGCTTCTGAATTTCGTGTTGGTATTCAGCTTTCTCCTGGTTGTGCTCAATGTCTTTTTGACAAAGGCTCATGCCGTCTCAACAGCACCAGAGAATTTTATTGTCTCAAAGGTGTGCATTACTTAGTACAACAAACAAGAATTATTTATCTGGTTCAGTTAATTTTCCTCATTCGTTTTTAGATGGCCATATGTATGCCTGTGAACTCTGCTTATAATTATTTTTTGTGGATGCAACCTAATTAATTATAATTAAACAGAGACTGAAAGACGGGCTGGGAAGCTGGGATTGAAGATAGGTAATTTTACTTAATTTTCACCCATTTTCAGCTATCTTTCCCGCATAATTACTTAGGATCCTGTATAACTATATAGATGTTATGAACTTCTGATTGTACTCACATTATGCGATTACTAAGAAACAACACAGATAATCTTTGAGTGAGAGACTTATAATTGTACCCAGGTGTTGGAGTGGGATCAGGCATTCTGATATTAGCGTTGCTGCTCTGCTTCGGACTCTACAAACACAAACAGAATGCTATATCCCATGTCAGACTTCGATCAACGAATCAACACCCAAATGATGTAGACCCAGACAGTGGTAGGCTCTTCTTTGGAGTCCCAATCTTCTCCTACACAGAGCTTCAAGGCGCAACCAACAGCTTTGACCCCTCCAAGAAACTTGGAGACGGCGGCTTCGGCTCTGTTTACTATGGTCCCCTTCTCAATTGCTTTAATCTCGTACTTTTCATGCGAAAGTTTTCAACTTTAAAGCTATTTCCTTTTATTTATAGGAAAGCTCCAAGATGGGCGTGAAGTTGCAGTGAAGCACCTATTCAACCACAACTACAAGCGAGTAGAACAGTTCATGACAGAGGTTGAGATCCTCACTCGCCTGCGTCACAGAAATCTTGTCTGCCTCTATGGCTGCACTTCGCGTCAAAGCCAAGAGCTCCTTCTTGTCTATGAATACATCCCAAATGGCACCCTTGCCAGTCACCTCCGTGGCAGCTCTGCAAATCCTGCATTGTTGACGTGGCCTGTTCGAATCAAAATCGCCATAGAAACTGCCAGTGCTTTGGCTTACCTTCATGCCTCCGGCATCATCCATCGTGATGTCAAAACCAACAACATTCTTCTTGACAAGAACTTCTGTGTTAAGGTTGCAGATTTTGGACTTTCTAGGTTGTTCCCAGATGATGTCTCGCATGTTTCTACGGCTCCACAAGGAACACCAGGCTATCTTGACCCAGAATATCACTATTGCTTTAGGCTTACCGATAAAAGTGACGTGTATAGTTTTGGGGTTGTGCTTATGGAGCTGATATCTTCTATGCCAGCGATTGATATGGGAAGGAACAAAGATGAGATTACCTTGGCGAGTCTTACAACTAGAAAGATTCAGAGGAATGAATTTGAGGAGTTGGTGGATCCATGTTTGGGGATTGAGAAGGATAGTGAGGTGAAAAAGAAGGTGTTTGCAGTGGGAGAATTGGCATTCCAGTGTTTGCAGATAGATAAAGAGATGAGGCCTTCCATTGATGAGGTTTTAGAGCTTTTGAGGAATATCGAAGGTGGGAAAGTAGAAGAAGAAGAAAAAGAGAAGGATACCGGGAAAGACGAAGGTGGTGGTGAAGTTTCAAAGAATAAAGCAGATATAAAAGCACAAGCAATGACTTCAATAAGCTTTGATTAGGCAGAGTTGTTCAAGTTAGTATCTTCTCCAAACAACATAATCCAGAAATAGGGAAATGGAAAAATTGATCAGGGAAAGTTGTTTAGTGTTTAATTTCTAAGAAGTTTTGGGCACATGGTTGTTCTTTTTTTAATGTATAAAAGTTTAGATGAGTAATTAGTTGGGTCTTGACACTTGCAAGAACTAGGACCAGATTCATCCCTTCATATTGAAAGAGATTTAGGAAAAACAATCATTATGGCGGGTATTTATATGAATTAGATCTTCCAGTTCCTTACAAAATAGTTGATATTGAAAACATCAAAGGAGATGAAATTAACCTAATTCATCCCTTCATATTGAAAGAGGCAGGGCGAATTAAGCTTAAAAAAAATATTATGCACGCTTTAAAAATATTGTACACAACTTTCTTTTTCAATATCTTCTCCTCGCTACATTTCAAAAAACCATTGTCACAAACAATACTCATCCGGTCATAAATATATGACCTATTTTATAGTATAATTTATGCTATAAAAGAGGTTCTATATTTATGACCGGAAGAGTAACATTTTACAAATATAATATTAGGCTCAAAGTTAGCTCTCCATAGCAATTCTTAAACTATAGCCCTGCTTTTTCTAAATAACTCCGACACTATGTCTATTTCATATCTACTTCTTTGAATTTTGCAAACGATATAACTGAGACAGAAGATCAAAACAAAAGTCGGGCTTGGAATGAAGCTAGGATTGCTAATAGGTAATTTTACTTCATCTTTACTCATTTTCAGCCATATCTCCCTTATCGCACAAAATTACTTAGACCCTATGGTTATGTTTGGTAAGAAGTATTGAAAATTAAGGATAGGGATTGGGATTGGGACTGAAAAAATATATTAAAAAAATGTTTAGCATAAGAGATTGTTTGTTATATGAGATTAGCTAAACCCATGTATGTGAGATTGGGGAATACCATGGGGGGAAGTGGTATTCCCCAATCCCATCTCTATGAGTTTGGCTAATCCCACATAACAAGTAATTACTCATACTAAATATTATTTTAATAATTTTTTTCAATTGTAATCCCAATTCTTATTCTCATTTTCAATACTCCCTACTAAACGAGACTTATATAACTTAAGTATTATTTATATTCTAAAGTAAAACAAGTTGTTCGTATAACATGAAAGAAACAAAACCTGTGTTTTAGATTTTAAATTTGCATGAGTACAACAATCATTCAACTAAAATAAATTGTTGTCTATATTTAAGTATAACTGTAATTCTAAAGTAAAATAAGTTGTTGTTTATTTCTATCTTGTAACCATCCTGGGGTTTCCATCAGGAATAAAAACATATAATTATCTATGCTTTCACATCATCTGAACAAATGACAAAAACGCGTTTTGAATACCCTAAAATAATCTCCAGAACCCTGTCAACATCAGAAGCATCATGTTTCTCTTTACTTGTCTTCTTTGTCTTCATTGGACTCCAATTATCCAATCAAGTTCTTGATGTCTTGGCCACACGCGTAAACATCGTGTACAGAGAAGGCCTAGAGATTGCTTCATTGATGTCTTGGGCCACACGCGTAAACCATGGACTATTATTCAAGTCATGCTAACGTGACATTTGAGGAAGCTGAGTAGGAATGGTTAGCCCTTACCCTTATTTTCCAGGCAACTTTTCCAAGTCTTGTTCAAAGTCAATGTCCAAGTCAGCGAACGTAGCAAACACCCAGATTCATTCGACCATTACTGACACAAAGGTTTAGCCAAGGAGGTTGTCAATGTCATGAGAATCTGCATACTTTGGCTGCCAAAAGTTATGAATTATATTTAGCATGGTTACTCCTGATTTTCGGCTTCCTTTGCTTTGTCTGTGGTGTTTTCTACTTCCTGTCTCAGTTGCGTGTCCACAGCCTCTTCACTGTGAAGGTCTTGGAGACATTTACTTCCCCTTCGACAACACAGCGAACTCATCACGTGGTTTACTTCCCACATCAGGCCGTGATGATCCATGCGAACCCAGAATAGTCCATGTGGGAAAAGAATGGTTCCATGTTGAGCAAATTTCCCAGAAGGACGTCCAACATGTAATCATCATTCGTGACCCCCAAGTTCTCCTATTCTGCCTTTCTCCTTCTTAAACGGCACTTCCCTTTTGAAATGCAAGTGTGTGCGTGTATACATATACACACACACATCCTCTCGACTACGAGAAAACCTTCAATTACGTCTTAGACCATAAATGTTTTGACTACCACATTTACTATCCTCCCAAACAAGCTACTCAGTGGCCCAACCCTTCAAAAGAATGTTCTCTCGTCCAACTTCCATTGGAACATCAATCTCATGGCTCAACCAACACATCCTCATCCGATGGAATCTATACTCAAGTACATCTATCTCCCTTGTTTGGATTGTATTTCCAGCGGAGGGCAATGTCTACTTGATGGCAAATGCAGCGTCAATGGTATAGGCACCTTGATTAATTGTGATCATTCAGATAACTTCATTTCTCTTTAGCTTCTTCAAATCTTATGTTTTGATATTTTCCTTGATGATGACAGAGAACAAGGAAAACGATTCCAATTCTATAACAACAGGTAATGCATTCCCATATCAACCCCAAGTGAAAAAACCTTGCCGTAGGGCTCTTCAAAAAAATTAACTCAAACTAATATAGTATAGTAGCCTAACCTAGGTCGTTTCACAAAGGAGCCTTTTTATGCATCTCAATTCCTTTAGCTAATCCACTAATTAACAAGTTAACAAATTAAAGATGCAGGCAAATGAACAGCTAATCATTATATTTTCTGGTTTTATAAATGCAGAATGTAAATCTTTGTAAATTTCAGATTTACCTAAACAAGATGGTATGAGGTAAAAAGAAATGATAGAATATCAATTGTGAAAGATTGTTCTCCTAGAAATGCACTTTGCCTTCCTAGTCCACTTAAGAGTTGGAGCTTACTTACTGAATTAGCAGTATGAGCCAACAACTTGCTAGCTCCCTCATCAATCAGACTCTACAACCGTAGCAATCTAATAACAAGTATGGACTCAATTCAGTTGAAATTCATAAGCATAGTAATAATTCAGCATCTCTATGATAATGACAACCGTACATTATCCTGGATATCATTCAAATCAATCATAGAATCTGAATCAATCGACCAGACACTAAAATTTACTCTACCAGAAAACAGAGAAGGCAACTCAACTTGACTTGCAAATGAATTATTACTCTACGGTTCTCAACACATTCCTTAATTCCAGCAGAATAACAATCCAATTCAAATCCTGGAATTATAAGATGAAACGCACAACTCGTCCAAATCAAAATACAAATCCAGAATAGAACTAAGGAATAACGGAAGCTCCTTATCAACTCAGAGACTCAGGCTCTGTTACACTTCTAGGAAGAACAATGGAGATCAGCCGCGCATGTTTTGATTTCGCACCACCAAGGAACAGAAGAATGCTTCGGTCATGGTGGAAATGAAGGAGATCGAGTGGAAGAGAATGAGAAAGGATTAGAGACGGCGAAAGCAAAGTGATTGCAGGGAGGAATCGATGATGATCAGCTCGAGAGCGAGAGAGTGTGGAAGACGGCCCTAAATGAAACCCCGTGCGGTGATGTCTGTTAATCGAATCTGGGGCAGTGAGTATAGAGTGAAGACGATGATGAGCTGTCTCCCAATCTCTTCCAACGGTTCGTAACAGAATTTTCTCTTTCCCTCCGGTTCATTCAAAACGCAGCACTTTGTTATTCAAGATCTTTCTCTCATTCTCTTGGGCTAGGCCTGAACCTTATGTCTTGTGTTTCTGGCCCAAGATCTGACAAAACAAATCGAAAGAGTAATTGGTCCACAGCCCAAAAGTGCTAAAAAAAATGACACTTGATTCCTCACTTGATCAGTTATAATTTTTTTTAATTTTTTATTTGTTTCCTACAAAACAATTACATTTAAATCACAAAATTGCTGTTTGATCTACCGATTAAGCCCAGAATTCTTTGCACAAAAAGGATTTATCACCAAGTAGACAAGAGTCTCATTCTTTTCCATATCATATATCTTGAAAAATCTTATTTGTTGATCTTTAATTACCTTGATGATGACAGGGCACAAGAAAATCGATCCCAAGTCTTTATCAATAGGCAATGCATGCCCACATTTACCCCCACTGGACAAAGAGTCTCATTGTTTTCTATTTATGCCAGAGTGCTATTTCTTGTTAATGAGCTCATGAGTATTCCAAGCAATCAGATGGCCATATATTGAAAAGATTTTGTAACCTTTGCATAGAATAGATGGAATGTCTTTTATACACACACACACACATATATATTGGAGTTGTTTGTGAGCCTTTGTGCTGAGAGGTTTCAGTTCGAAACATTCCAAGTATATAAATTTTTATATTAATCGACTGAGTTCGTGGCTGTTGTGCTCCCAGAATTGATTACAATTTGAACGCTTTTTCCTCCCATAGATGTAGCTATTGGAAGTGCTGGCGTCATTATAATTGGGTTGATGGTTATTCTATTGCGGAACAAACAAAGAATAAAGCAGACATATTTGCAGGAACAGTGGCCTCAGTAAGATTTGAACTGATCAGGCAAAGTTGATCAAAGTCAAATTCTTCACCAAAAAACATGATTGAGAAATGGGGTAGTTCAGAAGTCAAATGATCAGGCAAAGTTATTTAGCGTTTGATCCCTAAGCTTTTTTTGCCTTATTCATGATGGTCCATATACTACAAGTTTTGCTGCTTTTGAAGAATCGCTGCATGTTAGCCCTTATCCTTGTACCCTTTCAAGCCAAGAAATATGCGATCCACCAGAATCACTATTTGATGAATATTCATATTAAACATGAAGACAGTGCAAAATTTTCGTATTCATGCTACTGCCCATGTTTTTTAATTCGTTAAAACTAACTTCTTTGAGTGTTTTGTTTTGAAATGATGAAATCTATCCAGCATTTTTAAGTATCTTTCCTCTAGTTATATAGATAAAAGTTTACACGGTGTTTGGTTCTTTGGAGCAATGAGGAATCTACTACTAATGTGAGCATTTGGTCTACTGTCCATATTAAATTATCGTAATTATTGATTTTGGAAATATTTATTGATTCGTATGGTGCGAGAATCAAGTGATAAGGAGGTCGATTTGAAGCAAAGTCTCAACAACGTCAATCAAGGGGCAGTTTGGGAAAAAAGGAAGTTAGAAAGCTTTAAAAGGACTTTCTAGAAGTCAGGAAAGTTCACATTGCAGTTTGAAAAAAAAATCCAAGTTTACTTACTATAGGTTCTTTACTTGCAATGGTAGCTTTTGGGAGGGAGTAAATATTTTCTTAAGCAAAACTTGTTTCAAACCAAAATGATTTCAAAAAACAATATTTTGTGATATAGGGGTGTTTGGCTTTTTTGCCAAACCATGGTTTGGCAAAAAATTTGCCAAACACCCCTTTTTTTTTTTTAAAACCAAGGTTTGTGGCAAAACCTTGGTTTTGGCCAACAAAACCTTGGTTTGGGATAAGCTTGCAGGGATAGCTTCTGAGGGAGAATTATTGGCTCCAACGGTACATTAGCTCACGGTTTGGGAACAAGCACGCAGAGGTCCGTTCAGCTCTCACGGTTTGGCCATTCAACCCGGCACGCCTCTTCTCTCCCATTCATCGCCGTCGCCCACATAGAAGATCCGTTCAGCTCACCGATATTCACCGGCTTGCCAGTGTTGCTGGCCACGGTGCGCACCACCACGTCCACCTCGTCTCGCACCGACTGCCACAATTCCCCCCGCTTGTGGCTGAAGAGCTTCATGACGTAGAGCTTGCGCATCTGGCGCCAGAAGGGGCCGTAGTGAGCGAAGGCCATGTCGGCGCGGTCGTAGGTGAGGTAGCTGATGGCTATGGTGGTGGGTCGGTTGGAGAAGATGTTGTCGTGGACCTGAAGAACTTAGCAAGCGGCGTCGAGGTCAGATTTCTGATTCACTTCTTCCCATTTGTTCCGAGTCGACAAGGGAAGGCACGGGGCGTGGCTGAACCATCTACGATGGGGGGAGCAAATGCACAGGGAAGAAGCTTAGATAAGAGAATACATTCTCGCATCGCTTTTTTTGAGGTGGAAAACGCCGCCGTATTGGGATTAATATTTATACACGATTACACGCTAATTTTTTATAGGATTAATATATATTTATTTATAGGATATATATACACACTAATTTTTTATAGGATTAATATATATATATATATATGCACACTATATTTCTTTGGCAAAATAAATCATTTTCCTAAAAACATATTTATTCATAGGATTAATACACACACACACACACTAATTTTTTATTATTTATACCTTATTTATTATGTTGCCAAAATATATATTATTAATAAATTTATTACTTAAAATAAACATATATTATGAAATATATCTTATATGTAATTATCATTTAAATTTATGTCCTTTTTAGTAATTTCTACATACCAAAAAGCACTTTTGACATTAATTATCCAAACACTCTCACTTTACCAGAATCACTTTTTCAGAAAATCTATTCTTTCAAAATCTATTCTCTCCAGAATCTATTCTCCAGAAGCTATTCTCCAAACCATGGTTTGAGCTATCCAAACACCCCCTAAAATATGTTTGTATAAAAGGGTTTAGAGTACTTTAGAGGCCAAGGTTTTCAAAATTGACATGAATAAATTATTATTACCATATATATGTGTGTGTTTTTCTCAAATTTAGTTTAGATATTGAACTTGACTAATTCTTTATCCAATGAATTAGGAAATGTTTATATTGTAAGTAAATGAATAACAAGAGATATTAACTCGAGGGAATCACTTCTATCAAATTCTTATTCATTTACCAAGCTTATTTCAAAAAAATACACTACAAAAAACAGATTATTACTGACAGAAAATTATTCCGTCGCTAATTTCTGAAGAATTACAAACAGAAATTTGGTCGCTAAATTTAGAGACGGAATTTTTTCCGTCACTTATATTAGAGAGGGATTAGTGACGGAATTTCTATCGGTCACTAATCCATCAAAAAATCTGTCAATAAATATTTAGTGACTGAATTAGGGACGGAGTTTTTTCTGTCAAAAATTTCTGTCGCTAAATTGTTTGTCACATAAGTTTTTGTCACTAATTCCGTTGCTAATTCTATTCCATCGCAATTTCATCGCTAATTCATCACTAATTTTAAATTTCATTGTTTTAGATTATAATCTTGCAACAATTTACATAATAACAATTAAGAATATAATGATTTTAAAAAAATTTAATTATAAAATAAATTGATATATTTGTGGCCTTGGTGTTAATAAAGATATCTTCATCATTCATGTTATCATTAGGTATATACTGAAAATAGGAAGACAATTTCTTAGAAAAGTTGTTTATATTTCGTTAAAATAAACTCCTCTTGATTATTAATAATAATTAAAAAATATAATAAGAATATTAATAACTTATACAAACTGATATAAGAAAAATAATAATTTAATCATAAGTACAATATGTTGGCGGCAGCACCTGCAAAATAGATTAGTTAATCCGAGTGACGTCCTAAGGACGCTGTCCTTAAGAGCTATTCCGCAACCACCGGTAGATAAGGATGCGGCACTCTCAAAGATTAAACAGATCCTTCCTGTAAAACAGGGTGAGCAAAATAGTAGAAGATAGTAGTAAACTCAGCAGGTAAGAGAGCATACAAGAGGGGGAAGAGAGGAGCTTGAAAACTCTAGAGCTATGTATAAAACCTTAGACTGAAATATCCTTTTATAGGCCTCATTTTTGGAACGTTGGCAGCCTCTTAATCACATTAAATCGTCAGGTTTTATACATTGAATGCATGCAATCAAGTATTGCAATATTATGGACGTTGAAGTAAATGGTAAATCAGTTTAATCTTTCAAAACCATTATTTAATATTTAGTCGGTTAATGCATTGAAGCAATTTGAATGGACCGCATTCAAAATTGCTTCAACACATTTAAATGGGAGGAAGAAACCGTTTAGTACTTTAATAGTTTTTATTGCATAATAAAAGCTCACCGTTTGATGTTTAAAATCTTCCACCGTTTCATTTTTTAAATCTTCAACGTATTTAAGTGATAAATACCAATTAAGAATTTTCAAACATTCCATCTTTAAGGCATTGAAAATCTATTTATGACATTAAAACTCTTTAACATTTGATTTTCCTATTCCTAATAATAATAAGAAAATCTGTCCACCATTAATGCTCAATTTGTTTTTATCTTCCCACATTCGCAATTAATGTAGGATCCTTTCTTTGACACCCCCACAAAAATATTACAATAATCCCCCACATGTATCAAAGAAAATACCATTTGCTGAGTTATACACGTGAGTACACCCATTGTATCTGGTGGTCCTTTGAACTTAAAACCAGACCTAGACTAATAATACTTAGTACACAGAGGTGCTGGTGGTCCTTATGAACTTAAAACCAACATCTTTTGGGTGTGTACTAGAGGCATTAATAGTCAGACTGTACCCCCACATCTCTACTGTTAATGGCATTTTTGTGCATTAAAACAGCCATGCACGTGCCTGGTACATAACGAATGCTCTTGAGATTTTACTACGATCTCATAGGAGTGGCCCTACTCCACATTCGTAGAGGTGATTTCATTAAATGTACCTACAATGAGCACACCATCCCGTAGGACTATGAAATCATTAAGAGCTTCTGCTCAGCCTCACCAAAATACATTCTAGGACTTTCTCACACACCATAAGAAGGAACTACTAGTTTATTTAGTGCTAGCAGAACTAACAAACGACTTGTTCTTACCCATTGAACATTCTTCATGGGATCACCAATTACAAAGGTTGGGTTGTCATCGCTGTTAATTTCGAATTGGCTTCAATCCCATTCCCCTTGATGTTTCATAAATTTTTTTCCTCCCCAGAGGTTTTGTTAACAGATCCGCTAGGTTCACTTCTGATCTTACATACTCGATTGAGATTACTCCTTCTTTTAGCAGCTGCCTTATAATATTATGTCTCAATCGAATATGTCTACTTTTACCATTAAAGGTTTTATTTTTAGCCGTAGCTATCGCTGATTGGTTGTCACAGTGTAAAGACACTGATGGTGTTGGTTTTTCGCCTAATGGAATATTTGCTAAGAAGTTTTTCAACCACTAGCCTCAGAACCAGCCAACTCCATTGCAATAAACTCAAAATCCCTTAAGGATTTTGTTAGTATAGTTTGTTTAGCTGACTTCCATGTTACTGCACCACCACCAAGATTGAAAATATAGCTACTAGTAGATTTTGTCTCATCTGAGTTGAAAACCCAGCTAGTATCACTATATCCTTCTAATACAGCAAAAAATCCACTATATAGTATACCATAGTTCATGGTACCCCTCACGTAACTCAGTACCCTAAGCAAAGCCTCCCAATGCTTACTGCTTGGGGCAGTAAGTGTATCTGCTCAACCTACACACAGCATAAGCTATGTCTGGCCTGGTATAGTTCATTAAATGCAGTAAACTCACAATAATCTGTGCATATCTAGATTGAGCAACTGGATCTCCTTCATGTTTTGTTAAATACATATTGGAATCATAAGGAGTGCTAATAGGAGAAACATCATAGTGTTCGAACTTTCTCAAGATTTTCTCAATGTAGTGTTCTTGAGAAAGTAGAATACCACGTTCATTCCTTATGATTTTAACGCCCAATATGACCTTTGCTTCACCCAGATCTTTCATGTCAAAATTTAAAGCAAGAAAACATTTTGTCTCACACACAACATTCATGCTAGTACCAAAAATAAGCATGTCATCCACATATAAGCAAATAATCAACACAATCACTATTTACAAGTTTTGTATAAACACAACGTTCTACCTCAACAGTAGAGAAGCCACCACTGAACAAAACTTAGTCTAGCTTTTCATGCCACTGTTTAGGTGCTTGTTTCAAACCATATAAAGACTTAATAAGTTTGCAAACTTTGTTTTTTTGTCCAAAAACTATACACCCCTTAGGTTGGGTCATATAAATTTCTTCTTCTAAATCACCATTTAAAAAGGCTATTTTAACATCCATTTGGTGAATAAAAAGCTTATGGATCGAAGCTAAAGCAATCAGGATTCTAACAGAAGAAATCTTAGTCACAGGAGAAAATGTATCAAAATAGTCAATGTTTTCTTTTTTAGTAAAACCTTTGGCTGCCAATCTTACCTTATATTTATCAATTGACCCATCCGGAAAATAATTTTTTCCTAAAAACCCATTTGTATCCAATAGGTTTTGCTCCTGGAGGCAAGTCAACCAAAACCCATGTTTTATTTTGATTTAAAGAATTTATTTCAGCTTTAATAGCTTCTTTCCAAAACAAAGAACCTGGAGAAGAAATAGCTTCATGAAAATTTTTTGGATCACCTTGTACCAAATAAGTATAAAAATCATCTCCAAAATATGTTTCTTTTCTTTGTCTTTTACTTCTCCTTAAATTCTCACTCAAACCATCATTTGAAGGTTCTCCAAAAGAAGAGTTTTCAATTCTTTTAGGAACACGCTCAACTTTCAATGGAAATATATGTTCAAAAAATTCTGCATCCTTTGTTTCAACAATTGTATTAGGATCCAAAATATCACTTTTTAAAACTAGAAAACGATAAGCAACACTTTTTTGAGCGTAACCAATAAACATGCAATCAGAAGTTTTAGAACCAATCTTTCTCTTTTTAGAATCAAATAATAAAACTTTTGCAAGACACCCCCACACTTTTAAATATTTGGGGTTAGGCACAAATCCTTTCCATAATTCATAGGGCGTCTTTTTTTAGTTTTTCTATAGGGTATTCTATTTTGTAAAAAATAAGCAGACAATAAAGCTTCACCCCACAAATTATTAGGTGCAACAGAACTCACAAGCAAAGCATTCATCATTTCTTTCAAAGTTCTATTTTTCCTTTCTGCTATACCATTAGATTCAAGTGAATAAAGAGGAGTTACTTCATGGATTATACCCTCTTTTTCACAAAAATCATTTAATAATAAATATTCTCTTCCTCTATCTGACCTAATTCGTTTAATTTTTTTTTGTTCAATTGATTTTCTACTTCTGCTTTATATAAAAGAAACATTTCAAAAGTTTTATCTTTATTTCTCAATAAATATACTTTTGTATATCTTGAAAAATCATCAATAAAAGTGATATAATATCTTTTGCCTCATCTAGTTTGAACTTGTTTTAAATCTCCTAAGTTAGTATGAATTAAAGATAACAATTCAATTTCTCTCTGAGTGGAAAAATGTGGCTTCCTAGTTAATTTAGTTTCTGCACAAACTTCGCATTTGTTAAAATCATTACTTTTAATTCCATAAATTAACCCAAGATTTTGCAATATCTTTATATATGATTTATGAGCATGTCCTAATCTAGCATGCCACATGTCAAAAGAATCAATCAAGTAAGCAGAAGAAGATGCATTTTCATTAATTTCAGCAACACTTAAAACAAACAAACGCTGATTACAATATCCCTTCCCAATGAGAACATTGTTCTTAGTCATGACAACTTTGTCAGACTCAAACGACACTCTAAGCCCAACTTTCCCAAGCAGCACCACAGAGACTAAGTTTGTCCTAACATCAGGGACATACAGAACGTCATTCAGTGCCAAGGTCTTTCCTGATGTGAGTTTCAGTACCACTTTTCCTTTTCCCTGAACCTTAGCAGTTCGAGAGTTGGCAAGGTAGATGTGGTCTTCCCCTTCTTCAAAGGAGGTAAACATCTCTTTGTTTGCATAAATGTGCTTAGTGGCTCCTGAATCCACTACCCATTTCTTCACATCAGTCACAATGAAGGTTTAAGAGACCACTGCAGCTATGACTTCATCATCATTGCCATCATCTCCTTCAACCAAATTCACATTTGGCTTAGGAGGATTATCACTTTTTTTAGTCGCTTTTTTCCTGCATTGTGCCACATAGTGCCCTGGCTTTCCACAGACAAAACAATTGCCTTTCTTTTTGAATTTGGGGTTAGAGTCCTTGGATTTGTAATCATATTTCTTATTTTTATTATTTTTGTTTTCGGGATCATACCTCTTGGAGCGCGGTTTTGATTCCACCACGTTTGCTTTGGCAGCTATTTCCTTTCCTTTTGCAACTTGTATAGCCTTTCTGTTTGTCTTCAATTATTATGTGGGTAATTAGATCTGACAGGGACAACTACTTCTGTTTGTGCTTTAATTGTTGTTTGTAGTCACTCCATGTCTCTGGTAGCTTTTCGATTAGTATGCTAGCTACAAACTCATCTGGTAAGTTGATCTTCTCGGCATGAAGCTCCTCTAGCAATTTGTGGTACTCGTTGATTTGAAGCTTGATATATTTCTCTTCAGTCATCTCCCCTTTGTAGAAATTCCTCACCACAAATTTCTGCTTCCCAACATCCTCGGCAGTGTACTTGAGGATGAGAGATTCCCATATTTTGTGTGCTTTCTTATAGACACAATACACATCGAATAGATCGTTAGATAAAGTGCTGATAAGAGTGTGTTTGCAAACCTTATTAGCATGTGTCCAAAATCTTTATGGGCTTGATCAGCATCTGGGGTTGGTTCGAACTGAGTAAGAGCAACAGCTACTCCATGCATGTCAAGGATGGAGTAAACTCGTTCCTACCACCGCCTGAAGTTCCTCCTGTCAAATGTCTCTATTTTTGAAGTGTTAGGAAACAGCCTAGGAATAGGAACTGCTGTTGGAAAAATAGTGACTTAGGCAGCATCATGGTCATTCTAAGCAGCAATGTTGCGGGGTTGTTCCATGATGTGAGTAGCTCTTAAGATTGTTAACGGCAGCACTTGCAAAATAAATAGTTCATCCGAGTCACGTCCTAAGGACGCTGTCCTTAAGAGCTATTCCGCAACCACCGGTAGATAAGGATGCGGCACTCTCAAAGATTAAACAGATCCTTCCTGTAAAACAGGGTGAGCAAAATAGGAGAAGATAGTAGTAAACTCAGCAGGTAAGAGAGCATACAAGAGGGGGAAGAGAGGAGCTCGAAAACTCTAGAGCTATGTATAAAACCTTAGACTGAAATATCCTTTTATAGGCCTCATTTTTGGAACGTTGGCAGCCTCTTAATCACATTAAATCGTCAGGTTTTATACATTGAATGCATGCAATCAAGTATTGCAATATTATGGACGTTGAAGTAAATGGTAAATCAGTTTAATCTTTCAAAACCATTATTTAATATTTAGTCGGTTAATGCATTGAAGCAATTTGAATGGACCGCATTCAAAATTGCTTCAACACATTTAAATGGGAGGAAGAAACCGTTTAGTACTTTAATAGTTTTTATTGCATAATAAAAGCTCACCGTTTGATGTTTAAAATCTTCCACCGTTTCATTTTTTAAATCTTCAACGTATTTAAGTGATAAATACCTATTAAGAATTTTCAAACATTCCATCTTTAAGACATTGAAAATCCATTTATCACATTAAAACTCTTTAACATTTGATTTTCCTATTCTTAATAATAATAAGAAAAAATGTCCACCATTAATGCTCAATTTGTTTTTATATTCCGACATTCGCAATTAATGTAGGATCCTTTCTTTGATAAACCACAAAAATATTACAACACAATATATTGAAAGATATAATATATAATAGAAATTCAAAACCGAAAAATGAATTTATATGAACACAAACTAATATTGAAGTGAATTTTGAAGTTCAATCATTAAACAATAAAATTTAATCATGATATAATTAATAGCCATGATATAGATTGATTTTGGTCTTCAATACAAAAACAAATGATATATGCAAAGAATTTTAAGAAAATAAATTACATAAGATACATATACAAGTAGAAGAATATTGTTTATCATAATCTATTCAAATCATTTAATTTTTTATATAGAATAATTTATTAGATTTTATTATAGTAGTTATTTTCTGAATAATTAATTATGAATCGTATGAATAATTTTTCACGCTCCATTTCATGCAATGCATATGATTCCCTCTTTGGTGCTTCATTAATTTCTTTACCATTCGACATCATTTACACTCGCTTTTTGTTTTTGGCCATTCATTGTTATTATCCTTTTAAAAACTTGATACTCATATTAGCGTGGTAATTACCATTATGCGAGTAATTCTTTCATCAAGCATAACGAACTTACGAATTATGTCATACTTTTTCTATTTTTCATACTTATTAGACTTAAATTTATATAATATATATTGTTATTTCCAGTTATTTCTTTGATTTAAATTTATATAATATGCATTGTTATTTCCAGTTATTTCTTTGATTTATTTTCCATCAACTGATCTTATTTATTTGACGATATTTGGACAACTATGGACATGACCTAATGTATATATTAATCAAGTTCAAGAGCCTGTGATGAAGAACATTTTGTTGAAATTAAAGACATAGACGTGTTCTCATTCACTTTCTTCATGGCTGATTTTAACGTGTGTATAAATATATTTGGATATTTTTTTAAGAGAGTATGGTTTGACTCTTGTAATAGTGTAGGCCTATTGGCTAATGGTCAAACACTCCTTCCAACTTGGAACTCCAAGTCAACTGCCGTATCCCATGCCCAACGTTCTCCGTGTTTGTACCGTAAATGACTAATCGACACACTTCATTTCCTACAGAATAAAACCATGAACTAAGTCATTACTTGAAACGCTCTCATTAATTGATGAGACGCCAAGTTCAGTTTTTGTTCTGTAAATGAGTGAGGATTTCAGAAGAATGGTTGTGCCTGTTTATTTTTGTTGGTCTTCTTCTTCTTCTTGTTGCTTTCAGACCATGTGCTTCCTCTCTCTTCTGCTTCTGGAGATTGTCCATATTCCTTTGACTGTGGAAATCTGGGCAAGCTCAGTTTCCCTTTCACCACTCCAAAACACAACAAGTGTGGAATGTTGGCCGTTTGAGGTTGTGAAGACCCTAATCCCAACAAAATTAAAACTGTGCAGTTCAGTGGAAAGGAGTTTCAAGTGAGGAGTGTTGATCGCTTTCATAAAATTAGAGTTATCCTCAGAGACACAGCTTTACAAAATTATTTGGAAAAAGATGACTGCCATGCCTTGTGCTGCAATATTACTCTTCCACCCAACTCAGCTTTGGGTTCCTTTGACATCCCAAGTATAACCATGTACAAATGTAATAGTTTTCTCAATCACAGGCTTTCAAAGCAGTTCTTGGACTATACAGGATGTGTTAAGAGTAATAATGAGACCATCTTTTTCGAAACGCAAGATCAAGACGATCCTCCACTTTCTTTAGCAACATGGTCAGGGGTTCAGCTTCCAGTGAATAAGCTGGCTTTCTCTGCCGATCCCTTTACATTCATAGCCCCTGAATTCATTGTTAGCATTCAACTTTCTGAAGACTTGTTTTCGATGTTTTGATCACAATAAAGGCTTATGCCATATCAACAGCACTGAAGGATTTTATTGTTCCAAATTCAAAGGTATGCATATTAACTATAAACGTAACTCTGCTTATTTCATTTTCTTTCTGTTCTATTCTAATGAGCCCCAATACTAATTAGTCCATTTAATATTTGCCGCTGAATCCTGATAACTACCCTAAATGATCAGGAAAAAGGATGGCCTTTGATGCTGGGATTGATCATAGGTAATTTACTTCATATTTTCTGTTTTCATTTTCAGCTATCTGCTTTCCAAGATAATTATTTAGAAGCCTGTATTACTACATATATTATTATAGGTTGTTACCAAGTTGTAAAATGTATTCACATTATGAGGCACCCAAGAAACGATAAGCAGAATCTTCGGGTGAAAATTCTAGGCCAGCATTCCCTTTTCAAAAGGCAGAGATTTAAGAATTGATATTGGACAGGTAGTTTTGGGGTCATTGTATCAGCGTTGGTGCTCGTTTTCTGGCACTACAAACAAAAACAGAAACATGTCAGGCTAGGATCAGCGAGTCAATACCCAAATGATGCAGATCCAGATAGTGGCAGAGTCTTCTTCGGAGTCCCAATCTTCTCCTACATGGAGCTTCAAGGGGCAACCAAGAACTTTGACTCCTCCAACAAACTTGGAGATGGAGGATTCGGCTTCGTTTACTATGGTCATCTTATCAATCACTCTCATTTCTTTTAGTGTAATCTTGTATTTTGCTTCATAAAGTTTTGAACTTTAAGCTATTTCATTTATAGGGAAGTTTCAAGACGGGCGTGAAGTTGCAGTGAAACACTTATTCAACCACCACTACAAGCGAGTGGAACAGTTCATGATCAAAGTTGAGATCCTCACTCGCCTGCCTCACAGAAATCTTGTCTGCCTCTATGGCTGCACTTCACGTCAGAGCTGTGAGCTCCTTCTTGTCTATGAATACATCCCAAATGGCACCCTTGCCAGTCACCTACGTGGCAGCTCTACAAATCCTGCATTGCTGACATGGCCTATTTGAATCAAAATCACTATAGAGACTGCCAATGCTTTCTCTTACCTTCATGCTTCCGGCATCATCCACCATAACACAAAACCGACAACATTCTCCTCGACAAGAATTTTTGTGTTAAGGTTGTGAGTTTTGGACTATTTAGATTGTTCCCAGATAATGTGTCACATGTTTCAACAGCACCACAAGGAACACCAGGTTATATTGATCCCAAGTATCACTTTTGCTTTAGGCTAACAAACAAAAGTGATGTGTATATTTTTGGGGTTGTGCTTATAGAGTTGGTATCTTCAATGCCAGCAGTTGATATGGGAAGGAACAGAGATGAGATTACATTGGGGAGTCTTGCAGTTAGGAAGACTCAGAGGAATGAATTTGAGGATCTGGTGGATCTTTGGGGATTGAGAAGGATAATGAGGTGAAGAAAAAGGTGGTTGCAATGGGAGAATTGACATTTCAGTGTTTGCAGATAGATAAGGAGACGAGGCCCTCCATTGATGAGGTTTTAGAGATTTTAATGAAAATTGAGAATGGGAAAAAAGAAGACAAGAATGCGGGGGAAAATGTTGATGGTGGTGAAATTTCAAAAAATAAAGCAGATGTACATGCAAGACCAGTGACTTTACTAAGCTTTGATCAGGCAAAGTTGCTCAAGTCAGCAACTTCACAAAACAATGCGATTGAGAGATGGGGAAAGGGAGAAGTTGATCAGGCAAAGTTGTTTAGCATCTAATCTCTAAGCTTGTCTATAATTCATGGTCCCTGGTCCATGTTTTGCTGCATTGGAAGCATCGTTGCACGTTATTCCTCATCCTTACCCTTTCAAGCCAAGAATTAAGTGATTGACCATGAATATTTATATTAAACATGAACACAGTACAAAATTTTTGTATTCATGCTACTATTCAACATTTTAAATTATCTTTCTTTCAGCTTTACACATCAAAATTTACGCAGTGTTTGGTTTATTAAAGAGAAAGGAAGAGAGATATTTTTAATGTGTTTTGTCTCCCATATAGTGTGCTCTGTCTTTGGTTCGGTGTGTTTAGTTTTCTTTCATGATTGGTGTTCTGGTTTTAGACGCTCTAGTATGTCACCTTAAACACTGAAACATGCGGAACGACATTGTCTCTACCTGGTGTTTGTGGCATTATCCTCACCTTAATTTAGAACACTTTTCTGGTTGTTTGTTCAACAAGATGTTGTTTCAGTGTCCAGGTTTGAGAAGACTAGCAATGACTAAACTATCAGACGAAATAAAAAAGTGAACTTGGCCAATGGAAAACTGCAAAGAAAGGAAAGAACAACGGAAGACGAAAAATTGAGCACTATAGGATTTGTTTTCCCATCATATCATATTTAAATAAGATAAAACAAAAACTCACAGTAACCAGACTACGCAGCACACACCATTAAATTTAAAAGGGATTGATAGACTCCTTTTTGGGCTTGGCTTATGTCTCTTCAATAGGCTGGGCATGAAACCTGCTAAAAAATGACAAATTTCATTTACATAAATTGTTAAAAGATAGTTATGCAACTTAATATAAGCTCCTATCTTTAATATAATAGTTAGTTTGACATTCAATTTAGTCCTAAATATAAGACTCCCAATCTACTTTGTCTCTCATATTTATTTATTTTTTTAAGGTAGTTTTGTAATAATTGCACATATTAAAATTTCAACCAATAGTAGTTTTAACTAATATATATTTAGCAAGAGTATTTTAAGGAAGATATCACCAATTTATTATAAAAAACTAACTTAATTAATTTTCTTAATTTATTTAAATTAGTTAACTAACTCTTATACTAAGAACTGGAGGTAGTACAAATTTTTTGTTGTTTGAAATTTCAATTTATGCAAAATAAAAACTTCCAAATAAAATAATTTGTTCCTTATATTTTTAATACGTATAAAATAAAAAAAATATAAAATAAAATATATGTTAAACTATACAACATAATCTACTAAAGGTGAATTGCATATAATCTCCCGATATTTCAAGATTTAAATGTAACCTACTTAAAAAGTTTTAATTTTTAAACTCACCTCATTAAAATATTTCCTCTATTCGCTGGGTGGATAAAATTTTGCTGTTATAATACATGAAACCTACATTAATTATTATTTTATTAACAAGTATCTTAGTACATGCAATTGCATTTGAGAAGTTTCTTCTTCATGAGAATGGGAAGGCCACATTTTTGGTGCTGAATTATGGAAATAGCGAGGAAAATGAACATAAGAACAGAAAAGAAGAAGAAGGCAAGGCAAGGAAGAAAAGGGCCAGAAATAAAAATATGGATCGAAAACGTGTTTTGAATAATCTAAAATCTTCAGAACTCCGTCACCATCATTTTTTCTCCTAACTTGTCTTCTTTTTCTTCATTGGACTCCAATTATCCAATCAAGTACTTAACGTCTTCGACCACACATTAAGTTCAGATAATGCCCCTGGTGATTTCTCCATGAAAGAAGTAAAATCCAATTATACTTAAGTTGACCCTGATGATGAATACACACACACACATATATATATGCTAGCGTATTTGCCGCGGATAAAACTCGGAGTTTCTGTCACTGGTCTTTTTTTGCCGTTGGGTGAACTTCAAGGCGGAGGGAAAAGCCCTTGGACTACTCAAAGTCATGCTAACATGACATTTGAGGAAGCTGAGTGGGAGTGGGTTACCCTTATTCTCCGGGCCACTTTTCCAAGTCTTGTTCTAAGTCAATGTCCAAGTCAACCGACGTAGTAAGCACTCGGATTCATTCGATCATTATTAACAAACACAAAGGGTTAGCCGAGGAGATCATTTGTGTCATGAGAATCCGCATAATTTGGCTGCCAAAAAGTATGAAATTTAGTATGGTTACTCCTGATTCTCTGCTTCCTTTGCTTTGTCTGTGTTGTTATCTGCTTCCTCTCTCAGTTGCCTGTCCACCAGCGCCTTCTCGCTGTGGAAGTCTTGGGGATATTTACTTCCCCTTCTTCGACAACACAACGGGCTCATTTTGTGGTTTACTGCCCATATCAGGTTGTCATGATCCAAGGCAACCCAAAATGATCCAATTGGGAAAAGAATGGTTCCACGTTAAGCAAATACCCCCGAAGGATGACCAACGTGGAATCATGGTTCTTGTCTCCAAGTTTCGAGAGCAATGGAGATCCAACCCCTGCAGCGTCTTTCCTGAGGAGTCTCCTTTGCTGTCTTTCTCCTTTTTAAACGGGACTTCCCTTTTGAAATGCAAGCATCCTCTCGACCACGAGGAACCCTTCGATTACGAGTTAGATCAAAAATGTGATGAATACCACATTTACCACCCTCCCGAGCAAGATAGCCAGTGGCCCGGTCCTTCAAAAGAATGTTCACGTGTGCAGCTTCCATTTGAACCGCCATCTCCTGGCTCATCCGTATTCGATGAAATCTATATTCAAGTAAATGTATCTCTCTCTTGTTTTGGTTGTATTTCCAGAGGAGGGCAATGCCTACCAGACGGCAAATGCAGCGTCCATGGTATGAGCACCTTGATTGATTGTGATCATTCAGATAACTTCATTTCTCTTCAGGCTTCTTGAAATCTTATTTGTTGATCTTTACCTTGATGATGACAGAGCACAAGAAAATAGATTCCAAGTCTATCACAATAGGTAATGTGTTCCCATGTTCACCTCGAGACAAGAATAGTCTTATTGCTTTTCATTCATGCCAGAGTACTATTGCTTGGTAATGAGTTTTATGAGTATTCCAAGTTATCAAATGGCTATAATTCAAATGATTTAGTAAGCTTTGCTTATAATACATAAAATTTCTTATATATCTTGGAGTTGTTTGTGACCGTTTGTGTTGATGAGAGGTCACATTCCAAGTACATAAATTTTTATATTAATTGTCCAAAAATCGATTAAAATTTCGAAGCTTTTCCTCTTATAGGTGTTGCTTTTGCAAGTGCTGCCGTGATTGTAATTAACTTGATTGCTATTCTATTGTGGAACAAGCGAAGATATAATTCTTTAAGCTCACAAAATAAGTCGAGAAGCATTGCACCTGATAATCCTCACTCAAATGCAATCCTAGAAAGTGGAGATATTTACTTTCGTGTCCCTGTTTTCTCCTATGAGGAACTCGAAGAAACAACAGAAAAATTTGATGGAGCAAGAGAACTTGGAAGAGGAGGCTTTGGAACTGTTTACTATGGTACGTAATCCACCTCAAAAAAATGCCCTATTCTTTCAGAATGTGTGTTGACAGTTTCTGCTGTAAGAAGTTTCCATTCTTCAAAGTTTAAATTTGAAGGACAATCTTATTGTTTTTGGTGAGATGCATTGTTATTGACTTGTGTTAATTTAGATATTGATGAACAAAATAACTTGTTTGTTTGATTTTGAGCAACTAGGAAAGCTTAAAGATGGACGAGAAGTTGCTATTAAGCGCTTATTTGAGCGCAACCCTACATGTGTACAACAATTCATGAATGAAGTTAAGATCCTCACACGCTTGTGCCACAGAAACCTTGTGTCGCTGTATGGCTGCACTTCACATGCCAGTCATGAACTGTTGCTGGTTTATGAATACATTCCAAATGGAACTCTTGGTTGTCATCTCCATGGAAATCTAGCAAAACCTGGTTCATTGCAATGGTCTGCGAGGATGAGGATTGCCCTAGAGACAGCAAATGCATTGTCCTATCTCCATGCTTGTGGCATCATTCACCGTGATGTCAAATCCAGCAACCTTCTTCTTGATCACCATTTTTGTGTCAAGGTTGCTGACTTTGGTATTTCCAGGTTGTTTCCTAAGTTTGCATCTCATGTCTCCACACCTCCAGCTGGCACGATAGGTTATTTGGATCCAGAATATCATCAATTCTACCAGCTTACTGAAAAGAGTGATGTTTATAGTTTTGGAGTTGTACTCATTGAGCTGATATCTTCTAAGCCAGCTATCATTAATACAAGGGACAATGATAAGATTAGTTTGGCAAATATGGCAGTTAAGAAGATTCAAAGAAAAGCATTTAATGAGTTGATAGATCCTTCCCTTGGGTTTGAGACAGAGGACAAGGTTAAAGAGATGATAATCTCAGTGGCAAACTTAGCTTTTCAGTGCCTGCAAAGGGATGGGGAGCTAAGACCTTCCATGGATAAAGTAATGGGCTTTCTGCAGAAAATTCAAAACGGGGAGGATGATTATCTTAAGCACCTAGAGTTTCATCGTTCTAGGTTTTCAAATTGGGAGATCCATACATCTCTCCCAACATCAGCACTTTTGGATGGATCGGTTGGATCATTGAACAATTCATTGCCACAGTGCCCTCCCCATACAGTATGATCACTATTGGAAAAGTAGTTTTTACTATACACTAATGTCATAACATATCCATTTGATTCTCTTGAAAGGATAATAAAGACACAATTTTTGTGAGCATTCATCCTCAACTGAGGATGAGTTAGCCTATCATCTACTTGTACTAGATCTCATATGACAAGGAAAATCCTTGTCATCACGTAAACATCTAAGGAAAACCCTCACTCGAAGAGAAAAAGTTTTAATGTACGAGAGAATTAGATTGTTTCATGCAATAACTAGATTGAAGATTTTATCCGGTTGTGGGGAATTAAGGGCTGCAATTCCTTCCCCATGGAACACGCAACATAAGTCTGAGCTCCCTATTGACAGAAACCAGCATCCATTATATTCCATGTCAGTTATTATCTATGTCTTGTGTAGCAGTTGTATGCAGTTATTTCCTTTTCTGTCTTTTAAGTTTATCCACGCTAGGAGTTATCTGCTAGTTATTGTGGGTTGTGTCTGGCTATATAAGCCTAATATGTGGGAAACGAAGTGCCATTCAGTAACCACTCCTTTTTCTCTCATATACAATTATTGCAGATTCTGGTTCTAGATATTTTCTCTTCACTCATCTCTCCTTTTTTACCTAAATTTCTTTTCCATCCACTTCTGTCCTAACAGACATGGTGCTGGACTTGGCTGAAGGACCTAGACCAACAACATGAATGACACCCGTGTCCTTCTTGATCTCCACATAATGTGCCTCGCGCACACTCTGAAGTCTTAACGCTAATGTTTGGTCCTTAATTAAGTGATTATGCTCACTCGGTTGACAATATATATATCGTCTAATAGGTAAGATTACTTTATTCAAAATCACTAAAGATATAACTAGCCATAACAATATTATCAATTAAATTGTCAAATAATCAGATAAGATTTGATAAAGCGTATCGTCGACGTGGGACACGTTAAAACACTTTTCAAACTGACTTTTTAGTAACACCAATCCAAACATAAATCGCATTACACTAATTGACTTTTACAAAAGTTAGATAAAATAAAAATCAATTTTGCTACTGTTAATCTAAATACGCCTGAATGGCTAGCTACTTCGCTTTGAGGGACAACAAATTTAATTCTATGAAATGACGAAAAACCAAAGCCGAAGTTGTGGCAACTACCCTCTCCATCCCTTTACTTACGGACGCTGGCAGTGGAGGGAGTTTTTTGATTTGACATAAGATAGTAAGGTAATTCAACACACGCAAAAAATAATTTTAGAGTTGTTCCTAAAGACCTCATACAAATCAGTTCATTTTGCAAGATCATTTTGAAATTGAAATTTATTTATTTCAATTGTTCTTATTATATTTCTTTCTCCCTTGTATAAATATAACAAGTGGCTAGTTCATCTTCTTGGTCTTGGTCTATCAACCAAGTAAACTTTCAAGCAAGTTATTGCTTGAAAAACAATCATATATAGTCTCAGACTGAACTTGTTCTATGCTTTTGGAGGGTGCCCACTTTTCTTTGACTGTGGGAATCTGGGCACGCTCTGGTTCCCTTTGACCCCTCCACAGCACAAAGCTTGTGGAATGTTACCGATTCATGGCTGTGAACGCCCCAGCGCTGAAAATACTGTGCTCTTTGGGAAAAAGAAGTTTCAAGTGATGAGAATAGACATGTTCAAAACTGCGGTTTTCATTAGAGACAGAGATTTACAGAAGCGTTTGGTAAATAATAGTTGTGATGCCTTGTGCTGCCGTATTACTCGTCCTTCCTGTATTCTGAACAAAGGCTTGTGCTGCCTCAACAGCACCGAAGCATTTTTATTGTTCCAAATTCAAAGCTACGCTTAACAAGTAACATGTTAAATTAGCTCTGCCTATTCTTTTTTTTTTTTTTGTGTTATCTAATGAACTCCAATTGTAATTTGTCCATTTCATATCTGCTCCTCTTAATTGTGGTAAACAATGAAATTGTGACAGAAGATCAAAACAGAAGACGGGCCTAGAAGCCGGGATTGATAATAGGTACTCTGGTTCTATTTATAAGACAGAAAGAGAAGATATTTTTTGTCCTATGTATAGGGCACCAAGAGAAATTTTTTATATAAATGTACAATTTTATCTTTTATTTATTATTGTGTTAACTTTGTTTACATGAGGTATAGTATATATTAAATAAAAATAAAGTTAAAAAGTTGTTGAATTTTAAATAAGAATTAATGAAATTTAAGGTTTTTCTTAGTATGTGTGAAATATGTTGGAAATAACTTATAAATAAGACCAGAAGGGTAACTTTCCCTTTATTTTTACTCACTTTTAGCTATCTCCTTTTTCCTATTATTATTTAGATCCTATATGACTTAATTATTATTTATATTATTAATATACATATGATAGCAAGTTCTAAAATAATATAAAATTTTTTATACACTATGGGAGAAACAAGATTTTTCATATGCATGAGTACAACAATTTATAAACTAAAATAAATTATTTTTTATATCCAAATATAACTTCAATTCTAAAATAAAGCAGGTTGTTGTTTATTTCTTTCTTGTAACCAATAAAAATATCTTTCACATCATACAGACACAATTATATTTTGTAAAATTATCATTAAAAACATAGATCTAATATCGTTCTAAATGCTATTAGTTTTTTGTGAAATTATCAAATTAATAATCAATTAATATTTAACCTTTATAAACTTTTATGACTTGTTTGTTTTGAGGAAAACAGAGGAGAGGTGGGAGATTTTAATGAGCTCAACTGAAAAGGAAAAAAAAAAAATCTATTTACTTCTCTTAATTTCCTCATTTGACTTGCCTGATTTACTTCTTAACCCTTAGACCACACATTAAAATACAGGTGCGTAAACATCACTGGATAGATAATGCCTGGTCATTGCTCCATAAATAATTGAAAAGAGGTACAATTGGATAATACTTGTTGATCCCGATGATGAAAACATATAATGGGGTATTTTTAGAATCACAATTGGTAAATAACAAAGAGAAAATTACATTAGAGTCCCGTTCAAGAAAATTAAATGTAAAAAAATTTCTTGAAATTATCAAATTAATCTGAAGTTTCAAAGAGCCTTATTACAAGAGAATTATCTTGTTCAATTACTAAATTATCCTCATTTTTTTAAGTATGCATTGAAAGCTAAAAGGACAATCCTTAACAACTTAAGGGATAATGATTAACAATTATCGTGACAGGTATTAATAACATATTTTCTTAATGTATTATAAAGATTTAATGCGTGGATTGTTAACATGATAGGGATAAAACTTGGAGTTTTTGTTACTGCAGTGTCTTTTTGTGGTTGTGGGAACTTCAAGGTAGAGGGCAAAGACCTTGGAATATTCCAAGTCTCGCTAACAAGACATTCGAGGGAGCTCCGTATAGTAAACACAAAGATTCATTCGACCATTATTAACCCAAAAAGGTTAGCCAAAGATATTGTTTGTGTGATGAAATCTCTGCACAAGTAGTACATCTGAACTTCATTTTCCTTTAGGCATCTTGAAATGTTATTTGATGGTGAAAAAGAGTAATAAACACTACAAAAAAAAAACAGCTTATTACAGACAGAATTAGTGATGAAAAATTATTTTGTCACTAATTTCTTACGAATTACCGATAGAAATTCCGTAGTTAAATTTAGTGATGGAATTTTTCTATCGCTAATGTTAACGAAGGATTAGTGATGAAATTATTCTCTCACTAATCTATTGAAAAATCCGTCAATAAATAATTAGCGATAAAATTTTTTTTCGTCAAAAAATTCTATCGCTAATTCTGTCGCAAATTTTTAATTATAAAATTTTAACGATGAAAAATTTCTATCACTAATTCCATCATTAAATTGTTTGTCAATAAAATTTTTGTCACTAATTCCATCCCTAATTTTAAATTTTATTATTTTAGATTATAATCTTACAACAATTTATATAATAAGCTAATTAAGAATATAATGATTTAAATATATTTTTAATTGTAAATTAAATTGATATATTTGTGGAGATGGTGTTAATGAAGATATCATTATCCTTTATCTTATCATTAGATACATATTGATAATAGGAAGACAATTTCTTAGAAAATTTGTTTATATTTCATTAAAATCAATTCCTCTTGATTATTAATAACAATTAAACAAATATAATAAGAATATTAATAATTTTTTTATGCAAATTGATATATGATACAAATTCAGAATCAAAAAAATGAATTTATGTGAACACCGCAATTTATGACCACAAATCAAACTAATAGTCAAGTGAATTTTGAATTTCAATCATTAAACAATGAAATTTGATCATGATATAATTAATACTCATGATATACATTGATTTTGATCTTCAACACAAGAACAAACGGTATATAGAAAGAACTTTAAAAAAAATCAATTATATAGGATACATATATAAGTAGGAGAATGTTGTTTATCATAATCTGTTCAAATCATTTAATTTTTTATATAGAATAATCTATTAGATTTAATTATGGTAGCTATTTTTTGAATAACAAGATTTTTTTTTACTAATTATAAATGCTTTTCATCAAATATATAAAACACATATAGATAATATAATATAGTGTAATATAACACATATGTAGTTAAATTATATATCTTATCAATGCTAATTAAAAAAATTAAATTTAAAAATATATTTATGAAAAAATTATGCATGATTTAAAATTCAAAATTAGTGTCATTAGAAATTAATATTAGACTACAAATGAGGTTTATAATTAGGACCGGAAGTAGTATTAAAAATATTTTTTAAAAAAATTATAAATTATAAAATAAATAGTAAAAAATATTTAAAAATTATTTTGTCACAAAAATAGTTATGATTAAAATTATCATATAGTTTATTTTTAGTTTTTAATAATATATATGTGTACATATAATTGTTTGTATAAAAAAATATTATATATACTTAATTTTGCATAATAAGTCAGTAAGATCATTGCAGTTCAGTTGGTGAAACCGCGCGTGTGTACACTTTGAGGAAGAATTATGTGGTAGTAACACATGGCAATACAAGGTAGCATGCGACATGGTGACATATGGCGATGGAGGTCAGGTGGCAGTGATACGTGAAGATGATGATGAGGTGGCAGTAAATGGAAGCACCACGTGGCATTTTAATTGAAGGAAAATTTCTATTGGTAATTACCAACGAAAAAATTCTATCACTACTCTAATTAGCAACAGAAAAATTAGCGACGGAACAAAAAATTCTATCGCTAATTTCGTAGCTAAATAAAAATTCCGCCATTAATCGCATGTTTTTTTAGTCAAGTCTTATATTGACCGTGTGCGTGGCTGCTATATATACTCGAAGAATTAATTAAAATATCAAAGCTTTTCCTCCTATATATAGGTGTAGCGATTGGAAGTGTTGTGATTATAATTGCCTTAGTTGTTATTCTATTGCGAAACAAACGAAGACACAAGTCTTTAGACTCAGAATCAGTCAAGAAACACCGGATCTGATAATAATCACTCAAGTACTATACTAGAAAGTAGAGATATCTACTATAAAGTCCCTATCTTCTCCCATGAGGAACTCAAAGAATCAACAAACAAATTTGATCGATCAAGAGAACTTGGAAGTGGACGCTTTGGAACTGTTTACTGTGGTAAGCCCCCTCAGAAAGGCCCTATTCTCTTCATAGTTGAATTTTGAAGTTATATTATTGCATTTGGTGAGATGTATTATTAATTTGTTTTAGTTTAGATATTAATGAACAAAGTGTTGGTTTGATTTTAATTTAAACAAGCTAAGTAGGAAAGCTTAAAGACTGACGAGAAGTTATTGTGAAGTGCCTATTTGAACGCAACACGTGTGTACATCAATTCACAAATGAAGTTAAGATCCCAACACAGTTGCACCATTGAAACCTTGTGTCTATGAATATATTCCAAACAGAACTCTTGGGTGTCATCTTGGTGATGTCAAATCCAGCAACCTTCTACTTGATCGCCATTTTTGTGTCAAGCTCGCTGACTTTGGTATTGTTGACTTTTTTTATTTTTTTTATATAAATTAATCTTTTAATTTGACTTTTTTGACAGCTATGGACATTAATATTAGTGGATCTAACACAAATACGTGTCTGTGATGAAGTTAAGATTTAACGCAACTATGGACAAGTTAAGATCTTATATTTTGCAGCATTAATCAAGTTCAAGAGCCTGTGATGAAGCACATTTTGCTGATGACAGACATCCATATGTGTCTCATTCACCTTCTTAGGCCTATTTTGATACCGCTCGAGTCAAAATTATGGTTTTCTTAAACAGTAATTGAAAATTAATTATAAACTGAAAATTATGATTATTTAACAAGTGATCATGCATTCCTACACAAGTCAAAATGAATTATGAGATATAAAAGCTGTTAATAATAGCTTATGAGATAATTATGTTTTTTTTTCCCATAATTGATAATAGCATGTATTGACGTTTTTAATTAGTAACTTATGAAATACATATAATTTTATCAAAACCCACAGGCAGCATGGGGAGGCGTGGTCAGAGACACTGCAGTTAGATGGCGTATAGGATTTCAGAGACGACTAGGATTCCTCCCACCGACTGCGGCAGAACTGATGGCCTTGCTAACGGGTCTGCAGATGTGTAAACAGCAATGATTCAGTAAGATCATGGTCTTCACTGATTCTATAGAAACCATTAGATTGGTCGAAACTGAAGGAGGGGCCAATCACTTTTTGCATACTAAGATAACAGAGATCAGAGAACTAATCTCCTCAGATTGGGACATTAGCATCAAATATGCATCACGGAATGCACTCCAATGTGCAGATATGATGGCCAAAAAGGCACAAGTCATACATGAAGAAATGACTTATTGGCAAAGGCCCCCACGGGAGTGCTTATCTCGACTGCAGGATGATATGGCATTAGCCACTATATCCGCCACAAACTTCTAAATTAAGTTTTCTTGCCTTGTACTATTCCAAAAAAAAAAAAAGCATATAATTTTGGGTTCACAACTGATTTAGGAAAATGACAGAAAAATTATTCTTGAACTTTGAAATCCCCAAATAGTCACTTAAATAAGTAAAATTGTAGCTTAGATACAGGTAACCAAATTGGGATTTGTAAATTTATTGAAATGATCCTATTGCCCTTTATTTATTTACTTTTTTTTAAACTACCAAATACCCTCACCAGTCGGCTGTTCACTGGAGCTCTAGTGATGGCGATTGCGATGGCATCGGCAATGGCCGCCAGACTTCAGGTATAGCAAATAATATCATGTGTATAAATTATTATCATCTTGTTAGATTATTCTTTTTATTGCTGCCATGAGCAAGAACCCACTATTATCAGTATATTCAAGACTTGCGAACATGTCATTAAAGGAAGCTGAGGAGAAATGAGTTACCCTTCACCCCTTTTTTCTGAGTCTTGTTCTTAGTCACCGTCCAATACGTCAACGAAGGTAGTAAGCACACAGGTTCATTCAAAATAAAATAATTTGTTCTTCACATTTTTAATGTGTAAAGTAAAAAAAAAATTACTACCTCCTGTCCTTAATATAAGACCCTGTTTGACTTTTATTTTAGTCCTAAATATAAGACCTCAATCCACTTTATCTCTCATATTTATATATATTTTTTTCAAAGTAGCCTTTCTAACAATGATAGTTCTAGTCACTACACTTGATTAGCAAGGATATTTTAGGAAAGACAACACTTATTTAGGACAAATAACTTACTCAACTTATTTTCTTAATCTCCTCAAATTAGTCGACTAGCTCTTATAATTAGGACCAGAGGTAGTATAATATAAAGTATAGGTTAAAATATACAAAATCTTCATAAAAAAATTTTGGACTTTGGTTAATTGCATGTAATCCCATAATATTTCAAGATGTAAATGTAAACTCCATGAAGTTTTAATTTTTAAACTGAACTCATCAAAATCTTTCATTTATTCCCCAGGTTGGTAAATTTTTGTCGTTTGTAAGACATGGAACCTTTGGTCCCAAAAAAAAAAAGACATGGAACCTACATTAATTATTTTATTAGCAAGTATCTATGTAAAAGTAAAATTGTATTTGAGAACTTTCTCCTTCAAGAGAATGGCAAGGCCACATTTTGGGGCTGAATTATGGAAATAACGAAGAAAATGAACATACGAACAGCGAAAGGGAAGATTCGAAGAAGAAGGAGGTAGGGAAAGGAAGAAAGGTGCCAGAAATAACAACCTGAATCTGAAACATTCAAGGGAATGGGTGCACAACCGATAAAAACGCGTTTTGAATTTTCTAAGTTCTTCAGAACCCCGTCAACATCAAATGCATCTTTTTTTCTGCTACCTTGTCTTCTTTTTCTTCATTGGACTCCAATTATCCAATCGAGTTCTTAACGTCTTCGACCGCACGTTAAGTTCAGATAATGCTCCCGGTGATTGCTCCATGAAAGAAGTAAAATCCAGTTATACTTAAGTTGACCCTGATGATGAATACATATATATACTAGGGTATTTTTAAAATAATTATTGGTAAATATATAATAAAATTAGGTGGTTGCCGTGAATAAAACTCGGAGTTTCTGTTACTGGTCTTTTTGCCGTTGGGTGAACTTCAAGGGGGACGCAAAAGCCCTTGGACTAATCAAAGTCATGCTAACATGACATTTGAGGAAGCTGAGTAGAAGTGGGTTACCCTTATTTTCCAGGCCACTTTTCCAAGTCTTGTTCTAAGTCAATGTCTAAGTCAACCACCGTAGTAAGCACTCGGATTCATTCAACCATTAATAACACAAAGGATTAGCCAAGGAGATCATTTGTGTCATGAGAATCCGCATAATTTGGCTGCCAAAAAGTATGAAATTTAGTATGGTTACTCCTGATTCTGTGCTTCCTTTGCTTTGTCTGTGTTGTTTTCTGCTTCCTTTCTCAGTTGCCTGTCCAACAGGGGCTTTTCCCTGTGGACATCTTGGGCAGATCCACTTCCCCTTCTTCGACAACACAACGGACTCATCATGTGGTTTACTACCCATATCAGGCTGTGATGATCCATGGGGACCCAAAAGGGTCCAATTGGGAAGAGAACGGTTCCAGGTTGAGCAAATTTCCCAGGAGGATGATCAACATGTAATCATGATTCGTGACCCCTGGTTTCAAGAGAGCGTATCGAATCCTTGCAGTGTCATCGACTACAAAGTTGCTTTTCACGCGGAGTCTCTTCCTCTGTCTTTCTCTTTTTTAAACGGCATTTCCCTTTTGAAATGCGACGAGCCTCTCGACTACAACAACGTCTTATATCGCTGTGATGGCTACTGCATTTACTATCCTCCCAAAGAAGCTAGTCACTGGCCCGACCCTTCTAAAGGATGTTCTCTTGTCCAGCTTCCAATATTTGAAGCTAAGTTTCCCGGCTCAACCAACATATCCTTATTGGATGAAATCTATATACAAGTGCATCTATCTTTCTCTTGTTTGGATGAGAAATGCGGTGCCCATGGTAAGCATCTTGACTTATGACACCGGAATTAGGCCACATAACGTCATTTCTCTTTACGCTTCTTGAAATCTTATCTGTTGATCTTTACCTTGATGATGACAGAGCTCAAGAAAAACGATTCCAAGCCTATGACACCGGGTAATACATTCCCACGACATTCAAAATATTTACCCCAAGTAGACAAAACTCTCATTATTTTTTATATTATCTTGAAATCTTTTTTGCTGATCTTTGCCTTGATGATGGCAGAGCCTGAGCAAAATGATTCCGAGCCATTAGTTAATGCATTCCCACGATATTCAAAATATTTACCCCAAGTAGATAAGAGTCTCATTGTTTTCCATATTATATATCTTGAAATCTTATTTGTTGATCTTTGCCTTGATGATGACAGAGTGCAAGAAAATCGATTCCAAGTCTAGAATAATAGGTAATGCATTCCCATATTTACCCCCAACTAGACAAGAGTCTCATTGTTTTTCATTTATGCGAGAGTACTATTGCTTGTTAATGAGCTTATGAGTATTCCAAGCAATCAAATCGCTGTAACTGAAAATGATTTTGTAAACTTTGCGTATAGTAATAGATAGAAATTCTTATATAGGAGTCTTTTGAGAGTGTTTGTGTTGAAAGGTCTCGTTTCCAAACATTCCAAGTGATTGACTGTGTTCGTGGCTGTTATACTCCAAGAATTAATTGAAATTTCAAAGTCTATAACAATAGGTGCTGTGTTCCCATGTTTACCTCAAGAGACAAGAATAGTCTTATTGTTTTTCATTCATGCCAGAGTACTATTGCTTGTTAATGAGTTTATGAGTATTCCAACTTCTCAAGTGGCTATAATTCAACTGATTTTGTAAACTTTGCTTATCATGGATAGAATTTCTTATATATCTTGGAGTTGTTTGTGAGCGTTTGTGTTGATGAGAGGTCACATTCCAAGTACATAAATTTTTATATTAATTGTCCAAAAATTGATTAAAATTTCGAAGCTTTTCCTCCTATAGGTGTTGCTTTTGCAAGTGCTGCTGTGATTGTAATTAGCTTGATTGCTGTTCTATTGTAGAACAAACGAAGATATAGGTCTTTGGGCTCACAAAATGAGTCAAGAAGCGTTGAATTTGATAATCCTCACTCAAATGCAATCCTAGAAAGTAGAGATATTTACTTTCGTGTCCCTGTTTTCTCCTATGAGGAACTCGAAGAATAGACAGACAAATTTGATGGAGCAAGAGAACTTAGAAGAGGAGGCTTTGGAACTGTTTACTATGGTACGTAATCCACCTCAAAAAAAAAATGCCCTATTCTTTCAGAATTTGTGTTGACAGTTTCTTCTGTAAGAAGTTTCCATTCTTCAAAGTTTAAATTTGAAGGACAATCTTAATGTATTTGGTGAGATGCGTTGTTATTGACTTGTGTTAATTTAGCTATTGATGAACAAAATAACGTGTTTGTTTGATTTTGAGCAACCAGGAAAGCTTAAAGATGGACAAGAAGTTGCTATTAAGCGCTTATTGAAGCGCAACTCTACATGTGTACAGCAATTCATGAATGAAGTTAAGATCCTCACACGCTTGCACCACAGAAACCTTGTGTCGCTCTATGGTTGCACTTCGCATGCCAGTCATGAACTATTGCTGGTTTATGAATACATTCCAAATGGAACTCTTGGTTGTCATCTCCATGGAAATCTAGCAAAACCTGGTTCATTGCCATGGTCTGTGAGGATGAGGATTGCCCTAGAGACAGCAAATGCATTGTCCTATCTCTATGCTTGTGGCATCGTTCACCGCGATGTCATATCCAGCAATCTTCTTCTTGATCACCATTTTTTTGTCAAGGTTGCTGACTTTGGTATTTCCAGGTTGTTTCCTAAATTTGTGTTCCATGTCTCCACACCTCCAGTAGGAAGCATAGGTTATTTGGACCCAGAATATTACCAATTCTACCAGCTTACTGAAAAGAGTGATGTTTATAGTTTTGGAGTTGTGCTCATTGAGCTGTTATCTTCTAAGGCAGCTGTCATTAATACAAGGGACAATGATAAGATTAGCTTGGCGAATATGGCAGGTAAGAAGATTCAAAGAAAAGGGTTTACTAAGTTGGTAGATCCTTCCCTTGGGTTTGAGACTGATAACAAGGTTAAAGAGATGATAATCTCAGTGGCAAACTTAGCTTTTCAGTGCCTACAAAGGGATGGGGAGCTAAGACCTTCCATGGATAAAGTAATGGGATTTCTGCAGAAAATTCAAAACGGGGAGGATGATTATCTTAAGCACCTAGAGTTTCATCATTCTAGGTTTTCAAACTGGGAGATCCATACGTCTCTCCCAACCTCAGTACTTTTGGATGGATCAGTTGGATCATTGAACAATTTGATGCCACAATGCCCTCCCCATACAGTATGATCACTATTGGAAAAGTAGTTTTACTGTACCTTAATGTCATAACATATCCATTTGATTCTCTTGAAAGAATAATAATGACACAATTTTTGTGAGCATTCATCCTCAATTGACGATGAGTTAGCCTATCATCTATTTGTATTCGTGCTCATATGACAAGGAAAATCCTCATCATCACGTAAACATCTAATAAAGGAAAACCGTCGCTCAGACAGAAAAAGTTTTGATGTATGAGAGAGACTTAGATTGTTTCAAGCAATAACTAGATTGAAGGTTTTATCCGGTTGTGGGGAATTAAGGGCTGCAATTCGTTCCCCATGGAACACACAACACAAGTCCGAGCTCTCTATTGACAGGAACCAGCTAGCGTCCATTATATTCCATGTTAGTCATTATCTATGTCTTACGTAGCAATTTTATGCAGTTATTTCCTTTTCTGTTTTTTAAGTTTATCCATGTCCTATGAGTTATCTGTTAATTATTGTGGGTTGTGTCTGGCTATATTAGCCTAATATGTAAGAACTACTCCTCCAGTCCTAAATATAAGACCCTTATATTAGTGTCTATAAGGGTCTTATATTTAAGACCAGAAATGAAGTACTATTCAGTAACCACTCCTTCTCTCATCTAGAATTATTGCAGATTCTGATTCTAGATATTTTCTCTTCACCCATCTCTCTTTTTTTCCCTAAATTTCTTTTCCCTCTACTTCTGTCACACGGCACTTGACTTGGCTGAAAGACCAAGACCCACAACATGAATGACACCTGTGTACTTCTTGATCGCCACATAATGTGCTTTGCGCACTCTCAAGTCTCAACAATACTAATGTTTGGTCCTTAAGTGATTATGCTCACACGGTTGACAATATTTATATAGTCTAATAGGTAAGATTACTTTATTCAAAATCACTAAAGATATAACTAGCCATAACAATATTATAAATTAAATTGTCAAATAATCAATAGTAAAAGTGTGAAACTAATAAGGTTTGATAAAGCGTATCGTGGGTGTGGAACACATTAGAACTTTAGGAATCATTAGGTTGCACATTGCGTAAGATAACAACAATGGAAGAAGAGAGAGATTTGGGGTGGAGAAATTGTTTTACTTAGTGAATGATAAAATTATTTTTTGTTGGATTATCTTACCACCCATGTGTTAAAAGAACTCTCTCAGCCAATAAGAACTCCAATGGTTAGTGATTAGGGAATTATTTGTCACACCCCAATTTTTTTGGAGGCAACCGGCAAGGAATATGAGAAATCTCACAATCTCGAGCCTTCTCTTTCACAAACAATTAGTTAATAGGCAAAGGTATCTTGCTAACCCAAAACATACATCTACTATAAATAAATCATATAATTAAAATAATAAACTGTTTGTAGAAATTTCGGCAAAGTCTTCGTAGTAAATCAGACTTTCGAAAGTTCTACAATAGCTGGCAAGTTTAAAACAATATTTAGAGCTCAACTCCCCAGCACAAGTATATATATAATATAATTACATACCAATTTATCCCAAAAGACTACGATCTAACTATAGATTTCGTGGAGCATATAACTATAAAATTAAATACATAAGTATACTCTTAAGTTTACATTAGTTAAAAACTACTCAAAATAGATTCACAGGTTCTGGATCTTCAATGAGACTCTTCACTGCTCAGCTGAAGGGACAAAGTCTGCGGTGCTATCTGAAGTCAAAAATAATCTATCAGTGAATAACATCCCATTATAATATTTAATAAAATATTAATAACTGAAAAAAAATTTAACTTTGAAAGATAAATGGCAAGAATTAAAATTTCTATAGTATACAATCATGAATTAAAAGGATAAGTATATACTTGAACTCATTAAACAATTAAATCAAATCAAACTTCATAATAGGACAACTTGATATATAAAAATGATATAAAACCTTATTCTATTTTTTTTTCTTTCAAATCTTGTCTTTTCATAGGACCTCAATAGGATAACAACCATGGCCTAAAGCCACGAATACAAGCGTAGACACATAGTCCACAAGCATGAGTAACAAATCAAGCACAACCGAAACCACAAAACAAGCGCAGCCGAAGCCACAAAACAAGTGTGAGAACCATTCCCACTAGTATCAAGCCAGCTCAAGATTTGCATGGGGTGCCAAGGACTAATAGTACCGTAACAGTACCATTCTATATCTAGTCCTCCAAGAAAAACTCACAAGCATGCATGAGATCACTTTATCACTAACTTAACAGAGGAGAATATATATATATATATATATTTCTAACCATGGAATCCTTTAAAAAGTATTTTTGTAACAAATGATCCCAATCGGAAGGTTCTCAAATAGCATTTTTAAAACTCCTTTTCAAATTCCAAGCATAAATATTTATTAATTACAAAATGCTGGTTAACATATCACAAGTGGCAATTTATTCAACATAAGAAGCAAAAGTATTTCTCTAAACAATAAAACATTAATAAATTAAATAATTAAGATTGAAAAATGATAAAATTTAAATTAAATTACTTGGATAAACTATTTAGCAACAAAGATGATAATTTAACTAGATTAATAACAAGTAATACAAGTCTTTTTTTATTAAAACCATAATAATGGGATGCTATTCACTCACCTGATAAGTTTCCAAAATAATACTTAAATTTAATCACGTCCGTATTAGGAACTCTCCTCAATCCCCTAAAGCCTAAAAACAAAAATATTACTACTCAAGTCAAAATTTATATAAAAGTTTTCACGATAACTAGATAGATAAAAACTTCAAGAACCATCCAAAACGAAAATTCTAACAACTAGAACTCACTATTTTGACTCCCAAATTCTAATGGCTCTTATAGGATGGGCATTACACTTTTAAATTTATCTTACAAGAGTCACCGTATTGGGTACCATTTCAACACAACATCCTCATCAATTTAAACCCAACGGACATAAGAGAAATTTAACTTGGTCCTTAAATGACAAATAACATGTGTTTTACGTTGAACTTCAATTCTCCTGTTACTTGAATACCATCAACGTTGCAAGCATAAACTTCAACTACTCACGTTACAGCCCACAATTCACCATTATCATCAATCTTTCAATCCATCAAAGATCATGTAATCATTCAAACTCATCCACCGAACAAGCAACTTGGCTCAATAGATAAAGCATGACTTCTAAGTAAACCTTTTTCCTAAACCTTTTTATAAACACCTTGTACACAGTAATAATTAAACAAAGTGACCAAGCATATAAATCCATCATTCCAATTTTAATAAACTTTATGATAGCCACAACAAACCAAAAATTTCACAGCCCAGCACAATTATGAACGGTAAATCCAAAACAAAGGAATAAAATGTAAGAGGACTAACTTATCTCCATTACCAACAGCAGCAAACTAAGAATCTAGAGGAGAGGAAGATAAAGATCACATCAACAATCAGACAAGGGTAAGAAAAGACGAACTCCAATCCTTCTAACCACCAAAAATCAAACAGAGCAAGCAAGAAAGATGGTACAATGAAGCTGGAAAACTTAGAACCAAAGCAAGCCAAAAGAATCACAATGCCATGTTGGCGATGGCAACTTTGACAGCAAGGTACGGTGGGAGGAGCAACGAATCAAAGGAGGGAGAGTGGAGAGGTTAGGGTTTAAAATTCATGAGTCATTCTCTCAGTTCCTCCTCCCTCTTCTCGAAGTGAAAGCACCGGAAAGAAAAAAAAAGGAAAATTATGTTGAAGTCCCATGTAAGAGAAATTATTACTCCAAGGTCCCATGAAATCATCAAATAAATGTGAAATCCCAAGGGACTTATGGGTAAGAGAATCAAATTGTAAAATTACCAAACTACCCTCACTGATTAATTTAGTTGTTAATACATTCCGTGATAGTTGTTAATATAATTGGTTTAGTTGTCAATGACAAGCATGTAGTGCAAGTGGACATTGGTTGTTAATATATATTGCAATAGTTGTTAACATAACCGGTATAGTTGTTAATGACAAGCATATAATGCATGTGGACATTAGTTGTTAATACATACTGCAATAGTTGTTAACACAACTGGTTTAGTTGTCAATGACAAGTGTGCGGTGCAGGTAGACATTAATTGTTAATACGTGCTGCGATAGTTGTTACCATAACTGGTTTAATTGTCAATGACAAGTATGTAGTGTAGGCAAATATTAGTTGTTAATATATGCTGCATAATTGTTAATATAACCAGTTTAGTTGTTAATGACAAACATGCAGTGCATGTGGATATTAGTTGTTAATAGATGCTGCGATAGTTGTTAATATAACTAATTTAGTTGTTAATAATAAGTGTGCGGTGTATGTGAACATTACTTGTTAATACATGCTACTACAGTTGTTAATATAACTGGTTTAGTTGTTAATGACAAGTGTATGGTGTATGTAGACATTAGTGGTTAATACATGCCATGATATTTGCTAATATAGTTAATTTAGTTGTCAATGACAAATATATGATATATATTAACAATAGTCAATATATACTACGATGATTATTAATACAGTTAGTTTAATCGTCAATAAAAAATGTGTGGTATAAGTTGATATTAAAGACCAATATATTTGGAAAGCATCTATTCTATTTTTTTCATATAGGAACACAACTTGTAAATGGTGGATAAGCTCATTTGCAATATGTTGAGAGTTGTATGATAATGAGAACCATGAAAGAATGAGTAGAACATCTAATTAAGTCATATAAAAATTTATCTAAACGTTGAAAATCAAATATAAATTTATATGTTATGTCATAATATGATATACAATTTCAATACAAGCACTCTAAATCTCATTACAATCATACATATTCACTATAAAGATTTAATTTTATTTCATGAACAATAACGTTAAAAACAATAAATATTTATTACTCAAATAAAGTCATTCCTAGTTACAAAAGAAGGACATTTCTTGTTACAATAAAATTCATAAACAATTGAAACATCTATTTTTCTTAATTTTTTTGCCACAACCCAACCAATTTATCAAACCCATTTTTCTTGAACTTGCCCATCACATTCTTCATTCTTCTTGTAATATTCTTCTGCAACGAGGGCATTACCAGAAAAGTTCGAGCTACTTTGGCCATCTTTCCTCTATGTTCTCTTCAACATCTTTTTACCCTGTAAAAAAATATCTAATTCCACCACATTGCAATATATCTTGATGGCTTAAGTTGATCTCTTAGCTTTAAAATCAAAGAGTGATACTTCAACTTCAGACCCTTTGTCCTCTTTCAACGTCTCCAATTCCTTTTGCCTATAGAAATACCATTTCATCATTGGTAAATAATATAGAACAAGATTAGTAATATTTCTTGAAAAAGATTAGATCAAGTAAACAAAGATGAACAACCTAGAATCCTACTTATATCTACATATCCAAATCAATTTATTTCTACACAATAATTCAATCACAAATCTAGTTCATGATACATTTGAAAAGAAATTGCTAATCTTCACTACAAATTCAATCACAAGTCCATCTTCACTAAGTCCATATTCCAACAAACAAATTATACCAAACAAAGCATGAATTATAATGAAAAGTCTTTATTCTACCAAGCACTTTCTAAGATAAAAAGCGTACTTGATCTGTAATTTCTGAAGCCCAGGCAGGAGGGAGCACGTTATTGAACATTTGTTGGTCTCTTGGATCTTGGTGAGTAGCAAGTTCTTCAACCACATATTGTCAAGTTTATTGGGGTGACCACTTTATTTGTCTCTGGCTATTCTTTTAAAGAAGTAAACAGCCAATAATTAAACAGTAAGACGACAAAATAAGTTCAAAACAAACTGTCAAATAAGTATGGCTACTGAACTTTAACCCAAAAAGACTATCTTTCCTGTAAAATGTGCTCCTCTAGCCAAATGCAAAATTTGAAAACAAAAGTGAAAGAAAATTTAAAAATATATTACTGATTAGAAATAGGGAGGGTGTGAAAGAGGGAAGAGAAAGGGAAAAGAGCAAGAGAAGCAGAGGAGAATAAGAGAAGAATAGAATACGGTGAAAAACCAAATAAATTCTTATCAAATTGCAAAGCTAAGTTACAAAGAATAGTAAATACTTATTTATAAGTAAAAGGCTTGATGGATATAAATCTAAATAAATATCCTAATCTTATCTAAATATTCTCTAGATATCCTAATCTATCTAAATCCCACCAATATAATTAAGTCTCATCTAAATCTTAGTAATATCATTTAAATCCTATATATCACATTTAAATATTTTCTTATTTATAATTATAATTACATAGCACAATCGTTAGTTGAGAAAACAATTAGAAATCTGAGCACACCACAGGCATGAGTAGAGAAAGAAAATTTTATGATTCTGTTATATTAAAAATATAAGTAGTAGTTAGTTACAGTTGATTAGTTCAGTTAGTTGATTTCAGATAGTTTAATAATTCCATACAGAACTAGCCGTTGGGAGCTAACCTATATAAAGGGGTTCCTAAATCAATTTTATGTGTGATGATTTTTTTCTAGTGAATATTGAATCTATTCTGAATTCTTAGTATCTCTTGACTCCCTCTCTCTCGTCTCCCTCTGTTTCTTCTACTCTTTCTCTCTCTCCCCTCTTCTTTCTCAAATTCCATAGCAATTGTTATCAGCCTGCAACTTGAACAAAGGAAAAATCAGTACCCAATTCCTCTTATTGAGGATTTACTTGATGAGTTACAGGCTGCCAAATGGTTCACTAAGCTGGATTTAAGAGCTGGGTACCACCAAATCAGAATGGTACCTGAAGATGTGGAGAAAACTGCCTTTAAAACTCATGCAAGGCATTATGAGTGGCTAGTAATGCCATTTGGTTTGACTAATGCCCCTGTAACTTTTTAGGGAGCTATGAACAGTATTTTTAAACCATTTTTAAGAAAGTTCATTTTGGTTTTCTTTGATGATATACTGATATATAGTTCTTGCTTGACAGATCATATGGAGCACCTGATTCAAGCCTTCAAAATCTTAAGGGAACACCACTATTTTGTGAAGAAATCTAAGTGTACCTTTGCTGCCAAGAATGTTGAGTACTTGGGACACATTATAAGCAATGGAAGAGTTTCTACAGACTCTAAAAAAATTCAAGCAATTGCTGATTGGTCTATTCCTCAGTCAATTAAGCAACTAAGGGCTTTCTTAGGCTTGGCTAGCTATTATAGGCGATTTATTAAGGGGTATGGAGGGTTGGCTAAGCCCTTAACTCAACTTCTCAAGAAAAATGGGTTTAAGTGGGATGAATCTGCCACTATAGCTTTCAATAAGCTGAAAAATGCCCTAGTTACAGCCCCTGTTCTTGCTCTACCAGACTTTTCTAAGCAATTTATTGTTGAAACCGATGCATGTGGCTTGGGTATAGGTGTTGTTCTTATGCAACAAGGCCAACCAATAGCTTTTTTCAGCAAAGCTTTGGCTCCCAAGCATCTAAGTCTTTCTATCTATGAGAAGAAATTGCTGGCGGTGGTGTAAGCAATGGAACATTGGCACCAATATCTAGAAAGGACCATATTTTTAATCAGAACAGACCAGCAAAGTCTCAAATATTTGTTTGGACAGAAGCTAAAAACCCCTTTTCAAATGTATTGGATAGCTTCATTTATGGGGTATGATTATGAGATTCAATACAAGAAGGGAAATGATAACTCGGTAGCTGATGCATTATCAAGACCACCTGGTTCACAGCTATTACAAATGTCCCTTGACACTACTTCTCCAGAATTAATGAATCAGATTCAAGAAAGTTAGAAGAATGATGCTGATTTGGCTGCCATTATTTCTAAAATTGAGAGGAAGGGGTCTGCTCTTGGAAAATACACGTGGGATGGCACTTACTTAAGGAGAAAAGACAAACTTCCAATAGGAAATGATGCTGCATTAAGGCAGAAATTGTTGGAGTGGCTTCATGCTAGTCCACAAGGTGGTCATTCAGGAATTCAAGCCACCTATCAAAGAGTTAAGGGACTGTTTTGGTGGAAACATTTGCATAGGGATGTGTAGGACTTTATTAAGGGTTGTGATACTTGTACTCGCTGTAAATATGAGACTATTGCATCTCTTGGTTTATTGCAGCCCTTACCTATCCCTAGCAAGGTTTGGGAAAGTGTTTCAATGGATTTTATTGAGGGTCTACCCAAACCTGGAAATAAGGAAGTTATTTGGGTTATAGTGGACAGAATGACTAAATATGCCCATTTTATTCCCCTTTCTCCTCCCTATACAGCATCTACCCTTGCTCAATGTTTCCTAGACCAAGTGTATAAGTTACATGGAGCCCCGGTTGAAATCATAAGTGATAAGAATCCAATTTTCATCAGTAACTTTTGGAAAGAATTCCTTAAGGTCTTAAAGGTGGAACAAAAGCTTACATCAGCCTACCATCCTCAAAGTGATGGTCAAACAGAGGTCTTAAACAGATGCTTAGAGGCCTATTTACGTTGTATGTGTTGGGAAAGCCCTAAGGAGTGGAGTGCTTGGGTATCTTTAGCAGAATGGTGGTACAAAACTAATTTTCACACTTCTACTAAAGCTACACCATATGAATTGTTGTATGGGCAGAAACCCCCAATTTACATTCCCTACATTCGTAGATCTGCTGTGATTGAAGCTATTGACAGAAGTTTTGAAGCTAGGGAAAGAATGGTAGTTGTCCTAAAGCATCACCTACACAAGGCTGCTAATACTATGAAGCAAAGAGCAGATTTAAAGCATTTAGATAAGGAGTTTTAGGAAGGCCAATGGATTTTTCTTAAATTGCAACCTTATAGGCAGATTTCAGCTGCAACTAGAAGCTCTCAAAAGCTAGCTCCTAGATTCTTTAGTCCCTACAGAATTTTGAAAAAGGTTGGTGGTGTTGCTTACTGTCTGGAACTACCCTCTGAATGCAGAATTCATCCTATATTCCATGTCTCAATGCTTAAACTCTGTCTAGACCCAAGTGTTAAGCAGAGACACCCACCTATTGACTGGCCAGTAGTCCCTACCACTCTATATCTAGAAAAAATATTAAACAAAAGGGTTGGTAGAAAGAAAAGAAGGATGATTACAGAAGTTCTAATTCAATGGAAGGGACTTCCTGATGAAGAGGCAACTTGGGTATCATTATTCAGTTTGCAGAACCAATTTCTAGATTTCCAGATTATTGATCCTTGAGGGCAATGATCTCTTAAGGGGGGCATTGTTATATTAAAAATATAAGTAGTAGTTAGTTACAGTTGGTTAGTTCAGTTAGTTGATTTCAAGTAGTTTAATAATTCCGTACAAAACTAGCCGTTGGGAGCTAACCTATATAAAGGGGTTCCTAAATCAATTGTATGTGTGATGATTGTTTTCCAGTGAATATTGAATCTATTCTGAATTCTCAGTATCTCTTGACTCCCTCTCTCTCGTCTCCCTCTGTTTCTTCTACTCTTTCTCTCTCTCCCTTCTTCTTTCTCAAATTCCATAACAGATTCATAACATTACTCTCTTGCTAGGGCAGACATAGTAGCTTTGCAAATCAGAAAGTTACTTATTCCAATTGACATATTTCATCCACAAACTATAGAGTTATAACAAAACCAAAATGAAAATGAACCAAATTGAAAGTGAAAATGATCAAAAATTCATCCAAGTGCTCATTCCAAAAGCAACCAAATAAACCCATAACGACAACCATTCACTCTCAAAAATAACACATTCATTATAATATGCAAATCCTAGCAGAATAATACAGAAAAATCACTTGCAAAGGAGGGAACCAATAAAGTGGTGGACCTTTGGTGCAGATGGGACTTGTAAGGATTCAAAAAGATTCAAAACAATAGACAGCTATCCCAATCTACAAGGAAAATCCACTAAATTCCAAACTGAAAGAACAATCCATAATATGAAAAATAAAAGATCATAAATACTATTCAAATACTAACAATGAAATAACTCTTCAATAACATAATTTGAGAACATCCACAATTAAATAGAATGCCTACGATTGGCCTAAAAAAACAAGTTTTGACATCAAATAGGAGATTATTTGGGATAAGAACTGTAAGAGAAATCAATTATCATAGCATAAGAGATTGGCAGAGGCAGAAATTAGAATGGATAGGTGGAGTGAGGAGTTATCTTGACCATCATACATATCTGTTAACATTATGCAGATCAGTGAAGAGAGCGAGACGGTGAGTGAGCAAGGAGAGCAACAGCGGACTGAAGGAGTTGATGGCAATAGACTGATGTGCTACGAACGATAGAGAAGCTAGACAAAGGGTCAAAAGCCAGAGGAGGCAACATCGTGATTCCGAGCAAGAGGCGAAGGCACGAGAGGCAAGAGGCGAAGGCGTGAGCGAGAGGCAATGGAATGGAACTAGGGATTTTAGGGGTTTATTTTTCTTTTTCTTTTTAATAAACAAGGGTAAAACGGTAATTGGGTAATAACAATTTTTCACCATCAGGTCCCATGAGACTTCAGAACCATTTGAAGATTTTCAGGGACCTTCTAATGGTTATTTCCTTTGCTTGGGATCCTAACGTAATTTTCCCAAAAAATAATGCTGCAAATCTCGTTGTTTTTTTTAACATGGGTACTTAAGTAATTTTTTCATAAAACTGAACAAAAATAAATTCTTCTTTAAACAGGTCTGGGGTTCGGAACTCGAACCTCTGGCCTCCTTAACAACCTTTATTACCATCTATCTCCAAGCTCTATTTAGTACTCAAACTACAACAATTAATATAAGTATTAGTTAATTCAGTATGAAAATTTCAACGTTATTACATTATTGGGAAATGAGTGATCTGAAAATGAATGGCTAGCTAGGGACAACAAATTTAATTATATGAAATGACAAAAAACCAAAGCCGAAGTTGTGACAACTACTCTCTCTATCCCTTTACGTACGGACGCTGGCAGTGGAGGGAGTTTTTTTATTTGACATAAGATAGTAAGGTAATTTAACACCCAAAAAAAAAAAAAAGAATAGTTCCTCATTATAAGCGGTTATCTCGAAGCACTTTTTGTCCTTTTTATTATAAGAGGTTATGATAGTTTTAGTGAGTATTAATTTTTTTTTTCCATATATGCCCATGTTTAATAAAGATAGCTGAAGAGTAAAAATTAAAATAATGTTAGTGAGGGTAATATTGGAAACCACTTGAGTTTTATGACAAATTTAATGATTTTGGATTAAAGGATAGAGAGTTTCAATTTGGTTCCCTTAACTTTAAAAAATATACATTTAGTCCTTTAACCTTAAAATTATTAACAAAAAATGATGACATTAAAATCTTAAATATTGATAAAACATTCTCAAATATTAACATATTAAGTTTGATTTTCAAAACAACCATAATTGTTACAAAAAATAAAAATTTAAGCCTAATAATTTTAGGATTAAGGACCAAATATATATTTTTTAAAATTAAGGAACCAAATTGAAACCTTATATATAATTAAAGGATCAAATGCATACTTTAGCCATAATTTTAGTTGTTTTTATTAGTACATGTAAATTAGTTAATATCCTCTTGTAACAAGGACAAAGAGGAGTATAGTTTTGAACAGTACTTTAAATTAATTGTTAATCTAATTATTAAAAAAATCAAATTATTTATTAATTATGAATCCTATGGATAACTTTTCAACTTTCATGTAATGCATATGATTCACAAATATGACGTATTTATGTAGCATGACGTGCATCCATCGAAGATCAACCTTCTTTGAAAGCTTTGAGAGTTAGGTCTTCTCTTTTTGGTCCATCATTAATTCAATTCATTTTCTTTTTAACATCATTTACACTCAATTTTTTTTTTAATTTTTGGTCACTCATTCTCATTATCCTTTTAAAAACCTTATATATCCGTTTGTTATGAAGTATTAGGAGAGTTGGAATTAGTATTGGCACCGATATAACTCATTTTAACATGTTTGGTGTGGAACTACAAGGCACTAAGCATTATTTGGGATTGTGCTATTCAAAAATCATTCATGGATTGAACATTATTTTTTACCAAATTATCCCGCATAGTATTTCACAAACTCCTCTTTTTAATTTATTTATTATAAGGGTATATAAATCTTTATATAATTTATGACTAATTATAAAATAAAATTAATATAAACATTCTCCCATAATATTACTTTATACCAAAAAGTAATTTTAAATCTTTATTCTCATTCCTACTGCCCGTCCCAATCCCATTCCCAGTTCCTTTAAATTGAAGTCCGCGCAGTCATGGTAATGTTACTATTATGTGAGAAATTCATTCATCACAGCATAATAAATTTATGACTTCTATTTCATAATTATTTACATGTTTCATACTCATTGGACAACTGAATTTGTAATATTGTGATTGCCAGCTTTTTTTCCCCCCTATATTTGACGAGATTTGACAACCATGGACATTAATATTTGCGGAGCTAACACTAGCATTAATCAAGTTCAAGAGCATGTGACGGAGCACATTTTGTTGAGGGACATACATATTACTATATTAGGGGTGCACAATGAACAGATTAAACCAAATCAAAGCCCAGCTCAAAGTCTGATCTGATTTTTAGTTAGCTTGGGTTTGGTAGTTCGTGGTCTAATCCAGTCCAATAGTGATCAGAGATTGGACTAGACTAAACTTGGTCCACAGGATTGACTACCTAGACCTTAATTTTTTTAAAAAAAAAAATTCTTTATGGGAATCAAGATTTTATACTAATAAACATAATTAAGACAATTAAAAAAATCTATAATAATATAAAAATCATCCCAAAACATCAAGACTTAATCATAAATCCATAAAAAATGCCTAACAATATTAAATAACAATAAAGAAACAACATTCTAAATCACAAAAATTTTTTTTAAAAAAAATCAGTTGGATCCATCTGGGCTAGTCTAGGTGGCCTAACCACTTGATCTCGAAACTAGTCCAGCCCGATCAACTAGTCTGGTCTAGTTTAGTTTGCTTTTATCACATCGCTTATTTGGACTAAACCACCACAAGTGTGACCGAACTAGACTAGATCACCTAGTTTTTGCACACTCCTCATACATATGTGTCTCATTCACCTTCTTATGCTTGTTCTGATACGTCTCGAGTCAAAATTATGGTTTTCTTAAAAAATTATGTGAAAATTAATTATCAAATCGAAAAGCTGATGATGATAATAGCTTATGTGATAATTATGGCTTTTTGTGATTTCGGATTCAAAATTGATTATAGAAATGTTTCGTTTTGGATTTATGTATAATTGATTTTTATATAGGGAAAATTGCACTAAGGTTCTGCCTAAGAGAATTATCAAATTAATTTGAAGTCCCAAAAAACTCATTGCAAAATATTCCATTTGCTCACTTACTAAATTTTCAAGTATGCATTGATAACTAAGAGAGCAGTCATTAATAATTTAGTATGCAACGATTAACAACTATCGTGATAGTTATTAATAATCCATACATTAAATCTTTGTGATGCACTAAAAAAATATGTTGTTAATACCGTAGCAATAATTGTTAATCGTTGCACTTTAAGTAGTTAACGATTACACTTTCAGTTATCAATGCATACATAAAATAAGATGAGGACAATTTAGTAATTAAACAAGCGGAATCTCTTGTAACGAGGTCTCTTGAAACTTTGGATTAATTTGATGATTCCAAGGGATTTTTTTGCATTTAATTCTCTTAGATGCAACCTTAATACAATTTTTCTTTTTATATATAGCTTAGCTAACACGAAACACCTTTCTTCCTAAGGCGTTTAGCGTGGGGCTGTGAATTTGAACCCTGGAATTATGTCAGAAGTAATATAATAATTAATTTTATCGTGTACACAGCCGTTTGAATATTTTTCAAGAAACCATGGTTTGCCAATGGGCTTATGGTCATACATACATTCCTTCCAACTTCCAATTCCAAGTCAACTGCCGTATGCCTTTATCCGGTGCCCGGCCTTCTACGTGATTCTTCCCTAAAGAATGAAACCAGTCCTTACTTGAGATGACACTCATTGAGACGCCAAGTTACAGTTTTTGATCTGTGCATGAGTGAGGATTTCGATCAGAAGAATGGTTGTACCTGTTTATTTGTTCGTCTCCATATTCTTCTCGTTTTCTGATCAGCTACTTCCTCTCCCTTCTGCTTCTGAAGAGTGCCCATCTTCCTTTGACTGTGGAAATCTGGGCAAGCTCAGTTTCCCTTTCACCACTTCAAAACACAGCAAGTGTGGAATGTTGGCCATTCAAGGTTGTGAAGGCCCTAATCCCACCGCAACTAAAACCGTACAATTCAGTGGAAAGGAATGTCAAGTAAAGAGTCTAGATCCCTCTTATAAAAATAGTGTTATCCTTAGAGACACAGCTTTACAAAATAGTTTGGAAAAAGATGACTGTCATGCCTTGTGCTGCAATATTACTCTTCCTCCCACCTCAGCCTTGGGTTCTTTTGGCTTCTATCCACGCGCAATAACCTTTGGTAAATGTATTGTTAGGCTCAAGGTTAGCCCTCCAAAGCAATTCTTAACTATACGGGATGTGGTAAGAGTCATAATGAGACCATCTTCTTGCGAACGCAAGATCAGGATTATCCTCCAGGTTCTTTAGCAGCATGTCCAAGGGTTCAGCTTCCAGTGAATAAGCTGGCTTTCTCTGCAGATCCATTCGCATTCATAGCTTCTGAATTCTCTGTTGACATTCATCTCTCTGATGTCTGTGGTCGATGTTCTAATCACAGTAAAGGAATATGCCTGCTTGACGGCGAAGGGGCATTTTATTGTTCCAAATCCAAAGGCATACATATTAACTATAAACATAACTCTGCTTAGTTAGTTTTCTTATTGTTCTAATCTAATGACGCCCAATATCGATTTGTCCGTTTAATACTTGCTCCCGATAAGTACGCTAGATGATCAGGGAAAAAGACGGGCTTTGATGCTGGGATTGATCATAGGTAATTTACTTCATATTTTCTTCTTGTTTTTTTTTTTTTTTTTTAGCTATCTCCGTTCCAACATAATTATATAGAATCCTGTATTACTGCATGTCATTATAGGTTGCCATAAAGTTGTCATTTGTATTCACATTATGAATTTGCCAAGAAACGATAAAAAGAATCTTTCTGTGAAAAGTCAAGGCAAACATTCCCCTTTCAAAAGTAAGAGATTCAAGAATTGACGCTTGGACAGGTGGTCTTGGAATCATGGTATTAGTGTTGGCGCTCATCTTCCGACACTACAAACAGAAACATAAACTTGTCAGACTCCGATCACGAATCAGTACCCAAATGATGCAAACCCAGACAGTGGCAGACTCTTCTTTGGAGTCCCAATCTTCTCCTACATGGAACTTCAAGGCGCAACCAAGGACTTTGACCCCTCCAACAAACTTGGAGATGGAGGCTTCAGCTCTGTTTATTATGGTCATCTTGTCTATCACTCTGATTTCCTTTTCTATAATACTGTATTTTCCTTCATAAAGTTTTGAACTTTAAGCCATTTCATTTATAGGTAAGCTTTGAGATGGGCATGAAGTTGGAGTGAAACATCTATTCAGCCACAACTATAAGCAAGTGGAACAGTTTATGACCGAAGTTGAAATCCTGACTCGCTTACATCACAGAAACCCTGTTTGTCTGTACGGCTGCACTTCACGTCAAAGTCATGAGCTCCTCCTTTTCTATGAATATATCCCAAATGGCACACTTGCCAGTCACCTCCACGGCCGCTCGGCATTGTTGACATGGCCTATACGCATCAAAATCGCTATAGAAGCTGCCACTGCTCTAGCCTACCTTCATGCCTTTGGTATCATCCATCGTGATGTTAAAACCAACAACATTCTCCTTGACAAGAATTTTTGTGTCAAGGTTGCCAATTTTGGACTTTCTAGCCGAGATGATGTGTCGCATGTTTTAACAACACCACAAGAAACACCAGGCTATCTTGATCCTGAGTATCATTTTTGCTTTTGGGTAACAAACAAAAGTGATATGTATAGTTTTGGGGTTGTGCTTATGGAGTTGATATCTTCAATGCCAGCCGTTGATATGGGAAGGAAGAAAAATGAGATTATGTTGGTGGGTCTTGTAGTTAGGAAAATTTTAGGAACGAATTTGAGGAGCTGTTGAATCCATGTTTGGGAATTGAGAGGGATAGTGAGGTGAAGAAGAAGGTGTTTGCAGTGGGATAATTGGCATTTCAGTGTTTGCAGATAGATAAGGAGACAAGGCCTTCCATTGATGAGGTTTTAGAGGTTTTGATGAATATTGAAGGTGGGAAAGAAGAAGAAGACAAGGATGCAGCGAAAGAAGGAGATGGTGGTGGTTGTGAAATTTCAAAGAATAAAACAGATGTACATGCGTGAGCAGTGACTTCAATAAGCTTTGATTAGGTAAAGTTGTTCAAGTCAGCATCTTCACCAAACAACATGATTGAGAAATGGGGAAATGGAGAAGTTGGTCAGACAAAGTTGTTTAGCATTTAATCTCAGCTTGTGTATAGTTCATGGTCCCTGTTCCAAGTTTTGCTGCCTTTGAAGGATTGTTGCATGTTACTCCGTATCCTTATCCTTTCAAGTCAGGAATTATCTGGCAGACATGGAACACAATCTGATAAATACCCATATTAAACATGAAGATATTACAAAATTTTTGTATTCAGGCTACTGCCCATGTTTCCTAATTCACGAGTTTCAGTTAACTTCTTTAATTGTTTTGGTTTGAAATGTAGTCTACCAACTTTTTAAAGTATCTTTCTTCTAGCTATACAGATAAAATTTATGCAGTGTTTAATTCACTAGAGTCGATAGGAGGAGGTATTTATAAAAGGAGGAAAGGGGAATGAAGGGATTTCAATAATTTTTTCAAATCACCCTAATTTTAAAGGGATAGTTTAACAGGGAAGGGAATGAAAAATTTATTAAAATTTTTCCTTCCTTCCCCTACATTATGTTTAACCAAATCAGTGGGACAAGTCCCTTAAATTCTATATTTATTTGTATCACTTTTAAAGGGAGATTTTATAAGTTTGTGTCTCATATCCCCTCACCTCTAGCAGGAAGCATAGTTTATTTGGATCCAAAATATCACCACTTCTACCAGCTTATTGAAAAGATCGATGATTATAGTTTTGGAGTCGTGCTCATTGAGCTGATGTCTTCTAAGCCAGAACTTGGAGAGAGACAAGGGAAGGCTACAAATCTATTTTGTGACAGTCAATCAGCTCTGCACATCGCTGCTAACCCGGTCTTTCATGAACTCACCAAACATGTCAAAATAAACTGCTATTTCATGGGAGAAAGGATGTAAAGCAACGAAGTGAAACCACCAATATATCCACGAAGGCGCAGCTTGCGGATGCCTTCACGAAACCAGTTGGAAGAGACAAGTTTCAGACCATCTTAGGTAAGTTGGGCTTCGTCAACTTACATGCACCAACTTGAAGGGGTGTGTAGAAGTATCCCAAAGATATAGGAAGCGCGTTAAGATATGAAATCTGATGTTGCATGTAAATATATTATTTGATACTTAATATTCACAAAGATACAGTAGGTGAGGATGCAGTAGATATACAAAACAGAATATCACGATTATCTCGCCCGCTATCGGCCTGTATAGATGTACGTGCTCTGAACTAATGGAAGTAAGTCGCTTTTTCATTCTGCGCTGTGTGATTCCTTTAAAATCTTCCCATACAAAATAACCTTTTACAGATGTAGTATTATGCTCAAAGTTAGCCCTCCAAAGCAATACTTGAAGTATACAGGATTTGGTAATTGTAATAAGGAGACCATTTTCTTCGGAACACAAGATGGAGATGATCATCCACCTCTTTTAGCAGCATGTCCATGGGTTCAGCTTCCAGTGAATAAGCTGGCTTTCTCTGTGGATCCATCCAGATTCATAGCTTTTGAATTCTCTACTAAAATTCATCTTTTTCATGGCTGTGCTCGATGTTCTAATCACAATAAAGGCAAATGCTTACTCCACGACAAAAGAGCATTTTATTGCTCCAAATTCAAAGGTATGCATATTTACAAGCATATACGTAACTCTGCTTATTTAATTTTTCTTACTAATAAACCCCGATATTAATCAGTCCATTTAAAATTTGGCTCTCATAATTGCACTTGATGATCAGGAAGAGAGACGGAATTTAATGCTGGGATTGATCATAGGTAATTTACTTCACATTTCCCTTCCCCCCCCCCCCCCCCATTTTCAGATATCTGCTTTCCAACATGTGAGACTATAAACAGAAACAGAAACATTTTAGACTGCGATCAGCCAATCACTGCCCGAATGAGCTAGATCCTGACAGTGGTAAACTCTTCTTTGGAGTCCCAATCTTCTCCTACATGGGCTTCGGCTCTGTTTACTATGGTCATCTTATCAATCACTCTCATTTCCTTTCCTGTAATCTTGTATTTTCCTTCATAAATTTTTTGAACTTTAAGCTATTTCACTTATAGGGAAGCTTCAAGATAGGCATGAAGTTTCAGTGAAATACTTATTTAACCATAACTACAAGTGAGTAGAACAATTTATGATCAAAGTTGACATCCTCACTCACTTGCATCACAAAAACCTTGTCTGCCTCTATGGTTACACTTCACGTCAAAGTCGTGAGATCTTCCTTATCTATGGATACATCCCAGATGGCACCCTTGCCAATCAGCTCCACGGCAGCTCTGCAAATCCTGCATCGCTGACATGGCCTATACACCTCAAGATCGCCATGGAAACCACCACTGCTCCGGCTTACCTTTATGCCTTTGGCATCATCCATTGTGACGTCAAAACCAATAACATTCTCCTTGACAAGAATTTTTGTGTTAAGGTTGTGAATTTTGGACTTTCTAGATTGTTCCTAGATAATGTCTCGTATGTTTCAACAGCACCACAAGGAATACCAAGTTATCTTGATCCTAAGTGTCATTTTTGCTCTAGGCTAACAAACAAAAATGATGTGTATAATTTTGGCGTTGTACTTGTGGAGTTGATATCTTCAATGGCAGCAATAGATATGGGAATGAACAAAGATGAGATTACATTGGGCAGTCTTGTAGTTGGGAGGATTCAGAGGAATGAATTTGAAGAACCGGTGGATCCATGTTTGGGGATTGAGAAGGATAGTGAGATGAAGAAAAAGGCGGTTGCAGTGGGAGAATTGGCATTTCAGTGTTTGCAAATAGATAAGGAGATGAGGCCTTTCATTGATGAGGTGTTAGAGGTTCTAAGGAAAATCGAAGGTGGGAAAGAAGACAAGGATGCATGAGAGACAGAGATAGTGGTAGCTGTGAAGTTTCAAAGAATAAAGCAGATATAGAAGCATGAATAGTGACTTCAATAAGCTTTGGTCAGGTAAAGTTGTTCAAGTCAGCATCTTCAAAAAACAACATGATGGAGAAATGGAGAAGTTGGTCAGGCAAAGTTGTTTAGCGTTTAATCTCTAAGTTTGTCTATAATTCATGGTCCCTCGTCCAAGTTTTGCTGCCTTTGAAGGATCATTGCATGTTAATCCTCATCCTTATCCATTCAAGTCAAGAAATATCTCATCCACATACTCCTCCGGTCCTAATTATAAGACCCAATTGATTTATTTGAGGAGATTAAAGAAGCAAGTTAAGTTGGTTATTTATAATAAATAAATGTTGTTATTCCTAAAATATCCTTGCTAATTAAGTATATTGGCTAAAACTATCATTATTAGAAGGATTATCTTGGAAAAAAATGCATAAATATAAGATACAAAATGGATTGGGTCTTATAATTAGGACCAAATAAAAAGTCAAATTGGGTCTTATAATAAGAACCGGAGGAGTATATCACTATCTGATAAATATTCATATCAAACATGAAGATATTACAAAATTTTAATATTCAGGCTACTGTCCATGTTTTTTAATTCACAAGTTTCAATTAACTTCTTTAATTGTTTTGATTTGAAATATAGTCTGCCAAAATGTTACCGTATCTTTCTTATAGCTATGCACATAAAATTTATGTGGTGTTTGATTCACTAAAGTTCACAGGAGTAGGTATTTATTAAAAAAAAAAAAAGAGAAATGAAGGAATTTTAATAATTTCTCCAAATCTCACCAATTCGGAAGAAAGAGTTGAAAGGGAGGGTTTAGCGAGGAGGTGCCTCCTAACTCTCCTCCATTTGTCCAATCAAATGTGGAGAGGGAAATTCCCCCCCCCCCCCCCTTTCTCCCTCCAACCTAATAGACTGTCAAAGTCTTCTTTCATCTCATCAGAATGACGTACACATAGGAAAGTCTTTTAAATTCTACTTCCTTCTTTTTTATAAAAAAACAACTACTACTTTTCCTTGTTCTGATTCATAAGTAATTAGACGTCATACCCAGTGCAATTACTCATAAGTAGAGAACAATAATGAGATGGGACATTGACATGTCAAAATATTTTAATGTTCATATTTCATAAAAAAAATGTTTTGGAATGGAAAATATTATTTATGAACTTTTGAAATAAAGTATTGATACAGAATTAAAAGAAAAGAGAATAGTTCTTTAACAGAGCTTCATATAAACTTTTAAAATATACCAACTATATTTATTGCACTCTCCCGTCTGATTCACAGGAGGTGCATATGCTTGGATGTATAATTTTAATCATCCAAACTTAAAACGATATTGCTTTTCAAATTTTTGGTTCTGTTTTAATTAAAGAAAATTTCATTTTTCCTCCATCCGAAAACTTCATTTGTTAATATGTATTGTAAAAACTATAATTTTTCTTATTATAAGAGTTATCAATGATTTATCTACACAGTAAAATATAGGATGGAAGTTATTTAAAACAGGACCAAAGTGTCTAATGCTAACTATTGTAATGCAAGTTTCACTTTGGATAATAAGGCATATGATAATTTAAAAAAAAAAAACACACATTTGAAGTAAACACCTTTCATGCGGTACACCTAATTAGTAAAAAAATAAGAGTGGATGATATAGTGTAAATAGGAAATTATTTTTAGGCATGCATTTCTCCTCCTTAATGCCCACCCCACCCGGCAACCCCCCACCCAAAAAAAAGGAATTTCTTTGTAGGTTGTAGCTATTTATTTTGAAAAAAATGTTAACAATTATGTAGCAGTAAAATTTTAGGTATATTCCAAGGTGAAAAAAATTTCAAGTTCCAAGGTCAAAAAAAATTTTAAGTATATTTAATCTATTTCTTTTATGAATAAGTTTATAGATTTTATTTTAGGTGATAAACTGACAATCCATCTTACTACTTTATACTTATTAGTTCAATTAATAACTAACAATTAATAAATAGAAAAAAAACCGAGTAGTTCCATTAATTTGTGAATAAATATTGGCGAGGAAATTTCCGGAAGCTTGAATAATCACAGTCTTTGTTTTATTTTTTTGGAAGAAAAATTAATAGTTATTTGTCCATTAACAATTATTAATAATTAATAGAAAAAAATCATATAGTAATCATAACACATTTAAACTTACGAGAGTATTTCATGGGGAAGCCATTTTCATGGTCTTTTAGATGTACCAACCAAACATTTCTCCCAATTCCATCTCCATACTCTTAAATTCTATCATGCCAATAGTTCTTTGAATTATTCCACAAAGTGATCAACAATTTTTTTCATTTTTCAAGATATTGAGAAGGGAGTTCTCTAAATTATTCAACAAAATGATTTATGGTCTTTTCACTTTTTAAGATATTAAAAAGCGTGCAAGCTTACGTAATTAGTTTATAGTTTTCTAAATTATTTCACAAAATAATTCATGGTCTTTTCACTTTTTAAGATAGTCTTTTTCAAGGTGATTTTTAAATTTCAAAATTTAATGTTAGATAATTATGAGAAATAAAATTTAGTAAAACAATCTAGATCTTATAATATAACTTTTATTATGGAGTTTCCATATTGATTAATTGATCATAAAAAAGATACGTGAATAGAGATTCTCTGACTTTATTTTATTTTATATATTAATATAAAATAGATATTTTCATATTATATTTCAGCAATTAATAATTATTAATTGAAGTATTATAGTATTAGATTATTATACTTGATAGACTGAGAAGAAAAAAGATTTCAATAACAAATCATATTAAAACATTGGTTATATAATCCCTCCACACAAAAAATCTACAATGTATTTTTCGGATAGGCATGATTAAGTTGTGCTGTGAATATCACAACCCTGAACATTAATCTTTTGCAGAGAAATGGAAGGCCAGCAGCCCCGTACGCATTGAACCCACACAGGAGCAAACAAGAAACGTAAATAACTACCCTCACTACCTCCCAAAAAAAAAAAAAAGCTAAACAACAAAACATGAATTCTGACCCCTAAACTTCGGGAAAAAATTTTGACAAAAACAAAGACTAAAATTGTTACTTCATCTGAAATTTGAGTTAAATAAATATTCTTTTAGTCCAATTAATAAGACAATTCTAACATGTTTTACGTAGACCTAAAAACATCTTAAACTGTAATAACTCTATATTAAAATATAACAACTTATCAACTTTACTCCTATTTAATATATATATTTTTTTAAAAAAATAAATATCTATACTATAATAAATAAGGATAAAATAGTACATTCATACTAAAAATTTAATGAAGTGACTTATAAATAGGTCCCAAAAAAATTATTTTTCTCTACCTTATAAATAGGAGCAGAGAAATAAGTAGTTATATTCATAATATATTAATAATGGTGGAAAACTAATAAAAAAATTCAAAAAGAAGTAAACAAATATAGTATGTTAAGTTGCAATTAAGATACACCAGGCTGCATGTTTAATTTCGATATGCGTATAGGGGCTATCAGTAATTTTTTATTATCTCTGTATGTAGCTTTTAATTTTGAAGTAAGGAAGGAAACAAAAGGCTTTATTAAATGCTAATAACATTTCTGACTAATAAAGTTTATTAAAAACTTCTATTACAATTTTCACAGCAAGAAGTTACGAGATGTGGCATCTTGATATATATATCCTTCAGATATTTTTAGCACACCTAATAATAATTTATATAATTCAAAAATGAGACTCTAAACTATTTGATTAATTCCTCGTGTTAAAATGTAAAATATGTAATACACTATAAAGTTATGATATTCAGTACACTTAGTTCGCCAACGATACCTCAGTTATTACTTAAAATAATTTTTCTCCACCAAGCATTTATTATTTCTTTCCACTTATTCTCATATTAAATATACAATACATTGATTGTAAAACATAATCTATTTCCTCTTATTCATTTATTATCTCTTTCATTAAGAAATCAGTTATAAAAAAAAATTTCATTATTTACTGTGCCCTCAATGGAAAAAAAATTTTTAAAAAATAAAATAGATATTATATGATTTCAATAAAATAGATATTATATCATTTCACTGTACATTAATTCAAACAACAAATTAAAGGAATTGACTGTCTGTTAGAAATTATCAATTTGGGGGGACTATGAAAGGTCAAAACCTCATTTATCATTTAACATTCACATCTTCCAAAATGCCACTTGAATGCTTTGAAAATTTCAAGAGAAGGATATTATCTGCAGATTAAACCAAAAAGTCATTGCAACCGAGAAAAGAATTTATCTAGTTAGACTTAATCTAAACAGTATTTAATATATTTTACTAGGAATATCTTATTTAATATATTTTGTTATAAATTAGTTTAGAGTGAAATCTATGACAAAAAAAAAAATAGTGTGAAGTCAAAATAGTTGTTCTGATATTTTTGCCTCTCATGCGGATGGTTTGTTAAGAAGTATTTTGTGGTTTCATTTATTTATTCTTATATTTGCTCGATTATTTCTTTATGCTATGTTTTCTTTTAAAAATCTTAAGAAGGTTCTACTTCAATCTCTTTTTTTTTAAATTTTGCATCCACCTATCTAATAGATAATCTTTAGAAATAAAAAAAATGGACTTCTTTGAATTCTATGCAATAAAATTAGAGAATATCTATTTTGATTTTAAAAAAAATTCCCCGAATTATATGATTGAGACACATTAAAATGGAGTATAAGTCCCAAAAATTCAAATAAAAAAATTGAAAAAATTATAATTATAGGGAGGGGTCAAACATCTAAAAACATCTTATTCTTACGTTGTAAAACTGAAAAAATATCAAGTATCCCAGCGTGCACCATTCCTCGTTGCTCGCCTTCAAAGCGATGATAACAATGCCATCTCACTTATACGATCTAAAACTACTAGGCTCCACCAGCTCGGATCAGAAGCTTCAGCCATTCGAACACTAGAAAATGTGAAATTATGTTGCCAATTTGCTCTATCATGAAACTCCACAGTGCAGCGATACTAGCCTGGCTGAACAGATTCCATGACTTTGACAACAATGGCATCGATGCCAGGAACATTACCAACATCTTGCTGGTTCCAAACCTACCACAAGAAAATTAATCAGTCTTAAAAACAAAAACTATTTAACACGTTTTCGCAGGAACACAAATAAACACCTAAAAGTGAAAGAACTCATTACCTACCTACCACCACGATGATGAAACTCAAAGACCTCAACCACGTTCCACAAAGCCAAATAGTGTCATCATACACACGCACAAGAAATACAGGCATAGAGATATGTATCACAGTATCCTGACCTCATGGATGCCAAAGAAATCTCCATAGAGCAATCTATTCTTATAGACAACCCTTTGCAGCAAAGAAAAAAGATAACAACCAACACCAAACAACTAAAACAAAAACAACAGCACAAAAGCCCCCCAATAACTCTATATATATGAGATCACCAATCCAAGAAAGACCCACTCTCCCAAAAGATAGGAAAAAGGAAAGACCGACAATAAATGAAGATAAAACTATCGATGCAAATGTATGTACCTAGATTGAAAAAAGAGGCTTATATCAACAACTAACAGCAAATAAGATGCAAAAAAAACACTGCCCAAGACCACTATGTGGACCAATCACAAAATCGCTACAAGGTTTATAAGATATATAGATAGATAGATAGATAGATATTTGTGAGAATTTCAAATTTTCTTGGCTAGTTTCCTATTTTGTCCATATTAATTACTTATTTTAATACTTAGTATATCCATTAGGGTTAATATAATTTTTTATCCTTGAAATTCAGATCCATTTTGGTTTTAATCCCTCAAATTTTAAACCGGTGGTTTTAGTCTTTGAAATTTAGTCCGTCTTAAAACATTAGTTCCTAAAAATATAATGGTATTAAGATCTGCCAAACTGTCATAAATAATGTTAAAGTGATGATGTGAAATCATAAGATTGTGTGTAAATGGATCTTGTGTGGATAACAGATTATACAAGGAGGTGAATTCATAGAATGTAATGCAAGAAATAGCTCCTCAAACAAACAAGAAGAAGAAAAAAAGGGTCAAACAACTATGTTTTGAGAACTTGTTATTTGTTTTTTCTTTCTATTATCCACACAAAATCTAGCTAGGTATCATCTAATGAATCCACACCATTACTTAATGTTATTTTTGATACTTCAGCAGATTTTAACATCGTCACACCTCTAGCAGCTAACGTTTTAAGACAAATTGAATTTCATGGACTAACACTATAGTTTTAAAATTTGAGAAACCAAAACCAAAATAGTCTCAAATCTTAAAAGCCAAAATTATATTAACTCTATTTATTATCCTATTTTTCAAGCCATCATCGATCTCTATCACACATTCTCTTTCTTTCATAATTCTCTTTATTTTAATCATTTTTTCATTCTTTCTTTTATATTATCTCTCCCTTATAAATAAGAGTATTTTTGACAGAAAAACTCATAATTTTTACATATTTATTGCATTTAGTCAATTTTAACTAACTTTGATTTCATCAAGTGTTTGTTATAAAAAAAAATGGAAGGAGGGAGTATTTATATGTATCACCACATAATATCATATATATAAATTATTATCATCTTGTTAGATTATTCATTTTATTTTTGCCATTGTGTGCACTCCAAGGTGGAGGGCAAAGACCAAGAACCCATTATTGGCAGTATCCTCAAGCCTTGCTGACATGACATTTGAGGAAGCCGAGGAGAAAAAGGGTAGGAATGCGACTTAATGGAAAATTTTTGTTGTTTGATATTTCAATTTATACAAAATAAAAACCTATAAATAAAAATAATTTAATTTATCCCTCATATTTTTCACACAAAAAAGTTAGAATATAATATATATGCTAAAATATACAAAATCCTCGTAAACTTTTGGACTTTGATGAACTGCATATAATCCCATAATATTTCAATATTTAAATTTAACCTCCATAAAGTGTTACTAGTAATTTTTAAACTGAACTCATTAAAATCTTCCAGTTATGCCGCCAGTTTGTTAATTTTTTGTTGTTTGTAATACATGAAACCTTCATTAATCATTTTATTAACAAGTATTTTAGTACAATTGTATTTGAGAACTTCCTTCTTCATGAAAATGGGAAGGCCGCATTTTGGTGCTGAGTTATGGAAATAGCGAAGAAAATGAACATCCTAACAGAGAAAGAGAAGGAGAAGGAGGTAGGGAAAGGAAGAAAGGTGCCAGAAATAACAATCTGGGTATGAACGTTCAAGGGAGTGCCTGCCCAATCGATAAAAACGCGTTTTGAATATTCTAAAATCTTCAGAACCCCGTCAACATCAGATGCATATTTTTTCTCCCAACTTGTCTTCTTTTTCTTCATTGGACTCCAATCATCCAATCAAGTTCTTAACGTCTTCGACCATGCATTAAGCACAGACGCGTCAACATTTCTGTGCAGACAATGCCCCTGGTGATTGCTCCAAAAAAGGAGTAAAATTTAATAATACTTAAGTTGTGATGATGAATACCTATACTAGGGTATTTTCAGAATCATTAGTGGTAAATATATAACAAAATTAGACGGTTGCCGTGGATAAAACTCGGAGGTTCGGTTTCTGGTCTTTTTGCCGTTGGGTGAACTTCATGGCGGAGGGAAAAGACCTTGACTACTCAGAGTCAAAGTCATACCAACATGACATTTGAGGAAGCTGAGAAGGAATGGGTTGCCCCTAACCCTTATTTTCCAGGCCACCTTTCCAAGTCTTGGTCTAAGTCAATGTCCAAGTCAACCGACGTAGTAAGCACTCGGATTCATTCGACCATTATTAACACAAAGGGTAAGCCAAGGAGGTCGTCTGTGTCATGAGAATCCGCAGGCTTCGGCAGCCAAAAAGCATGAAATTTAGTATGGTTACTCCCGATTCTGTGCTTCCTTTGCTTTGTGTGTGTTGTTTACTTCTTCCTTTCTCAGTTGCATGTCCACTAGGGCCTCGTTCCTGTGAAGGTCTTCCGGATATTTACTTCCCCTTCTTCGACAACACAACGGACTCATCATGTGGTTTACTACCCATAACAGGCTGTGATGATCAACACAAACCCAAACAGATCCGATTGGGAGAAGAATGGTTCGATGTTGTGGAACTTATCGACCAGAGGGCTGGCGAAAATGAAATCATCGTTCAGTCCCGCAAGTTTCCAAAGGGCTGGAGATCCAATCCTTGTAGCGTCTTGGATTACACAGTCCCTCTTCCTAAGCCCTCTCCTGCGCTGTTTTTCTCTTTCGAAAACGTGGTTTCCCTTCTCAAATGCAACGACCCTCTCCGCAACAACAGAGCCTTCGATTTCGTCTCGGGCCAAAAATGTTCTGATCACTACATTTACTATGCTCCCGAACAACCTGAGTGGCCCAAGCCTTTCAGAGAATGTTCTCTTATCCATCTTCCATTAGAACCGCAATCTCCTGGCTCAACCAACATATCCTTGTCCGATACAATCCATTTACAAGTACATGTATCTCTGTCTTGTTTTCTCTGCATTTCCGGAGGAGGGCAATGTCTACCTAATGGCACATGCAGGGCCCATGGTAAGCACCCTGATTTATGATCATTCAGATGACTTCATTTGTCTTTGGGTTCCTTGAAATCTTTTTTTTTTTTTTTCAATCTCTTCCTTGATGATGACAGGGCACAATAAAGTCGATTCCAAGTCTATAACAATAGGTAATGTTTTCCAATGTTTACCTCAAGAGACAAGAATAGTCTCACCGCTTTTCATTCATGCCAGAGCACTATTGCTTGTTAATGAGTTTTATGAGTATTCCAAGTTATCAAACGGCTATAATTCAAATGATTTTGTAAATTTTGCTTATAATAGATAAAATTTCTTATATATCTTGTAGTAGTTTGTGAGCGTTTGTGTTGATGAGAGGTCACATTCCAAGCACATAAATTTTTATATTAATTGTTCAAAAATCGATTAAAATTTCGACGCTTTTCTTCCTGTAGGTGTTCCTTTTGCAAGTGCTGTCGTGATTGTAATTAGCTTCATTGCTATTCTATTGTGGAATAAACGAAGATACAAGTCTCTAGGCTCAAAAAATAAGTCAAGAAGCACTCAATCTGATAATACTCACTCAGATGCAATCCTAGAAAGTAGAGATATCTACTTTCGTGTCCCTGTCTTCTCCTATGAGGAACTCGAAGAAATAACAGACAAATTTAATGGATCAAGAGAACTTGGAAGAGGAGGCTTCGGAACTGTTTACTATGGTACGTAATCCACTTCAAAAAAATGCCATATTCTCTTAGAATGCATGTTGACAGTTTCTACTGTGAGAAATTTTCATTCTTCAAAGTTGAAATTTGAAGGCCAATCTTATTGTATTTGGTGAGATGCATTATTATTGACTTATGTTAATTTAGATATTGATGAACAAAATAATGTGTTTGTTTGATTTTGAGCAACTAGGAAAGCTTAAAGATGGACGAGAAGTTGCTGTTAAGCGCTTATTTGAGCGCAACTCGACATGTGTACAGCAATTCATGAATGAAGTTAAGATCCTCACACGCTTGCGCCACAGAAACCTTGTGTCGCTCTATGGCTACACTTCGCATGCCAGTCATGAACTGTTGCTGGTTTATGAATACATTCCAAATGGAACTCTTGGTTGTCATCTCCATGGAAATCTAGCAAAATCTAGTTCATTGCCATGGTCTGCGAGGATGAGGATTGCCCTAGAGACAGCAAATGCATTGTCCTATCTCCATGCTTGTGGCATCATTCACCGTGATGTCAAATCTAGCAACCTTCTTGTTGATCACCATTTTTGTGTCAAGGTTGTTGACTTTGGTATTTCCAGGTTGTTTCCTAAGTTTGTATCTCATGTCTCCACACCTCCAGCTGGAACGATAGGTTATTTGGATCCAGAATATCATCAATTCTACCAGCTTACTGAAAAGAGTGATGTTTATAGTTTTGGTGTTGTGCTCATTGAGCTAATATCTTCTAAGCCAGCTATCATTGATACAAGGGACAATGATAAGATTAGTTTGGCAAATATGGCAGTTAAGAAGATTCAAAGAAAAGCGTTTAATGAGTTGATAGATCCTTCCCTTGGGTTTGAGACAGATGACAAGGTTAAAGAGATGATAATCTCAGTGGCAAACTTAGCTTTTCAGTGCCTACAAAGGGATGGAGAGCTAAGACCTTCCATGGATAAAATAATGGGGTTTCTGCTGAAAATTCAAAACGGGGAGGATGATTATCTTAAGCACCTAGAGTTTCATTGTTCTAGGTTTCCAAATTGGGAGATCCATACATCTCTCCCAACCTCAGCACTTTTGGATGGATCAGTTGGATCATTGAACAATTCAATGCCACAATGCCCTCCCCATACAATATGATCACTATTGGGAAAGTAGTTTTTACCGTACCTTAATGTCATAACATATCCATTTGATTCTCTTGAAAGGATAATATTGTGAGCATTCATCCTCAATTGAGGATGAGTTAGTCTATCATCTATTTGTACTAATACTCATATGACAAGGAAAATCCTTGTCATCATGTAAACATCTAAGGAAAACCCTCACTCAGAGAGAAAAAGTTTTCATGTACGAGAGACTTTGATTGTTTCAAGCAATGACTAGATTGAAGGTTTTATCTAGTTGTGGGGAATTAAGGGTTGCAATTCATTCCCCATGGAACACGCAACACGAGTCCGAGCTCTCTATTGACAAGAACCAGCGCCCATTATATTCCATTTTAGTTATTATATGTCTTACGTAGCAGTTGTATGCAGTTATTTCCTTTTCTGTCTTTTAAGTTTATCCACGCTAGGAGTTATCTGTTAGTTATTGTGGGTTGTGTTAGGCTATATAAGCCTAATATGTAAGAACTATCACTGAGAAATGAAGTACTCTTCAGTAACCACTCCTTCTCTCATCTAGAATTATTGTAGATTCTAGTTCTAGATATTTTCTCTTCACCTATCTCTCTTTTTTTTCCTAAATTTCTTTTCCGTCCACTTCTGTCCTAACAGACACTGCACTTGACTTGGCTGAAGACCAAGACCAACAACATGAATGACACCCGTGTCCTTCTTGATATCCACATAATGTGCCTTGCACACTCTCTCAAGTCTTAACAATGCTAATGTTTGGTCTTAATTAAGCGATTATGCTCACACAGTTGACAATATATACCGTCTAACAGGCAAGATTACGTTATTCAAAATCACTAAAGATATAACCAGCCATGACAATATTATAAATTAAATTGTCAAATAATCAATGGTAAAAGTGTGAAACTAATAAGGTTTGATAAAACGTATTGTGGACGTGGAACAAATTAGAACTTTAGGAATCATTAGGTTGCACATTGTGTAAGATAACATCGATGGAAGAAGAGAGAGATTTGGGTGGATAAATTGTTTTACTTGGTGAATATGCAAACTATAGAATGATAAAATTATTTTGTTGGATTATCTTACCACCCATGTGTTAAAAGAACTCTCTCCACGGCCGCCAATAAGAATTCCAACGGCTATTGATTAGAGAATTATTGGGAAATGAGTGATCTGAAAATGAATGGCTAGCTACTTCAGTATAAGGGACAATAAATTTAATTGTATGAAATGACAAAAAACTAAAGTCCAAGTTGTGGCAACTACTCTTTCCATCCCTTTACGTACGGACGCTGGCGGGGGGGGGAGCTTTTTGATTTGACATAAGATACTAAGGTAATTTAACACCCAAAAAAAATTAGAATAGTTCCTAAAGATATCATACAAATTAAGTCATTTTGCAAGATCATTTTGAAATTGAAATTTATTTATTTCAATTGTTCTTATTATATTTCTTTCTCCCTTGTATAAATGGGGTAACAAGTGGCTAGTTCATCTTCTTAATTGGTCTTGATCTTTTAGCCAAGTCAACTTTCAAGCAAGTTATTACTTTTTCGATCCTCAATATATGACATAATTATTAAATTGATTTTGCTCTTAAATATAAGAACTATTTTTTATTTTTATCAACTTTTTCTAAATTATCACCATGGATACTCTCTCAACCATAATTAAGTAAAAAAAAAAAAGGGAGGATATGAAAAAATATAATTATGATGTTTTAGGAAAAATATGTCATATTTCTTATACTTAACTAACTTATATAAATTTCTCAATCTAATTAAATTAGTTAAATAGATCTTATATTAAGGATAGGAAGAGTGGTTGAAAAACAATCATATATAGCCTAAGAGACTGAACTTGTTCTCTGCTCTTGGAGAGTGCCCCCTCTTCTTTGACTGTAGGAATCTGGGCAGGCTCCGGTTCCCTTTAATCACTCCACAACACAAAGCCTGTGGAATGTTGCCAATTCATGGCTATGAACACCCCAACACTGAAAAATACTGTGCTCCTTGGAAAAAGGAAGTTTCAAGTGACGAGAATAGACATGTCTAAAACTGTAGTTTTCGTTAGAGATAGAGATTTACAGAAGCGTTAATTTGGTAAATAATAGCTGTGATGCCTTGTGCTGCAATATTACTCGCCCTCTAGCTCACCCTATGGTTCCCTTCATATCCCAAATATAACAATGTACAAATGTAACAGTTCGCTCAATTAAGAGTAAGAATGAGACCATCTTCCTCCGAATGCAAGATGATGATGATCCTCCATCTTCTTTGGCAGCATGTCCAAGGGTTCAGGTTCCAGTGAACACAATGGCTCTCTCTCCTGATCCCTTTACATTCATAGCCTCTCAATTCTCCGTTAACTTTCAACTTTCTCACGACTGTGGCTCCTGTCTTCTAAACAAAGGCTTGTCGCTAATTTTAATTACAAAATTTTTAACGACAAAATTAATGATGAAAAATTTTCGTCACTAAATTATTTGTCACAGAAGTTTTTGTTACTAATTTCGTCACTAATTCTATTCTGTTGCAACTCTGCTACTGCCACTAATTTTAAATTTAATTATTTTAGATTATAATCTTACAACCATTTATATAATAGCATAATTAAGAATATAATGATTTAAATATATTTTTAATTGTAAAATAAATCGATATATTTGTGGAGTTGTATTAATGAAGGCATTGTCATCATTCATGTCATCATTAGGTACATACTGAGAATAGGTAAACAGTTTCTAAGAAAACTTATTTATATTTCATTAAAATCAATTCCTCCTGTTTATTAATAATAATTAAAAAAATATAATAAGATATTCATAAATTTTTTATATGAATTGATATATAAGAAAAAATAATTTTATCATATGTATATTATATTGAAAGATGTAATATATCATAGAAATTCAAAAGCCGAAAAATAAATTTATATGAACACTTTAATTTATAATTATAAATCAAACTAATAATCTAATATTGAAGTGAATTTTGAATTTTAATCATTAAAAAATAAAATCTAATCATAATATAATTAATACCCATGATATAAATTGATTTTAGTCTTCAATGCAAAACAAATAATATATACAAAGAATTTTAAGAAAATAAATTATATAAGATATATATATAAGTAGGAAAATATTGTTTATCATAATCCATTCAAATAATTTAATTTTTATATAGAATAATTTATTATATTTTATTATAGGAGCTATTTTTTTAATAACAAGATTTTTTTACTAATTATAAATGGTTTCATCACGTAAATGAAACACATATAGACAATATAATATAATGTAATATAATATATATATATAAAATTAAATTATATATCTTATCAATGTTAATTAAAAATAAATTTAAAAAATATATTTATGAAAAAATTATTTGTGATTTAAAATTCAAAATCAGTGTTATTGAAAATTAAAATTATATTAAAATTATTTTTAAAAAATGAAAATTATAAAATAAATAGTAAAATAAATGTTTAAAAATTTTTCATTAAAAATAATTATGATTAAAATTATCATATAGTTTATTTTTATTTTTTAGTAATATATATGTTTGGCAAAAAAATAATATATATTTATATATAATTTTTTGTGTGGTTTCTATATTCTCTGACACATTCATGGCTTGTGCGGGCTCAGCAGCACCGGAGGATTTTATTGTTCCAAATTCAAAGGTATGCCTAACAAGTAACATGTTAAATTTACTCAATATTCTTTAGTTTTTAGAAGCTCAAATGCACGCTTGTCAATTACTCCCGCCATCCCTTTACTCAATATTTTTTTTTTTTTGGTATAAAGTGTCCCCATTTACTTTGAACTTAAGATTAATTTTTGTGAGACTGGAAACGTTATAGTTAAAACCTTATCAACAAATATACTTTTTAAAATTTAAACTTGTCTTAATTACCTTACGGTTTTGTTTTTCTAAGTACAGTCATAGCTACTCAGAAAACACATCTATGAGGGAGAGATATCCGCACCTTTTGAAAATATGCTTAGTTTTCCTCTCCAGCTTATATCAGACTTCACATAAAAAAAAAGTACACAAGTTGAAATTTATTGCCGAAAGATAATAAGTGATATATTTAATGGGGAGTAAAAGTAAAAAAAAAATTGTTTAAAATTTCAAACAAAAATGATTTTTTTTATATTTAGGAATAACACTATGAAAAAAACGTTTCTCATAAAAGGAGACGAGGGAGTATGAAATCAGCTCTGCATTTTTTTCTTTCTGTTTTTTTTGTGAATCTAATCATATAAACTCCGATACTAATTTGACCATTTCATAATTGCTTCTGTTTGTCTTAGCTGAGGTAAACGACGAAACCGCGACAGAAGATTAAAATAAAAGATGGAAATGGAAGGTGGGATTGATAATAATATGTAACTTTACTTCACTCGTCCTCATTTATTGCGCTATCTCCTTTTTCCCACATTATTATTCAGATCCTATATAATAATAATTATTTATATTATTAACATACATAAAGATGGCAAATTCTGTTTTATTTTTATATTTTTCATTTGCATGAGTAGTACAATAATTTATAAGCTAAACTAACCTTTTGTTTATATTTGAACATAACTGTAAATGTAATTCTAAAATAAATAAAGTTGGTGCTTATTTCTATCGTGTAACCAAAAAAAAAAATCTTACGAAGCATTGCACTAGAAATAAAAAAAAAAAAGAACTATTCATGCTTTCGCATCATCTAAACACAATTATATTTTGTGAAATTATCATTCAAAACATAAATCTATTTCTATACCACGTCATTCATTTCTTTTTATAATGAATAATCTTTCTCATATTGGTGTTTTTAAATATAAGAAACAAAAATTTGTGTCTGAAATTTTAAATTTGTCTTTCAATTTTTACCCTGATTAAATATATGTCATTTATTATCCCTTCATAATAAATTTCTACTTATTAATTCTTTGATCCTATTTATAATGCACTTTCAGTATTTTTCACACAGACAAAAAAAACCTTAAAATACATTAACTCTCCATTAAAATATAATAATTTTTCAACTTTATCCATATTTAATATATACATCTTTAAAAAAAGATAACTATGTACATTATAATAAATGAAAGAAAAAATAATACATTCATGATGAAAATTTAATAAAATGACTTATAAATAAAACAAAAAAAAAACTTCTCTCTGGCCTATAAATAGGACCAGAGGAGTATCTCTTATGGGTACTATGTATAAATAATGTTATAATTGAATATGTGTGTCCATCTTACATATTTACTATTTTTAATTAAATTTAATTAATATTTTGAACCACGTGATTTTAGTAATTTTTTCTTCTAAAAGGAAATAGAAGGAGTATTTTTTTTTTGTAGAAACATCAAATTAATATTCACTTAATATATAACTTTTATTCATTTTTATGATTTGTTAGTTCTTTTTTTTTTTTCTTGAGAACGTTGTCTTAATTAATTTCCCCATTTGAGGTTAATTAATTTCCCCACTTGACTTATCGGTTCAAGTCCTTAGTCCCTTTCCTTCAACCACAAGTCAAATAAAGACGCTTCAGCATCACTGGCTAGATAATGCCTGTTGATTGCCTCATAAATAAGTGAAAGATGTAAAATTTAATTATACTCCTTTGATACTTGACATAGGACCTAATTAATTAATTTGAATAAATTTAAAGATATTATTTAGGTTAGTTAATATGATATGCTTTTTTAAAATACCATAATCATCTTTCTTAATTCCCTCTTTCTCTCTTCTACTTTATTATTGTTGAGGGAATATCAATAGAATTATTTTGAAAAAAATTCACAAACATGTGAAATATATCTTATATATAGAACTAACATCAACTCTCAAATTAGGTCTTATATCACTACAAAAAAATAGCTTATTAATGATGGAAAATTATTTCTTCACTAATTTCCAATGGATTACTGGTGGAAATCCTGCTGCTAAATTAAGCGATAGATTAGTGATGAAAAAATTTCATCACTAATATTACACTACAAAAAAACAGGGCATTAGTAACAAAATTTAGCCACAGAATTTCATTTCGTCGTTAATCCTTCACAAATTCTGTCACTAAAATTAGTGGCAATATTTAGTGATAGAAAATTTTCATCGCTAAATTAGTGAAGGATTAGTAACGGAATTTTATTCCGTCACTAAATTAGAGACGATTAGTGACAAAATTTTATTCCATCACTAAATTCTGTCACAAATCCGTCACTAATTCTGTTTTAAATGATTAGTCATCACCAATCTGTCACTAACTCTCATTTTGTGACAGAAATTAGTGACAGAATTTTTCCGTCACTAATTTCTGTCACAATTCTATCACTAATCCGTAGCAAAAAAAATAAATATATGATAATTATTTTTTAAACTTATTATTAAAATAAAAATATAATATATCATAATTTTTAAATAATATATTATATAAAAATTTAAAAATACAAATATTATAAAAGAAAATAAAAATAAAAATATAAAATATACTTATTATTTTGTTAAATACCTAAATAAAAATATGAATTATTAGAAATTTTTTACTACAACATAAAAATTAAATTCAAATAAATAATAATATATTAAACTATATAATATATATTAAATTATGTATATAATATTTATTATATATATTTGTATTTGTTATTAGAAATACTATATATATATATTTATTTTTGTATAAAAATTTTATAGGTGCTTTTCAACTCAACTGGCAAAGGCTTCAGCACGTGCGCAAGAGGTCACAAGTTCGAACCAACACTTCTTCACAAATTGGCTCAATTTGTGACGTGACGATGACATAGACAAGACGATGACGTGGCGGCTCATAATGATGGACACAAAGAGATGACGTGACAACATGGGGGAGAGAAATAGAAGTTGGTAAGATGGCAGCCATTGATGATGTGGCAGCTCATAGTGATGGACACGTGACGATGATGTGGATAAGAGGATGACATGGCAGTATGAGAGAGCGAGAGAAAAGAATGTGAGGTGGCAACCAGTGATGAGGTGGCAATTACAGACATGACACGTGGCGGCAATCAGTAGTTGCCATGTGGTATTTTAAATTTACAAAAAAAAAATTTAGGGACGGATTAGTGATGGAAATTTCCGTCACCAATTTGTGACGGAATTTTGCGTCATAAATCCATCACTATTTTGTAACAAAATTTTTGTGGAATGTCTCTAATTAGTGATGGAAGTTTTCTGTCACTAATTTCCGTCCCTAATCCGTCAGTAATCCGTTGCTAATTAGTGACAGAATTTTGAATTCTGTCGAATTAGTGACGAAAAAGTTTCATCACTAATTCCGTAACTAATCCGTCGCTAATTGAATTAGTGACAAAAAAATTCCATCGCTAATTCCATAACTAATCCGTCGCTAATTTTGATTAGTGAGGGAAATTCTGTCACTAAATTCCATCACAAATTTGCTTTTTTTGTAGTGTTAGCCACAGAATTTTCGTCCATTGCTAAATTTCGTTGCTAATCCGTTAGTAAATATTTAACGACGGAATTTTGTTCTTTGGAAATTTTTGTTGCTAATTTTAATTATAAAATTGTTAGTGATGAAAAAATTTCAGTCGCTAATTTCTGTCACTAAATTATTTGTCACGGAAGTTTCTGTCACTAATTCCGTCACTAATTCTATTCTGTATCAATTCTATCACTAATCCATCACTAATTTTAAATTTTATTATTTTAGATTATAATCTTATAACAATTTATATATAACATAATTAAGAATTCAATTATTTAAATATATTTTTAGTTGTAAAATAAATTGATATATTTATGGAGTTAGTTTTAATGAAGGTATCATCATGACGTCATCATTCTTATTATTATTAGATACATACTGAGAATAGAAAGACAATTTCTTAAAAAACTTGTTTATATTTCATTAAAATCAACTCCTTTTGATTATTAATAATAATTTAAAAAATATAATAAGAATATTAATAACTTTCTTATACAAACTGATATAAGAAAGAAATAATTTTATCATATATACAATATATTGAAAGATGTAATATACAATAAAAATTCAAAATCAAAAAATAAATTTATACGAACACCTAAATTTATGGCTATAAATTAAACTAATATTGAAGTGAATTTTGAATTTCAATAATTAAACAATAAAATTTAATCATGCTATAATTAATACTCATGATATAGATTGATTTTGGGCTTCAATGCAACAACAAATAATATATACAAAGAATTTTAAGAAAATAAAATATATAGGATACATATATAAGTAGGAGAAATTTTTCATTAAAATAGTCACGATTACTATTATTATATTTTTTATTTTTATTTTTAATAATATATATAATTATTTGTGTTAAAAATATTATATAGATTTAATTTTTTCTAATAAGTCAACAGGTTCATTGTAGTTTAATTTCATTGTATCTCAACTATTAAAGCCATGTGGGTGCATAGACGAGGTCTCAAATTCGAGCCATAGAGAAGTCATTTTGAAGAGGAATTATAGGGTGAGGACACATGGTGACATAAATAAAGGTGACATGTGAGATAGCAACATGTGACAGGCAAAGATGAGGTGACAACGACATATGGAGGTAAGGTGGCAACAATAAGTGGAGCTGGCCAGCAATCATCGCAGATGATGAGATGGCAACTAGTGGAGGCGTCACGTGACGTTTAAAATTTTTTTTCAAAAATTAGATTAGCGACAGAATTTTCTGATGCTAATTAGCAACGGAATTGAAATTCCATCACTAATCCAATTAGTGACAAAATAACTAGTGAATGAACAAATTTCGTCACTAATCTTTTATTAATTCCACCGGTAATCACGTGTTTTTTTTAGTGTATTAAGTACCAAAGGAAACTATTTAACTAGTTGACCCTGATGATGAATACCCGGTATTTTTAAAATCACTATTGGTAATTAATAAAATTAGGTAGATAAAACTTGGAGTTTCTGTTATTGTGTATTTCTGTCATTGGGGGAACTTGAAGGTGGGGCAAAGACCTTGGACTATTCCAAAGTCTTGCTAATATGACATTCGAGGAAACAGAGTATAGAAATGGGTTAGCCCTGACCCTTATTTTCCAGTCCACTTTTCCAAGTCTTGTTCTTACTCATTGTCCAAGTCAACAAACATATAGTAATTAAGCACACAGATTCATTAAACCATTATTAGCGCAAAAGGTTAGCCAAAGATATTGTTTGTGTGATTGTGTCATGAAAATCCATATATTATAGTTGCCAAAAAGGAATGAAATCTCTATACAGGTACATCTGAACTTCATTTCTCTTTAGGCTTCTTGAAATCTTATTTGATGATGAAAGAGCACAAAAAGCCTTATATTAATTGATTGTGTTCGTGGATGTCATGCACTCCAAGAGTTGATTAATATATCAAAGCTCTTCCTCCTATAGGTAGTGGAAGTGTTGTCGTGATTATAGTTAGCTTGACTGCTATTCTATTGTGGAGCAAACGGAGATACAAGTCTGTAGGCTCACAAAATAAGTCAAGAAGCACTGAATCTGATAATAATCACTCAAATGCAATCCTAGAAAGTAGAAACATCTACTTTAAGTTCCCTGTCTTCTCCTATGAGGAACTCGAAGAAGCAACAAACAAATTTGATCAATCAAGAGAACTTGAAAGTGGAGGCTTTAGAACTGTTTACTATAGGAAGCCACCTCAAAAAGCCCCTAATCTCTTAAAATATGTATTAAGAGTTTCTTCTGTCAAAAATTTTCATCTTCATAGTTGAATTTTTAAGTTATAGTATTGCATTAGGGGAGAATCCCTATTTACTTGTGTTAGTGTAGATATTGATGAACAAAGTATTGGTTTGATTTTAAACAACTAGGACAACTTAAAGACGGACGAGAAGTTGCTGTTAAGTGGCTGTTTGAATGCAACTCGTGTGTATAGCTATTCACGAATGAAGTTAAGATTCTAACAAGCTTGCGGCACAAAAACCTTGTGTCACTCTATGGCTACACTTCTAGTACCAGTCGGGAACTAATCCTAGTCTACGAGTATATTCCAAATGAAACTCTTGGCTGTCATCTCCATGGAAATCTAGCAAAACCTGATTCACTGCCATGGCCCTTGAGGATGAGGATTGCCGTAGAGACAGCAAACGCATTGTCCTATCTCCATGCTTGTGGCATCATTCACTGTGATGTCAAATCCAGCAACCTTTTTCTCGATCACCATTTTCATATCTCCACAGCTCTAGTAGGGAGCCTGGGTTGTTTGGACCCGGATATTACCAATTCTGCAAGGTTACTGAAAATTGAGCTCGTATCTTCTAAGCCAGCTATCGTTGTTAGAATGGCCAAGGATAAGATTAATTTGGCAAATATGGCAGTTAAGAAGATTCAAAGAAGGGCATTTACTGAACTAGTAGATCCTTCCCTTGGTTTTGAGTCCGATGAAAGCATTAAGGAGATGATATCTCTGTCCCAAACTTAGCTTTCCAGTGGCTACAGAAGGATGGGGAGCTAAGACCTTCCATGGATCTGCAGAAAATTGAAAATGGGAAGGATGATTATCTTAAACATCTAGAGTTTCGTGGTGCTGGGTTTTCAAACTGGATATTCAAACATCTCTCCCAACTTCAGTACTTTTGGATGCAGCTGAATCATTGAACAACTTAATGCCACAGCACCCTCCTCGTACAGTATGATCGCCACGAGAAAACTAGTTCTACTGTACCTTACTGCAAAGCATAACTAAGGAGCCAATTCAGTAGTTCCCAGTTCCACTTGATTTTCTTGAAAGAACGACACAATATTTGTTAGCATCTATCCTCAACTGAGAAAGAGCTAAGCTCTTTCTATTTGTACTACTGCTCATATGATAAGGAACACCTATCCTTGTCACGTAAACACTTCAAATATGCAATCAGTAAAACAGGTTAAGCTTTGTTTGACTGGACTGTTTAAAACCATGAAATCGAGAGTTAGGCTTAAAAAAGCAAGATTTCACAGTTAGTGGGTTTTTCACAGCCGACCATTTTAGAACCGAACATACATGATGGGCTAGCCCATTAAGGCAATTTAATTATTATTTATGTTTTGTACCATGAATGCATAGTAACTATGTTATGAGTATGTGATCTTGGTTTATTTTCTTGTTGCAAATAACATAAGTTATTTATGCTAAGGACATGCATTCTTCTAGCTAAAATGTGCTGAGCATTTTTTTTAAAAAAAAGTTAGTTATGCTTTTTACCAGCTTATTTTGGTTTGTATTCTTTATACTTCTTGTGGTCCTTATCATAAGAGGTTATCTTGAAGCATTTTTTGTCCTTTTTATAAGAGCTCATGATAGTTTAAATGAGTATTAAATATTTTTTTCCCCATATATGCCCATATTTAATAAAGGTAGTTGAAGAGCAAAAATTAATACAACGTTAGTGAGGATAATATTGGAAGCCACTTGAGTTTTATGACAAATTTAATGATTTTAGATTAAAGTATATATTTAGTCCTTTAACTTTGTAAAGAATTCTAATTTAGTCCTCTTAACTTTAAAAAGTATACATTTAGTCCTTTAACCTTAAAATTATTAACAAAGAATAATGACATTGAAATTTTAAATGTTGATAAAATATTCTCAAATACTAACATATTAAGTTTAATTTTCAAAACAATCATAATTGTTACAAAAAATTATAATTTAAGCCTAATAATTTTAGAGTTAAGGATCAAATATATGTTTTTTAAAGTTAAGGGACCAAATTAAAATATTGTATAAAGTCAAAGGATCAAATGTATACTTTGGCCATAATTTTAGTTGTTTCTAGTAGGATATGTAAATTAGCTAATAACCTCTTGTCATAAGGACAAGAGGGAGTATCGTTTTGAACAGTAGTTTAAATTAAGTGTTAATCTAATTACTCCTCCGGTCCTTATTATAAGACCCAATTTGACTTTTTATTTGGTCCTAATTATAAGACCCAATCCATTTTCTCTATTATATTTATGCATTTTTTTTTCAAGATAATCCTTCTAATAATGATAGTTTTAGCTAATATACTTAATTAGCAAGGATATTTTAGGAATAACAACACTTATTTATTATAAATAACCAACTTAACTTACTTCCTTAATCTCCTCAAATAAGTCAATTGGGTCTTATAATTAGGACCGGAGGAGTATTAAACAAATCACATTACTTATTAATTATGAATCCTATGAATAACTTTCCAACTTTCATGTAATGCATATGATTTACAAATATCACGTATTTATGTAGCATGACGTGCATCCAAGGAAGATCAACCTTCTTTGAAAGCTTTGAGAGTTGGGTGTTCTCTTTTTGGTGCATCATTAATTCAATTCATTTTCTTTTTGACATCATTTACACTCAGTTTTTCCATTTTTGGCCACTCATTCCCATTATCCTTTTGAAAACCTTATGGATCCGTTTGTTACGAAGTGTTCGGAGGGTTGGAATTAGTATTGGTATTGGTATAACTCATTTTAATATTTTTGGTATGTGACTAGAAGGCACTAAGCATTATTTGGGATTGCGCAATACCATCACCTGTCATGCTATTCAAAAATCATTCATGGATTGAACATTTTTTTTAATACCAAATTATGCCACACAGTATTTCACAAACTCCTATTTTTAATTTATTTATTATAAGGGTGTCTAAATCTTCATATAATTTATGACTAATTATAAAATAAAATTAATATAAAAATTCCCCCGTAATATTACTTTATACCAAAACGTAATTTTAAATCTTTATTCTCATTTCTACTGCCATTCCCAATCTCATTCCCAGTTCCTTTAATTTTAAGTCTGCCTAGTCATAGTAGTGTTTCTATTATGTAAGAAATTCATTCATTAAAGCATAATAAATTTATGACTTTTATTTCATAATTATTTACATTTTTCATACTCATTAGACAACTGAATTTGTAATATTGTGATTGCCAGTTTTTTCCCCCCTATATTTGACGACTATGGACACTAGTATTTGCGGAGCTAACACTAGCATTAATCACGTTCAAGAGCATGTGACGAAGCACATTCTGTTGAGGGATATACAAATTAAGGGTGTGTAATAGACAGATCGAACCGGATCAAAACCCAACTCAAAGTTTGGTTTTATTTTTTGTTAGGTTGGGTTTGACAGTTCGTGGTCTAATCCAATCCAGTAGTAAAGGCTAGACGAAACTTGATCTATGAGGCTATCTAGACCTTAATTTTTTTTTAAAAAAAAATTTCTTTATGAGAATCAAGATTTTATACTAATAAACCCAATTAAAAAAATTAAAAAATATATATAATCATATAAAAATTATCCCGAAACATTAAAACTTAATCATAAACCCATAGAAATGTCTAATAATATTAAATAACAATAAAAAAGAGCATTTAATTACAAAATATATTTAAAAAAAATCACTTCGATCAAACTAGGGTAGTCTAAGTAGCCTAACCACTTGTCCAGTCCAACCAGCTAGTCTGGTCTAATCTGACTTGCTTTTATCACATCGTTTATTTGGACTAAGCTAGCATGAGTTCGATCAGACTAGACTAGATTACTGAATTTTTGTACACCCCTCGTACATATGTGTCTCGTTCACCTTCTTGTGCTTGTTCTGACACATCCGAGTCAAAATTATTGTTTTGTTAAAAAAATAATGTGAAAATTATGAAATCGAAAAGCTGGTAATACTAGCTTTTGTGATAACTATGGTTTTTAGTGATTTCGGATTCAAAATTGATTATAGAAATATTTCGTTTTGGATTTATATATAATTGATTTTTATATAGGGAAAATTGCGGAAAAGTTCTACCTAAGAGAATTAAATGCAAAAAAAAAAGTCTCTTGAAATTAAAGGACATTAAGTACCATAAAATTTACTTGGATGCAATATTATACATAACCTTTTTAAAAGAGAAAAAGATAACAAAATTCTTCAACTTCCATAAATGTCCATTAATTTTATTTTTTTAGATCTCATTAAATATCACTTTTTCTCTCTACTCATTCTTACTTCCTCTTCCCCTTAGTATAACAGATAAATTTGAAAAAAAAAAAATTAAAGAAGTAAAACAATTACTTAAATATAGCATATAGTACCTGATCTCTCTAAAATATTTATATGCATCATTTGATTACATATTAGTTTATAAGCTAACTAAATTAATTTGGAAAAAAATGATAAATATAACATTTAAAATAATTTTTTTAATTTTTTTAATCTCTTCAAATTAGTCCATTACCTTTTATATAAAGAACTGGAGGTAGTATTTGGATGCAAGCAATGAACTTCATATCCTAGAAAAGAAATGCATACATATAACAGGCTTGGAGGTTGAGAAAACAACATAACAAAGAGAGTGTGTCTGTTGACTATGATGAGAGAAAAATGGAACAACTTGGAAGTGGAAATTAATAGAGTGAAAATATAGCATTTGGTAGGATCTAAAAAAATAAAATATTAACGGATATTTATGGGAATTGAAAATTTTTGTTAATTTTTCCTTTTTAGAAAGTTCATGTATAGTTTTACACTCAAGTAAACTTCACGGTGCCTAATTCCTAAACTTTATTGTTAAAAATATACTTCAAAACTAACTTCGTGGGCCCATTTGATAGTAAACTAATAGACATTAAAAACCTGGTGCCAAATGCCTCCTTTTAACAACTTCATGTATATTTTTGCATCCAAATAAACATTATGGTGCCCAGTGCCCCTTACAGTAAACTTTATTGTTAAAATTGTACTTTAACTCTAAAATAATTTGTCCCTCGTATTTTTCATACTTATAATGCAAAATATTTATAATATAATATGTAGGGTAAAATATACAAAATCCTCGTAAACTTTTGGACTTTGATGAACTACATATAATTATAATCCCATAATATTTCAAGACTTAAATTTAACCTCCATAAAGTTTTAATTTTTAAATTGAACTTATTAAAATCTTCTATTTGTTGTTAATTTTTTGTTGTTCGTAATACATGAAACCTTCATTAATTATTTTATTAACAAGTATTTTAGTACAATTGTATTTGTGATCCTCATGTCGTCTTGGGATCAAATTAAATTTAATCTAAAATGTAATACAGTGATGCAAAGCAAAATCATTCTTTTATTAGAGCCAAAATTAATTAGATCCTAAATTGACTAAAATCAAAATTACTATTATGGGATTTGGTTGGGTTTTTTTAAACATAAAAATTTAAAATCTATTTTGCAAATAAATAAACACAATTCTAAATCTTTTTTTTTAATTTTCTTTTATATAGAAAAAAATGAACAGGAAATGTAAGATTTAAAATGAAAGAAAATTAATTAAAAAAATAGAAAATGATAAAAATTTGGATTTTAGAAAAATATAAAAGAATGCTTCTTGAAAAATAAAAATTGGGTTATCCTTACTCAAAATAATATTAAGTAAGTAATTTTAATTAATAGATATTCTAAAACTCTAGTGACAACCACCAATTAAAAATATCATTGAAAATGATTTAGGTTATACCATTGAAAATAATTAATGAGCAATTAGGATTAAATTAGTACAATTTGGGCCTCTAAGCCAAAAGTACTCAACTTGTGATATCCAATAAATACCATGCAATTATAAAACTCATCTAAATTATGCAAGAATAACATAATCACATAAAATGTCAAACAGAATATATATGTGTGTGTGTGAATCTCATAAAATTATAAAACAGTAATTTTGGAGCTGAATTATGGAAATAACGAAGAAAAGGAAGATACGAACAGAGAAAGGGAAGATTGGAAGAAGAAGAAGAAGGTAGGGAAAGGAAGAAAAGTGCCAGAAATAACAATCTGAATCTGAAACATTCAAAGGAACGGGTGCACAATCGATAAAAACGCGTTTTGACTATTCTAAATTCTTCAGAACCCCGTCGACATCAAATGCATCTTTTTTTCCTCCTACCTTGTCTTCTTTTTCTTCATTGGACTCCAATTATCAAATCAAGTTCTTAACGTCTTCGACCACACATTAAAGTTCACATAATGCCCCTGGTGATTGCTCCATAAAAGAAGTAAAATCCAATTATACTTAAGTTGACCCTGATGATGAATACGTATATATACTAGGGTATTTTTAAAATAATTAGTGGTAAATATATAATAAAATTAGGTGGTTGCCGTGGATAAAACTCGGAGTTTCTGTTACGGGTCTTTTTTGGCCGTTAGGTGAACTTCAAGGCGGAGGGAAAAGACCTTGGACTACTCAAAGTCATGCTAACAGGACATTTGAGGAAGCTGAGTAGGAGTGGGTTACCCTTATTCTCCGGGCGACTTTTCCAAGTCTTGTTCTAAGTCAATGTCCAAGTCAACCGACGTAGTAAGCACTCGGATTCATTCGATCATTATTAACAAACACAGAGGGGTAGCCGAGGAGATTGTTTGCGCCATGAGAATCCCCATACTTTGGCTGCCGAAAAGTATGAAATTTAGCATGGCTACTCCTGATTCTCTGCTTCCTTTGCTTTGTCTGTGTTGTTTTCTGCTTCCTCTCTCAGTTGCCTGTCCACCAGGGCCTTTTTCCTGTGGAAGTCTTGGGGATATTTACTTCCCCTTCTTCGACAACACAACGGACTCATCATGTGATTTACTACCCATATCAGGTTGTCATGATGGAGGGGAACACAAAATGATCCAATTGGGAAAAGAATGGTTCCATGGTAAGAACATCTCCCAGAAGGATGACCAGCGTGGAATCGTGGTTCGTGTCTCCAAGTTTCGAGAGCAATGGAGATCTAACCCCTGCAGCATCTTTCCTGAGGAGTCTCCTATGCTGTCTTTCTCCTTTTTGAATGGGACTTTCCTTTTGAAATGCAAGCATCCTCTCGACTACGAGGAATCATTTGGTTACGAGTTAGATCAAAAATGTGATGAATACCACATTTACCACCCTCCCGAGCAAGATAGCCAGTGGCCCGATCCTTCAAAAGAATGTTCACTTGTGCAGCTTCCATTTGAACCGCCATCTCCTGGCTCACCAGATATATCCGTATCCGATGAAATCTATATTCAAGTACATCTATCTCTCTCTTGTTTTGGTTGTATTTACAGCGGAGGGCAATGTCTACCAGACGGCAAATGCAGCGTCCATGGTATGAGCACCTTGATTGATTGTGATCATTTAGATAACTTCATTTCTCTTCAGGCTTCTTGAGATGGAATTTTTTCTATCAAAAATTTCTATCGCTAAATTGCTTGTCACAGAAGTTTTCGTCACTAATTCTGTCACTAATTCTATTCTATTACAACTTCGTCGCTAATTCGTCACTAATTTTAAATTTCATTGTTTTAGATTATAATCTTACAACAATTTATATAACAACAATTAAGAATATAATGATTTAAAAAAAATTTAATTATAAAATAAATTGATATATTTGTGGCTTTGGTGTTAATGAAGATATCGTCATCATTCATATTATCATTAAGTATATACTGAAAATAGGAAAACAATTTATTAGAAAACTTGTTTATATTTCGTTAAAATAAACTCCTCTTGATTATTAATAATAATTAAAAAAGATAATAAGAATATTAATAACTTTCTTATACAAACTGATATAAGAAAAAAATAATTTTATCATAAGTACAATATATTGAAAGATATAATATATGATAGAAATTCAAAACCGAAAAATGAATTTATATGAACACAAACTAATATTGAAGTGAATTTTGAAGTTCAATCATTAAACAATAAAATTTAATCATGATATAATTAATAGTCATGATATAGATTGATTTTGGTCTTCAATACAAAAACAAATGATATATGCAAAGAATTTTAAGAAAATAAATTACATAAGATACATATACAAGTAGAAGAATATTGTTTATCATAATCTATTCAAATCATTTAATTTTTTATATAGAATAATTTATTAGATTTTATTATAGTAGTTATTTTTTGAATAATTAATTATGAATAGTATGAATAATTTTTCACGCTCCATTTCATGCAATGCATATGATTCCCTCTTTGGTGCTTCATTAATTTCTTTACCATTCGACATCATTTACACTCGCTTTTTGTTTTTGGCCATTCATTGTTATTATCCTTTTAAAAACTTGATACTCATATTAGCGTGGTAATTACCATTATGCGAGTAATTCTTTCATCAAGCATAACGAACTTACGAATTATGTCATACTTTTTCTATTTTTCATACTTATTAGACTTAAATTTATATAATATATATTGTTATTTCCAGTTATTTCTTTGATTTATTTTCCATAAACTGATCTGATTTATTTGACGATATTTGGTCAACTATGGACATGACCTAATGTATATATTAATCAAGTTCAAGAGCCTGTGATGAAGAACATTTTGTTGAAATTAAAGACATAGACATGTGTTCTCATTCACTTTCTTCATGGCTGATTTTAACGTGTGTATAAATATATTTGGATATTTTTTTAAGAGAGTATGGTTTGACTCTTGTAATAGTGTAGGCCTATTGGCTAATGGTCAAACACTCCTTCCAACTTGGAACTCCAAGTCAACTGCCGTATCCCATGCCCAACGTTCTCCGTGTTTGTACCGTAAATGACTAATCGACACACTTCATTTCCTACAGAATAAAACCATGAACTAAGTCATTACTTGAAACGCTCTCATTAATTGATGAGACGCCAAGTTCAGTTTTTGTTCTGTAAATGAGTGAGGATTTCAGAAGAATGGTTGTGCCTGTTTATTTTTGTTGGTCTTCTTCTTCTTCTTGCTTTCAGACCATGTGCTTCCTCTCTCTTCTGCTTCTGGAGATTGTCCATATTCCTTTGACTGTGGAAATCTGGGCAAGCTCAGTTTCCCTTTCACCACTCCAAAACACAGCAAGTGTGGAATGTTGGCCATTCCAGGTTTTGAAGACCCTTATCCCAACAAAATTAAAACTGTCCAGTTCAGTGGAAAGGAGTTTCAAGTGAGGAGTGTTGATCGCTTTCATAAAATTAGAGTTATCCTCAGAGACACAGCTTTACAAAATTATTTGAAAAAAGATGACTGCCATGCCTTGTGCTGCAATATTACTCTTCCAGCTCAGCGTTGGGTTCCTTTGACATCCCAAGTATAACCATGTACAAATGTAATAGTTTTCTCGATCACGGGCTTTCAAAGCAGTTCTTGAACTATACAGGATGTGTTAAGAGTAATAATGAGACCATCTTTTTTGAAACGCAAGATCAAGACGATCCTCCACTTTCTTTAGCAACATGTTCAAGGGTTCAGCTTCCAGTGAATAAGCTGGCTTTCTCTGCTGATCCCTTTACATTCATAGCCCCTGAATTCATTGTTAGCATTCAACTCTCTCAAGACTGTTTTCAATGTTTTGATCACAATAAAGGCCTATGCCATATCAACAGCACCGAAGGATTTTATTGTTCCAAATTCAAAGATATGCATATTAACTATAAACGTAACTCTGCTTATTTCATTTTCTTTCTGTTCTAATCTAATGAGCCCCAATACTAATTAGTCCATTTAATTTTTGCCGCTGAATCCTGATAACTACTCGAGATGATCAGGAAAAAAGATGGCCTTTGATGCTGGGATTGATCATAGGTAATTTACTTCATATTTTCTGTTTTCATTTTCAGCTATCTGCTTTCCAAGATAATTATTTAGAAGCCTGTATTACTACATATATTACTATAGGTTGTTATCAAGTTGTAAAATGTATTCACATTATGAGGTTCCCAAGAAACGATAAGCAGAATCTTCAGGTGAAAATTCTAGGCCAACATTCCGTTTTCAAAAGGCAGAGATTTAAGAATTGATCTTGGACAGGTAGTTTTGGGGTCATTGTACTAGCGTTGGTGCTCCTTTTCTGGCACCACAAACAAAAACAGAAACATGTCAGGCTACGATCAGCGAGTCAATACCCAAATGATGCAGATCCAGATAGTGGCAGAGTCTTCTTCGGAGTCCCAATCTTCTCCTACATGGAGCTTCAAGGGGCAACCAAGAACTTTGACTCCTCCAACAAACTTGGAGATGGAGGATTCGGCTCTGTTTACTATGGTCATCTTATGAATCACTCTCATTTCTTTTAGTGTAATCTTGTATTTTGCTTCATAAAGTTTTGAACTTTAAGCTATTTCATTTTATTTATAGGGAAGCTTCAAGATGGGCGTGAAGTTGCAGTGAAACACTTATTCAACCACAACTACAAGCAAGTGGAACAGTTCATGACCGAAGTTGAGATCCTCACTCGCCTGCCTCATAGAAATCTTGTCTGCCTCTATGGCTGCACTTCACGTCAGAGCCGTGAGCTCCTTCTTGTCTATGAATACATCCCAAATGGCACCCTTGCCAGTCACCTACGTGGCAGCTCGACAAATCCTGCATTGCTGACATGGCCTATTCGAATCAAAATCGCTATAGAGACTGCCAGTGCTTTGGCTTACCTTCATGCTTCCGGCATCATCCACCGTAACGCAAAACCGACAACATTCTCCTTGACAAGAATTTTTGTGTTAAGGTTGCAAGTTTTGGACTATCTAGATTGTTCCCAGATAATGTGTCATATGTTTCAACAGCACCACAAGGAACACCAGGCTATATTGATCCCGAGTATCACTTTTGCTTTAGGCTAACAAACAAAAGTGATGTGTATATTTTTGGGGTCGTGCTTATAGAGTTGGTATCTTCAATGCCAGCAGTTGATATGGGAAGGAACAGAGATGAGATTACATTGGGGAGTCTTGCAGTTAGGAAGACTCAGAGGAATGAATTTGAGGATCTGGTGGATCTTTGGGGATTGAGAAGGATAATGAGGTGAAGAAAAAGGTGGTTGCAATGGGAGAATTGACATTTCAGTGTTTGCAGATAGATAAGGAGACGAGGCCCTCCATTGATGAGGTTTTAGAGATTTTAATGAAAATTGAGAATGGGAAAAAAGAAGACAAGAATGCGGGGGAAAATGTTGATGGTGGTGAAATTTCAAAAAATAAAGCAGATGTACATGCAAGACCAGTGACTTCACTAAGCTTTGATCAGGCAAAGTTGCTCAAGTCGGCAACTTCACAAAACAATGCGATTGAGAGATGGGGAAAGGGAGAAGTTGATCAGGCAAAGTTGTTTAGCATCTAATCTCTAAGCTTGTCTATAATTCATGGTCCCTGGTCCATGTTTTGCTGCATTGGAAGCATCGTTGCACGTTATTCCTCATCCTTACCCTTTCAAGCCAAGAATTAAGTGATTGACCATGAATATTTATATTAAACATGAACACAGTACAAAATTTTTGTATTCATGCTACTATTCAACATTTTAAATTATCTTTCTTTCAGCTTTACACATCAAAATTTACGCAGTGTTTGGTTTATTAAAGAGAAAGGAAGAGAGATATTTTTAATGTGTTTTGTCTCCCATATAGTGTGCTCTGTCTTTGGTTCGGTGTGTTTAGTTTTCTTTCATGATTGGTGTTCTGGTTTTAGACGCTCTAGTATGTCACCTTAAACACTGAAACATGCGGAACGACATTGTCTCTACCTGGTGTTTGTGGCATTATCCTCACCTTAATTTAGAACACTTTTCTGGTTGTTTGTTCAACAAGATGTTGTTTCAGTGTCCAGGTTTGAGAAGACTAGCAATGACTAAACTATCAGACGAAATAAAAAAGTGAACTTGGCCAATGGAAAACTGCAAAGAAAGGAAAGAACAACGGAAGACGAAAAATTGAGCACTATAGGATTTGTTTTCCCATCATATTTAAATAAGATAAAACAAAAACTCACAGTAACCAGACTACGCAGCACACACCATTAAATTTAAAAGGGATTGATAGACTCCTTTTTGGGCTTGGCTTATGTCTCTTCAATAGGCTGGGCATGAAACCTGCTAAAAAATGACAAATTTCATTTACATAAATTGTTAAAAGATAGTTATGCAACTTAATATAAGCTCCTATCTTTAATATAATAGTTAGTTTGACATTCAATTTAGTCCTAAATATAAGACTCCCAATCTACTTTGTCTCTCATATTTATTTATTTTTTTAAGGTAGTTTTGTAATAATGGCACATATTAAAATTTCAACCAATAGTAGTTTTAACTAATATATATTTAGCAAGAGTATTTTAAGGAAGATATCACCAATTTATTATAAAAAAACTAACTTAATTAATTTTCTTAATTTATTTAAATTAGTTAACTAACTCTTATACTAAGAACTGGAGGTAGTACAAATTTTTTGTTGTTTGAAATTTCAATTTATGCAAAATAAAAACTTCCAAATAAAATAATTTGTTCCTTATATTTTTAATACGTATAAAATAAAAAAAATATAAAATAAAATATATGTTAAACTATACAACATAATCCTACTAAAGGTGAATTGCATATAATCTCCCGATATTTCAAGATTTAAATGTAACCTACTTAAAAAGTTTTAATTTTTAAACTCACCTCATTAAAATATTTCATCTATTCGCTGGGTGGATAAAATTTTGCTGTTATAATACATGAAACCTACATTAATTATTATTTTATTAACAAGTATCTTAGTACATGCAATTGCATTTGAGAAGTTTCTTCTTCATGAGAATGGGAAGGCCACATTTTTGGTGCTGAATTATGGAAATAGCGAGGAAAATGAACATAAGAACAGAAAAGAAGAAGAAGGCAAGGCAAGGAAGAAAAGGGCCAGAAATAAAAATATGGATCGAAAACGTGTTTTGAATAATCTAAAATCTTCAGAACTCCGTCACCATCATTTTTTCTCCTAACTTGTCTTCTTTTTCTTCATTGGACTCCAATTATCCAATCAAGTACTTAACGTCTTCGACCACACATTAAGTTCAGATAATGCCCCTGGTGATTTCTCCATGAAAGAAGTAAAATCCAATTATACTTAAGTTGACCCTGATGATGAATACACACACACATATATATATATGCTAGCGTATTTGCCGCGGATAAAACTCGGAGTTTCTGTCACTGGTCTTTTTTTGCCGTTGGGTGAACTTCAAGGCGGAGGGAAAAGCCCTTGGACTACTCAAAGTCATGCTAACATGACATTTGAGGAAGCTGAGTGGGAGGAATTGGATTCTCTCCACTACTCTTCCCATCCTCTTCCTTCCACTACCCTCCTTTTCTCTTCACAACTATTAGATCAAAACTCCAATGGTCCAGATTTAATATGTTATAACATTTATAAAAATAAATATTTGATAAAAAATAGATAAATAAATTTAAACTGTTAAAATCTAATCTGAACAGTTCATAACTACAGACTGTTATTATAAAGTATATTTTTTTTTTTTATTACAATTGTAAACTGTTCAGACTAGATTTTAACAGTTTAAATTTATTTATTTATTTTTTCAATAACATTATTTTATAAAATGTTAAATCTGGACCATTGGAATTTTGATCCAATGGTTGTGAAGAGAAAGAAGGGTAGTGGAGAGGAAGAGGATGGGAAAGTAGTGGAGAGAATCCAAGTCCGGGAGGGAGTGGGTTACCCTTATTCTCCGGGCCACTTTTCCAAGTCTTGTTCTAGGTCAATGTCCAAGTCAACCGACGTAGTAAGGACTCATTTGTGTCATGTGTCATGAGAATCCGCATAATTTGGCTGCCAAAAAGTATGAATTTAGTATGGTTACTCCTGATTCTCTGCTTCCTTTGCTTTGTCTGTGTTGTTATCTGCTTCCTCTCTCAGTTGCCTGTCCACCAGAGCCTTCTCGCTGTGGAAGTCTTGGGGATATTTACTTCCCCTTCTTCGACAACACAACGGGCTCATTTTGTGGTTTACTGCCCATATCAGGTTGTCATGATCCAAGGCAACCCAAAATGATCCAATTGGGAAAAGAATGGTTCCACGTTAAGCAAATCCCCCCGAAGGATGACCAACGTGGAATCATGGTTCTTGTCTCCAAGTTTCGAGAGCAATGGAGATCCAACCCCTGCAGCGTCTTTCCTGAGGAGTCTCCTTTGCTGTCTTTCTCCTTTTTAAACGGGACTTCCCTTTTGAAATGCAAGCATCCTCTCGACCACGAGGAACCCTTCGATTATGAGTTAGATCAAAAATGTGATGAATACCACATTTACCACCCTCCCGAGCAAGATAGCCAGTGGCCCGGTCCTTCAAAAGAATGTTCACGTGTGCAGCTTCCATTTGAACCGCCATCTCCTGGCTCATCCGTATTCGATGAAATCTATATTCAAGTAAATGTATCTCTCTCTTGTTTTGGTTGTATTTCCAGAGGAGGGCAATGCCTACCAGACGGCAAATGCAGCGTCCATGGTATGAGCACCTTGATTGATTGTGATCATTCAGATAACTTCATTTCTCTTCAGGCTTCTTGAAATCTTATTTGTTGATCTTTACCTTGATGATGACAGAGCACAAGAAAATAGATTCCAAGTCTATCACAATAGGTAATGTGTTCCCATGTTCACCTCGAGACAAGAATAGTCTTATTGCTTTTCATTCATGCCAGAGTACTATTGCTTGGTAATGAGTTTTATGAGTATTCCAAGTTATCAAATGGCTATAATTCAAATGATTTAGTAAGCTTTGCTTATAATACATAAAATTTCTTATATATCTTGGAGTTGTTTGTGAGCGTTTGTGTTGATGAGAGGTCACATTCCAAGTACATAAATTTTTATATTAATTGTCCAAAAATCGATTAAAATTTCGAAGCTTTTCCTCTTATAGGTGTTGCTTTTGCAAGTGCTGCCGTGATTGTAATTAACTTGATTGCTATTCTATTGTGGAACAAGCGAAGATATAATTCTTTAAGCTCACAAAATAAGTCGAGAAGCATTGCACCTGATAATCCTCACTCAAATGCAATCCTAGAAAGTGGAGATATTTACTTTCGTGTCCCTGTTTTCTCCTATGAGGAACTCGAAGAAACAACAGAAAAATTTGATGGAGCAAGAGAACTTGGAAGAGGAGGCTTTGGAACTGTTTACTATGGTACGTAATCCACCTCAAAAAAATGCCCTATTCTTTCAGAATGTGTGTTGACAGTTTCTGCTGTAAGAAGTTTCCATTCTTCAAAGTTTAAATTTGAAGGACAATCTTATTGTTTTTGGTGAGATGCATTGTTATTGACTTGTGTTAATTTAGATATTGATGAACAAAATAACTTGTTTGTTTGATTTTGAGCAACTAGGAAAGCTTAAAGATGGACGAGAAGTTGCTATTAAGCGCTTATTTGAGCGCAACCCTACATGTGTACAACAATTCATGAATGAAGTTAAGATCCTCACACGCTTGTGCCACAGAAACCTTGTGTCGCTGTATGGCTGCACTTCACATGCCAGTCATGAACTGTTGCTGGTTTATGAATACATTCCAAATGGAACTCTTGGTTGTCATCTCCATGGAAATCTAGCAAAACCTGGTTCATTGCAATGGTCTGCGAGGATGAGGATTGCCCTAGAGACAGCAAATGCATTGTCCTATCTCCATGCTTGTGGCATCATTCACCGTGATGTCAAATCCAGCAACCTTCTTCTTGATCACCATTTTTGTGTCAAGGTTGCTGACTTTGGTATTTCCAGGTTGTTTCCTAAGTTTGCATCTCATGTCTCCACACCTCCAGCTGGCACGATAGGTTATTTGGATCCAGAATATCATCAATTCTACCAGCTTACTGAAAAGAGTGATGTTTATAGTTTTGGAGTTGTACTCATTGAGCTGATATCTTCTAAGCCAGCTATCATTAATACAAGGGACAATGATAAGATTAGTTTGGCAAATATGGCAGTTAAGAAGATTCAAAGAAAAGCATTTAATGAGTTGATAGATCCTTCCCTTGGGTTTGAGACAGAGGACAAGGTTAAAGAGATGATAATCTCAGTGGCAAACTTAGCTTTTCAGTGCCTGCAAAGGGATGGGGAGCTAAGACCTTCCATGGATAAAGTAATGGGCTTTCTGCAGAAAATTCAAAACGGGGAGGATGATTATCTTAAGCACCTAGAGTTTCATCGTTCTAGGTTTTCAAATTGGGAGATCCATACATCTCTCCCAACATCAGCACTTTTGGATGGATCGGTTGGATCATTGAACAATTCATTGCCACAGTGCCCTCCCCATACAGTATGATCACTATTGGAAAAGTAGTTTTTACTATACACTAATGTCATAACATATCCATTTGATTCTCTTGAAAGGATAATAAAGACACAATTTTTGTGAGCATTCATCCTCAACTGAGGATGAGTTAGCCTATCATCTACTTGTACTAGATCTCATATGACAAGGAAAATCCTTGTCATCACGTAAACATCTAAGGAAAACCCTCACTCGAAGAGAAAAAGTTTTAATGTACGAGAGAATTAGATTGTTTCATGCAATAACTAGATTGAAGATTTTATCCGGTTGTGGGGAATTAAGGGCTGCAATTCCTTCCCCATGGAACACGCAACACAAGTCCGAGCTCCCTATTGACAGAAACCAGCATCCATTATATTCCATGTCAGTTATTATCTATGTCTTGTGTAGCAGTTGTATGCAGTTATTTCCTTTTCTGTCTTTTAAGTTTATCCACGCTAGGAGTTATCTGCTAGTTATTGTGGGTTGTGTCTGGCTATATAAGCCTAATATGTGAGAATTATCGTGGAAACGAAGTACCATTCAGTAACCACTCCTTTTTCTCTCATATAGAATTATTGCAGATTCTGGTTCTAGATATTTTCTCTTCACTCATCTCTCTTTTTTACCTAAATTTCTTTTCCATCCACTTCTGTCCTAACAGACATGGTGCTGGACTTGGCTGAAGGACCTAGACCAACAACATGAATGACACCCGTGTCCTTCTTGATCTCCACATAATGTGCCTCGCGCACACTCTGAAGTCTTAACGCTAATGTTTGGTCCTTAATTAAGTGATTATGCTCACTCGGTTGACAATATATATATCGTCTAATAGGTAAGATTACTTTATTCAAAATCACTAAAGATATAACTAGCCATAACAATATTATCAATTAAATTGTCAAATAATCAGATAAGATTTGATAAAGCGTATCAGCGACGTGGGACACGTTAAAATACTTTTCAAACTGACTTTTTAGTAACACCAATCCAAACATAAATCACATTACACTAATTGACTTTTACAAAAGTTAGATAAAATAAAAATCAATTTTGCTACTGTTAATCTAAATACGCCTGAATGGCTAGCTACTTCGCTTTGAGGGACAACAAATTTAATTCTATGAAATGACGAAAAACCAAAGCCGAAGTTGTGGCAACTACCCTCTCCATCCCTTTACTTACGGACGCTGGCAGTGGAGGGAGTTTTTTGATTTGACATAAGATAGTAAGGTAATTCAACACACACAAAAAAAATAATTTTAGAGTTGTTCCTAAAGACCTCATACAAATCAGTTCATTTTGCAAGATCATTTTGAAATTGAAATTTATTTATTTCAATTGTTCTTATTATATTTCTTTCTCCCTTGTATAAATATAACAAGTGGCTAGTTCATCTTCTTGGTCTTGGTCTATCAACCAAGTCAACTTTCAAGCAAGTTATTGCTTGAAAAACAATCATATATAGTCTCAGACTGAACTTGTTCTACGCTTTTGGAGGGTGCCCACTTTTCTTTGACTGTGGGAATCTGGGCACGCTCTGGTTCCCTTTGACCCCTCCACAGCACAAAGCCTGTGGAATGTTACCGATTCATGGCTGTGAACGCCCCAGCGCTGAAAATACTGTGCTCTTTGGGAAAAAGAAGTTTCAAGTGATGAGAATAGACATGTTCAAAACTGCGGTTTTCGTTAGAGACAGAGATTTACAGAAGCGTTTGGTAAATAATAGTCGTGATGCCTTGTGCTGCCGTATTACTCGTCCTTCCTGTATTCTGAACAAAGGCTTGTGCTGCCTCAACAGCACCGGAGCATTTTTATTGTTCCAAATTCAAAGCTACGCTTAACAAGTAACATGTTAAATTAGCTCTGCCTATTCTTTTTTTTTTTTTGTGCGTGTTATCTAATGAACTCCAATTGTAATTTGTCCATTTCATATCTGCTCCTCTTAATTGTGGTAAACAATGAAATTGTGACAGAAGATCAAAACAGAAGACGGGCCTAGAAGCCGGGATTGATAATAGGTACTCTGGTTCTATTTATAAGACAGAAAAGAGAAATTTTTTTGTCCTATGTATAGGGCACCAAGAGAAATTTTTTATATAAATGTACAATTTTATCTTTTATTTATTATTGTGTTAACTTTGTTTACATGAGGTATAGTATATTAAATAAAAATAAAGTTAAAAGGTTGTTGAATTTTAAATAAGAATTAATGAAATTTAAGGTTTTCCTTAGTATGTGTGAAATATGTTAGAAATAACTTATAAATAAAACCAGAAGAGTAACTTTCCCTTTATTTTTACTCATTTTTAGCTATCTCCTTTTTCCTATTATTATTTAGATCCTATATGACTTAATTATTATTTATATTATTAATATACATATGATAGCAAGTTCTAAAATAATATAAAATTTTTATACACTATGGGAGAGAAACAAGATTTTTCATATGCATGAGCAACAATTTATAAACTAAAATAAATTATTTTTTATATCCAAATATAACTTCAATTCTAAAATAAAGCAGGTTGTTGTTTATTTCTTTCTTGTAACCAATAAAAATATCTTTCACATCATACAGACACAATTATATTTTGTAAAATTATCATTAAAAACATAGATCTAATATGGTTCTAAATGCTATTAGTTTTTTGTGAAATTATCAAATTAATACTCAATTAATATTTAACCTTTATAAATTTTTATGACTTGTTTGTTTTGAGGAAAACAGAGGAGAGGTGGGAGATTTTAATGAGCTCAACTGAAAAGGAAAAAAAAATCTATTTACTTCTCTTAATTTCCTCATTTGACTTGCCTGATTTACTTCTTAACCCTTAGACCACACATTAAAATACAGGTGCGTAAATATCACTGGATAGATAATGCCTGGTCATTGCTCCATAAATAATTGAAAAGAGGTACAATTGGATAATACTTGTTGATCCCGATGATGAAAACATATAATGGGGTACTTTTAGAATCACAATTGGTAAATAACAAAGAGAAAATTACATTAGAGTCCCCTTCATGAAAATTAAATGTAAAAAAATTTCTTAAAATCATCAAATTAATCTGAAGTTTCAAAGAGCCTTATTACAAGAGAATTATCTTGTTCAATTACTAAATTATCTCATTTTTTTAAGTATGCATTGAAAGCTGAAAGGACAATCCTTAACAACTTAAAGGGTAATGATTAACAATTATCGTGACAGGTATTAATAACATATTTTCTTAACGTATTATAAAGATTTAATGCGTGGATTGTTAACATGATAGGGATAAAACTTGGAGTTTTTGTTACTGCAGTGTCTTTTTGTGGTTGTGGGAACTTCAAGGTGGAGGGCAAAGACCTTGGAATATTCCAAGTCTCGCTAACAAGACATTCGAGGGAGCTCCGTATAGTAAACACAAAGATTCATTCGACCATTATTAACCCAAAAAGGTTAGCCAAAGATATTGTTTGTGTGATGAAATCTCTGCACAAGTAGTACATCTGAACTTCATTTTCCTTTAGGCATCTTGAAATCTTATTTGATGGTGAAAAAGAGTAATAAACACTACAAAAAAAAAACAGCTTATTACAGACAGAATTAGTGATGAAAAATTATTTTGTCACTAATTTCTTACGAATTACCGAAAAAATTCCGTAGTTAAATTTAGTGATGGAATTTTTCTATCGCTAATGTTAACGAAGGATTAGTGATGAAATTATTCTGTCACTAATCTATTGAAAAATCTGTCAATAAATAATTAGCGATAAAATTTTTTTTCGTCAAAAAATTCTATCGCTAATTCTGTCGCAAATTTTAATTATAAAATTTTAGCGATGAAAAATTTCTATCACTAATTCCATCATTAAATTGTTTGTCAATAAAATTTTTGTCACTAATTCCATCCCTAATTTTAAATTTTATTATTTTAGATTATAATCTTACAACAATTTATATAATAAGCTAATTAAGAATATAATGATTTAAATATATTTTTAATTGTAAATAAATTGATATATTTGTGGAGATGGTGTTAATGAAGATATCATTATCCTTTATCTTATCATTAGATACATATTGATAATAGGAAGACAATTTCTTAGAAAATTTGTTTATATTTCATTAAAATCAATTCCTCTTGATTATTAATAACAATTAAACAAATATAATAAGAATATTAATAATTTTTTTATGCAAATTGATATATGATACAATTCAGAATCAAAAAAATGAATTTATGTGAACACCGCAATTTATGACCACAAATCAAACTAATAGTCAAGTGAATTTGAATTTCAATCATTAAACAATGAAATTTGATCATGATATAATTAATACTCATGATATACATTGATTTTGATCTTCAACACAAGAACAAATGGTATATAGAAAGAACTTTAAAAAAAATCAATTATATAGGATACATATATAAGTAGGAGAATGTTGTTTATCATAATCTGTTCAAATCATTTAATTTTTTATATAGAATAATCTATTAGATTTAATTATGGTAGCTATTTTTTGAATAACAAGATTTTTTTTACTAATTATAAATGCTTTTCATCAAATATATAAAACACATATAGATAATAATATAGTGTAATATAACACATATGTAGTTAAATTATATAACTTATCAATGCTAATTAAAAAAATTAAATTTAAAAAATATTTATGAAAAAATTATGCATGATTTAAAATTCAAAATTAGTGTCATTAGAAATTAATATTAGACTACAAATGAGGTTTATAATTAGGACCGGAAGTAGTATTAAAAATATTTTTAAAAAAAAATTATAAATTATAAAATAAATAGTAAAAATTATTTAAAAATTATTTTGTCACAAAAATAGTTATGATTAAAATTATCATATAGTTTATTTTTAGTTTTTGATAATATATATGTGTACATATAATTGTTTGTATAAAAAAATATTATATATACTTAATTTTGCATAATAAGTCAGTAAGATCATTGCAGTTCAGTTGGTGAAACCGCGCGTGTATACACTTTGAGGAAGAATTATGTGTAGTAGTAACACATGGCAATACAAGGTAGCATGCGACATGGTGACATATGGCGATGGAGGTCAGGTGGCAGTGATACGTGGAGATGATGATGAGGTGGCAGTGCAGTAAATGGAAGCACCACGTGGCATTTTAATTGAAGGAAAATTTCTATTGGTAATTACCAACGAAAAAATACTTTATCACTAATCTAATTAGCGACAGAAAAATTAGCGACGGAAAAAAAAATTCTATCGCTAATTTCGTAGCTAAATAAAAATTCCGCCATTAATCGCATGTTTTTTTAGTCAAGTCTTATATTGACCGTGTGCGTGGCTGCTATATATACTCGAAGAATTAATTAAAATATCAAAGCTTTTCCTCCTATATATAGGTGTAGCGATTGGAGAAGTGTTGTGATTATAATTGCCTTGGTTGTTATTCTATTGCGAAACAAACGAAGACACAAGTCTTTAGACTCAGAATCAGTCAAGAAACACCGGATCTGATAATAATCACTCAAGTACTATACTAGAAAGTAGAGATATCTACTATAAAGTCCCTATCTTCTCCCATGAGGAACTCAAAGAAAAACAAACAAATTTGATCGATCAAGAGAACTTGGAAGTGGACGCTTTGGAACTGTTTACTGTGGTAAGCCCCCTCAGAAAGACCCTATTCTCTTCATCATTGAATTTTGAAGTTATATTATTGCATTTGGTGAGATGTATTATTAATTTGTTTTAGTTTAGATATTAATGAACAAAGTGTTGGTTTGATTTTAATTTAAACAGGCTAAGTATGAAAGCTTAAAGACTGATGAGAAGTTGCTGTGAAGCACCTATTTGAACGCAACACTTGTGTACATCAATTCATAGATGAAGTTAAGATCCCAACACACTTGCGCCATTGAAACCTTGTGTCTATGAATATATTCCAAACGGAACTCTTGGGTGTCATCTTGGTGATGTCAAATCTAGCAACCTTCTACTTGATCACCATTTTTGTGTCAAGGTCGCTGACTTTGGTATTGCTGACTTTTTTTTAATTTTCTTTAATTTGACGATTTTGACAACTTTGACATTAGTAGGTGGATCTAACACAAATATGTGTGTGATGAAGTTAAGATCTAACCAAACTATGGAAAAGTTAAGATCTTATATTTTGTAGCATTAATCAAGTTCAAGAGCTTGTGATGAAGCACATTTTGCTGATGAGAGACATCCATATGTGTCTCATTCACCTTCTTAGGCCTATTTTGATACCTCTCGAGTCAAAATTATGGTTTTCTTAAACAGTAATTGAAAATTAATTACAAACTGAAAATTATGATTATTTAACAAGTGATCATACATTCCTACACAAGTCAAAATGAATTATGAGATCTAAAAGCTGTTTATAATAGCTTATGAGATAATTATGTTTTTTTGTCCGTAATTGATAATAGCATGTATTGACGTTTTTAATTAGCAACTTATGAAATACATATAATTTTATCAAAACCGACAGGCAATATGTGGAGGCCTGGTCAGAGACATTGCAGTTAGATGGCGTATAGGATTTCAGAGACGACTAGGATTCCTCCCACCGACACGGCAGAACTGATGCCTTGCTAACGGGTCTGCAGATGTGTAAACAGCAATGATTCAGCAAGATCATGGTCTTCACTGATTCTATAGAAGCTATTAGATTGGTCGAAACTGAAGGAGGGGCGGCAAATCACTTTTTGCATACTGAGATAACAGAGATCAGAGAACATATCTACTCAGATTGGGACATTAGCATCAAATATGCACGAAGGAGTGCACTCCAATCCAATGTGCAGAGATGATGGCCAAAAAGGCACAAGTCATACATGAAGAAATGATTTATTGGCAAAGGCCCCCACGGGAGTGCTTATCTCAACTGCAGGATGATATGGCATTAGCCACTATATCCGCCTCAAACTTCTAATTAAGTTTCTTGCCTTGTACTATTCCAAAAAAAAAAAATTGCATATAATTTTGGGTTCACAACTGATTTAGGAAAATGACAGAAAAATTATTCTTGAATTTCAAAATCCCCAAATAGTCACTTAAATAAGTAAAATTGTAGTTTAGGTACAGGTACCAAATTGGGATTTGTAAATTTGCTTGCAACGATCCAATTGCCCTTTATTTATTTACTTTTTTTTAAATATCAAATATCCTCACCAGTCGGCTGGTCACTAGACCTCTAGTGACGGCAACAGCAACGGCCTGCCAAAGTTCAAGTATAGCAAATAATATCATGTATATAAATTATTATCATCTTGTTAGATTATTCCTTTTATTGCTGCCATGACCAAGAACCCATTATTAGGAGTATATTCAAGACTTGCTAACATGTCATTTAGAGCAAGCTGAGGAGAAATGAGTCACCTTTCACCCCTTTTTTCCAAGTCTTGTTCTTAGTCACCGTCCAATACGTCAACGAAGGTAGTACGCACACAGGTTCATTCAAAATAAAATAATTTGTTCCTCATATTTTTAAATGTTATAAAGTAAAAAAAATATAAATATAAAGTATAGGTTAAAATATACAAAATCTTCATAAAAAAATTTTGGACTTTGGTTAATTGCATGTAATCCATAATGTTTCAAGATGTAAATGTAAACTTCATAAGTTTAATTTTTAAACTGAACTCATCAAAATCTTTCATTTATTCCCCAGGTTGGTAAATTTTTGTTGTTTGTAAGACATGGAACCTTTGGCCCGAAAAAAAAAAAGAAGACATGGAACCTACATTAATTATTTTATTAGCAAGTATCTATGTAAAAGTAAAATTGTATTTAAGAACTTTCTCCTTCAAGAGAATGGCAAGGCCACATTTTGGGGCTGAATTATGGAAATAACGAAGAAAATGAACATACGAACAGAGAAAGGGAAGATTCGAAGAAGAAGGAGGTAGGGAAAGGAAGAAAGGTGCCAGAAATAACAATCTGAATCTGAAACATTCAAGGGAATGGGTGCACAACTGATAAAAACGCGTTTTGAATATTATAAGTTCTTCAGAACCCCGTCAACATCAAATGCATCCTTTTTTCTCCTCCCTTGTCTTCTTTTTCTTCATTGGACTCCAATTATCCAATCGAGTTCTTAACGTCTTCGACCGCACGTTAAGTTCAGATAATGCCCTGGTGATTGCTCCATGAAAGAAGTAAAATCCAGTTATACTTAAGTTGACCCTGATGATGATACACATATATACTAGGGTATTTTTAAAATAATTATTGGTAAATATATAATAAAATTAGGTGGTTGCCGTGGATAAAACTCGGAGTAGTAAGCACTCGGATTCATTCGACCATTATTAACACGCAGGGTTAGCCAAAGAGATTGTGTGTCATGAGAATCCGCATACTTTGGGTGCCAAAAAGTATGAAATTTGGTATGGTTACGCCTCCTGATTCTGTGCTTCCTTACTTTGCTGTGTTGTTTTCTGCTTCCTCTCTCAGTTGCGTGTCCATGGTCTCTTCACTGTGAAGGCCTTGGGATATTTCCTTCCCCTTCGACAACACAACGGACTCATCATGTGGTGGTTTACTACCCATATGGGGTTGTGATGATCCAGGGGACCCAAAAGCGTCCAACTGGGAAAAAATGGTTCCAGGTTGAGAAGATTTCCCAGGAGGATGATCAACATGTAATCGCGATTCGTGACCCCTGGTTTCAAGAGATCATGGAATCATCGAATCCTTGCAATGTCATCGACTACACATTGCTTTTCAGGCGGAGTCTCCTCCTCTGTCTTTCTCTTTTTTAAACGGCATGTCCCTTTTGAAATGCCCCGACCAACTCGACACAACAGCTTCTTATACAGCTGTGATGGCTACAAATTTACTATCCTCCTGAAGAAGCTCGTCACTGGCCCCACCCTTCAAAGGATGTTCTCTTATCCAGCTTCCAATGCTTAAGATCAGTTTCCCGGCTCAACCAACATATCCATTGGATGAAATATATATACAAGTACATCTATCTTTCTCTTGTTTTGATGGAAATGCGGTGCCCATGGTAAGCATCTTGACTTATGACCTGGAATTAGGCCACATAACTTCCATTTCTCTTTAGGTTTTGATCTTTACCTTGATGATGACAGAGCCAAGAGAAACGATTCCGAGCATATAACATTAGCTAATGCGTTCCCACGATATTCAAAATATTTACCCCAAGTAGATAAGAGTCTCGTTGCTTTCATTAGCTAATGCGTTCCCACGATATTCAAAATATTTACCCCAAGTAGATAAGAGTCTCGTGCTTTCCATATTATATATCTTGAAAATCTTATTTGTTGATCTTTGCCTTGATGATGACAGAGTGCAAGAAAATCGATCCAAGTCTATAACAATAGGTAATGCATCCCATATTTACCCCCAATTAGACAAGAGTCTCATGTTTTTCATTTATGCCAGAGTACTATTGCTGTTAATGAGCTTATGAGTTTCCAAGCAATCAAATCGCTGTAACTGAAATGATTTTGTAAAACTTTGCGTAATAATAGATAGAAATTCTTATATAGGAGTCTTTTGTGAGTGTTTGTGTTGAAAGGTCTCGTTCAAAACATTCCAAGTGATTGACTCTGTTCGTGGCTGTATATAGTCCAAGAATTGATTAAAATTTCAAAGCTTTTTCCACCTATAGGTGTAGCTATTGGAAGTGTTGGCGTCATTATAATTGGCTTGATCGTTATTCTATCGCGGAACAAACGAGATTACAAGTCTTTAGGCTCACAAAATCAGTCAAGAAGCATTGAATCTGATAATACTCGCTCAAGAAGCAATCAATGTGATCAATACTTACTCAAATGCAATCCTAGAAAGTAGAATATCTACTTTGGGGTGCCCTCTTCTCCTATGAGGAACTCGAAGAAGCAAACAAAAAATTTGATCAATCAAGAGAACTTGGAAGTGGAGGCTTGGAACTGTTTACCATGGTAAGCCACCTAAAAAAAAGCCCTATTCTCTTAAAAGTGTGATTTAGATGTTGATGAACAAATTGTTGGTTTGATTTTAAAACAACCAGGGAAGCTTAAAGATGGACGAGAAGTTGCTGTCAAGCGGCTATTTGAGCGCAACTATATAAACGTGTACAACAATTCATAAATGAAGTTAAGATCCTCACACGTTGCGCCACAGAAAACCTTGTGTCGCTGTATGGCTGCACTTCACGTGCAAGTCAATGAACTATTGCTGGTCTATGAGTACATTCCAAATGGAACTCTTGGTTGTCATCTCCATGCAATCTAGCAAAGCCTGGTCACTGCCATGGCATGTGAGGATGAGGATTGCCATAGAGATAGCAAATGCATTGTCCTATCTCCATGCTTGTGACATCATTCACCGCGATGTCAAATCCAGCAACCTTCTACTTGATTATCATTTTTGTGTCAAGGTAGCTGACTTTGGTCTTTTAAGGTTGTTCCCCAAGTTTGTCTCTCATGTCTCCACAGCTCCAGCAGGAAGCCCAGGTTATTTGGACCCAGAATATCACCAATGCTATCAGCTTACTGAAAAGAGTGATGTATATAGCTTTGGGGTCATACTCATTGAGCTGATATCTTCTAAGCCAGCTATTGATGTTACAAGGGACAAGGATGAGATTAAATTGGCAAATATGGCAGTTAACAAGATTCAAAGAAGAGCGTTTACTGACTGGTAGATCCTTCCTTGGGTTTGAGTCAGACAAGGAGGTTAAGAAGATGATAATCTCAGTGGCAGAGTTAGCTTTTCAGTGCCTACAAAGGGATAGGGAGCTAAGACCTTCCATGGATGAAGTAATGGAGATTCTGCAGAAAATAGAAAATGGGAAGCATGATCTTAAGCATCTAGAGTTTCATGGTACTGAGTTTTCAAACAAGGAAATTCATACATCTCTCCCAACCTCAGTACACAGGGATGGAACTGGATCATTGACGAACTCAAAGCCACAAGGCCCTCCCCATACAATATGATCACCATTGGAAAAAGCAGTTTTATTGCACCTTAATGTCAGTACATCACAAAGGAGTTCGATTCAGTAGTTTCCACTTGATTCTGTTGAGTTGAGTCTGCCCTATGAGCATCAGAAAGAATAATACAATTTTTGTCAGCATCCATCCTCAGTTGAGGATGAGTGACTCTCTCATCTATATGTACCACTGCTCATATGATGATTCATTATATGGAAAATCCTCGTCATGTCAACAGCATTTGTTTGCAAAAAAATTATACAGCTTAGAAGCAGGTAAATAAGGAACTGTGGAATAATTAAATATTAAACTATCTTGCTCGGTGTGTGTGTGTTTGGAATTCTTCTATGACTAGCTTTAGTTATTAAATAGCAGAATCACGGATCTTTTAAGTGCAGCCCCCTGGTCTAGTGTGTACTGAATTTTCTTTCTTATCTACTAATTTTAGTATTCTGTCATGAGAATGTTTTGTTTTCCTTCGAGACATTATTGAATGTGACTTGAGGGTTGTGCTTCTTTTTATACATGACGACATATACAAATTACTTATCACTTTATTTATTAATTATTTTCTTTATTATTAAGTGTTTGAACTCAAACCTTTGTCAATTCCTTACCTCACCACTATTAGCCTCAAGCGGCCATGAAGCTGAACTGAATAATCAATCAGCCATGTGTTTGAGCATTTGCTTTCTACATGGTCATACTGAAACTAAATGGCATTTTAGGGAGTTTGATTTTTTTTTTATCTTAAATGATTTTACATTTAAGCGAAAGGAGTTTTGACTCATAAAATGCATAGTTTTTTTATTTAGGTGGAGACAAACAAGAACCTAACGTATGGTGTTTTTACATTTCAAATATTTTTATTTTTAATATGTATAAAATTTAGGAAAGATCCTAAAAAAAAGACCTTAAAAATTGGAAAATTGTATATAGGGACTTGTCATTTGCTTATCAATTATTGTCAAAACTAATACTAATGTTGTAACGAGTCCTTATTTTATAATTTTTCTATTTTTAAAGTCTTTTTTTGTGATTTTTCCTAAAATGTAATATAATGATAATGTTCTTATGGTTTCTTCAATTTTAGTAATTCTCAACTTAAATGGTACAAAAAATATAATAAGCAATCATATAATTTGAACTTATAAAATAAATAAACACAAAATCGCAAGATCTGTTTCCGTTTCAAATGTCATCTGAACAGTACATATGATATTCACGCCATGCATATTTCAAGGAATGGAATCAATGCAGAACATGACAAAGTAATCACTAGTCAGTTTAACCATTTGAATTGAATAATATTCGTTGTTGAAGAAAACTTAATTAGTATAGGACCCTACCAGACGAAGAAATTTATGTTTACACCCGACTAAGCAATAATATTAAAGAGTGAAGCATGTTCGAGGAAGCTAAGCTCTCAGAATATATTGCCCCTCACCTTCCTTGGTCCTTTTGTTCCCCCTGATAAAAGGACAAAATGCATTAATCAAGAAAGTAGAGACAGAATTAGTGAGCTACTCGTACATAGCCATGAAAAACAGGACTACTACTAAGTAAAACATTACGACTAATAGAAGATGTTACATGAGGGCCATCTAAGAGGGGGGAAAATGAGAGAAGTGAGAAGATATGGAGATATCTGTCATAAGCACGCCTCCGACTTCAGCAGAAGAGGGAAGAGTCAGTTTCTTCTTAACACTTTGGATGTCAAGTGCAGCTCCGGGATGATTTTCATGAAATGGAGGCTTGGTGATCCCCACAAGAGCCGCTCGCAGGCAGTAAAGTGAGAGTAAGCTGTTGAAATTTTTCGGTCTTCTCCAAATCAGCTTCTGGGATGCCCGATCCATGTCACACCTCTGCGTTGTCCCTTAAAATTGTGATTGTCTATGATGATGGTCCACCAATTTGGTCTGAAATTCGCTTCAGGATTAGGAATTTTGGCCTCTAAAACTCTTTTAATGTTGGAATCAGGAGCGTTGTAAGCTGGGCAATGAAAGAATTTAGACTTTGGATCTCCCTGATGAGGAGGACGAGTGTATGATTCTGTTCCTGGTAGACCTTCCTCGGTCAATGCCCGTGTAAATCAGCTTAGTAACTTGGGTTACCCTCAGAGATTGTGACAACTCAAGTGCACATAAAGAGGTCCAACTAGGAAACAAAAGATGGTTGCAAATTGGCAATACTTCCGAGAAGGATCATGAGCATGAAGTCATGGTTCGTGACCTTGAATTTCCAGAGCTCTTGTGGATTTCTAAAATTTGCAGTGTCTTTGACTATCACAAGCACGCTTACGGATCCCCTGTTGAGATGCGGCCTCACTCTATGACTACAGAAGTGTCTCCCATCGTAGCTGTTCTGACTACAACATCTTCTCTAAGCCTCTCAACAGATTGCCCAATTGCCTAAGCCTTTACCTTCAAATGCATGTTATGTTATCCAGCTTCCTGATAGTTTTTTTTTTAAAAAAAGGAAACTAACTTTCATGCTTAGATTTAGTGCCTCAGTTTTGATTTTAGAAGATACCCCCTCCTTCATAATTATTAAACATTTTTCTACTATTTCCAGAATTAAAGATATAAGACATCTTGGTGATTTTTGGGAGTAATTAATAATTGTTTTTCAAAGATATCTTTAAAGAATATTTGAAATTAATGAAATATCTTATGTGTATTTATGATTAGGCTACCCTGTTAAATAAGAGTAACCATGGAAGGAGCAGGTAATTTTAAATGATGTTAACTATTTTCTTAAGGTGGAAGTTGGCCAAAAAATACCTTTTAAACTTCTAGTGGAGGGAATATTTTTAAGTGCAATTTTTATTTGGCTTGTACTGATTTTCCAACTTCTAAGTGGATTGATTTCATAATTAGGGGAATTCTCAGCGCTAATCTTTATTTTTATATTTGAGGTTAAGCTCTCATTGAGAAGAACTAGAGCAGATTTTATAAGTTTTCCTACTAAATAAACCCACGTCACAAAATGTGCCACACTACTGCTCTGCTTTTTCTTTTTGGCCATTCAAGCTTTTGAACCTCTTTTGTTTCTTTGAAATCTTGAAGACAGAGAGAAAATAAAAGAAGCACACCAATCAAAATCAGACCCGGAGAAAATAATTCAAAGATGTAACCATTCCCAAAACAGATCCCGTTTTCCCTCCTAGAAGTAATCGATTCCCAATTGTCCCCTTATAATTACCACCACCACAGCACAATAAAATTTGAAGTCTCTTGCAGACTTTGAGAGCCACAGCCAGACACAGAGGGAGGGAGGGAAGGATAGTGAGAGAGAGAGAGAGAGAGAGGGACTTACGCTTAGATGGCGACGCTGCAGAAATTCAAGCTCCTGGCGATGCAATGCGGCGTCGTCCAGAGCCCCACACGAAGCCCCAGGACCAGCCCGCTGGTTCAGTTTCAGCGCCGGAAAACCACCTTGCGGATGCTTCTCTGCCGGAGCACCAGTAGCCGATCACCTCGTCGGCGAGAGACGACCTTTCAGCTGAAGCATGTGATGGATTCATCGGAGGAGGAGGATAGCGGGAAAGATTCAATGCGGAGGAACTCACTGAAAGAATTGTTCGGGTCCTCGCTTCCAAACGAAGAAGGAGGTGAGAGACAAATCACTGAAATCAGCGAGAGCAACAAGCTTCCATCTAGAGAGTTCCATTCCTTCGTGGGTTCGATTAACGGACTCGGGTCACCGAAACCGGGTTGGACGCGTTTCCGTTACAGGTCGTTATTGAGGAAATCTTGGCGCCCAGCTCTGGTCACCATTCCAGAGGAATAAAGATCTCTCTGTTTCATGCCATCTCCAATTTCCCCAGCTAATCGAATCCAAATGTATTTCTCTCTGTTAACTAGAATTTTAAAACTATTTACTGTGGCATTATCCTTAATCTTATACGATAATTAGCATAGAATTGTACTTCCGGATTAAAATGTGGGTTTTTCCCCTTTTCTGTTCCTGCTCTGTATGCCCGGTAATGCTCAGATGAGTTTACTGAAGATATATATATATATATATATATATGTCTTTATTAACTATACAAAGATCAAGAGGCATATACGTTGGCATTACTTCGGATATTGTAAAATGTTATGTGAAAATCACTGAAAAATTGTATTGCATAACTTCGAGAAGTAATCGAAATCTGTAGGTCTATTGCGAAAAGGAATTTATATTTTTTAATCAATAGAAGACGTTAAGTTAGTAAAAACGGGGAAAAAAAAATATACCAGTTCTATAATTTCATCTTATTTTTAATTAAGTCTTTATATTTTAAGTACCGACTAAAAAAATATAAAAAATTCTGATTAAGAACTAGAAAAAACAAAAGAACTATAAATTAATTTTCCAAATATACATGTGATTCTAACATGCATCCGCATACAGGTCAACGTCAGATTCGAGCCTATAATCCTCTCCAAGATAATGGTTTATGCTATTTTTTGGCCGATTAAATGCTGACATTATTGATTCTATTAATATAATATTATCTTGGAATAATTAATATGCAAGTCCTTGTAGTTTCAACTGGTTTTTAATCAGGTCTCTATAATTTTTTTTCTTTTTATCAGGTCCTTATACTTTCACATATTTTTAATGAGGTCCTTATAATATTTTTTCTTTTGATCAGGTCCTTATTGTTTTACTTTGTTTTTAATTAGATCCTTGTAGTTTTTATTCTTTATTTTATAAATAATAAAATTTTAAAAATAATAAATTATTGTAACAATCTTATGTTAATATTCTTTTAAATTTTTAGTCAAACAAATATATTATTTATTTTCAATTCTAATTTTTATAATTATAAGATTCAAATTACAATAATAATTTTTTCTTAAATTAAAATATAATTATAAATAATTTATACTTAAGTAAAATTATTATTCTGATTATTTATTGATTACTAAATGATTATATTAATTATTTTGTCTAATTATGTAATTATTAATTTAAAAATGAAATTAATTTTTAAAAATAAAGTTAATAAATAATTTTTTAAAAACTACAAAGGACCTAATTAAAAAATAAATGAAACTATAAGGACCAGATAAAAAGAAAAAAAAATAGAAGGACCTAATTAAAAACACACGAAAGTAAAAGGACCTGATAAAAAGAAAAAAATTTATAAGGACCCAATTAAAAATCAAATGAAATTATAAGGACCCGGAGATTAATTATCCCTATTATCTTTGGCCATAAGCATGATCAATTGAATAGCAATCAAATTGTAGTAAAAATTACCAACTAGTATTACCATATTAAGAGCACCTAATTATAAATTGTTGTGAGTATAAAAACCTTTTCTTTTTGTTTTTATCCATAAATCACGAGACGGTTTAAAGATGATGGACATTGAAAAAGCAAGGGAATTTACTTTTGACTAGTCCAAAAAGTGCATTACTTAAGATACTCTCAAATGGATCTTAAACAGATCATAATATCCAGGGAAACTTGCTTAAAAGAAAGAGTAAGGATGAGACAATTTATATCATATTTATTTAGACACTACGAAGTGAATTATAAACTCAGCCATGATTGCTGTATTATTTCATCTATAACTTTTATGGTATACAAATAATGGAATTATGTATATTAAAAATCGGTTGAAATCAATTAGAAACAATAAATATATAAAAAAAATAACTTTTTTTTAAAGTACCCTTATTTATAAAAAGCTGGATGAGTCATGAGTGAGTGACTAACCAATAACTAATGTGATGATGCTAACTAATAATTAATGGAAAAAAATTAAAAAAATACATATTAAAAATTTCAGACGAACTATTAATATCTATTATAAATAGGAACATATCATCATGAAAAAATCATCATGTATAAAAGAATAAAGGTAGTATCTTCCAATTGAAAAGAAAATAAAGGGACCCAAATAAATAACTAAATCTTTCAATGATAACATAATTAGAGAAGTACAGTGTGTAGTTCAATCAAATGAGCACATATCTTGTAATTTCTAAATGATTATGAAGACACATAGGATCAAGGAAAAGTCATTCTTTAATGTATATCCTATTCTTTTTAGGAAGAAAAATAGTGGGAGTGAAAAGTTAAAGTGAGGAAGGTAAATGAAAAAGAGAGGAGAGTGGGACATGTTGGATTTGACGTGGAAGAATGAGTGTAATGGTAAAGCAAGAACAATCAATCAACGACGTCAAAAAGGGCTCTGAAGGCAAAGACAGAGATTTATAGAAATATGCACACAACAATCACTTTGGGATGTTGCCTGCCATTAAAGACTATCCACTTCTCTTTGATCAACCAACAAAAGAAAAAGACTATCTACTTCTCAAAAGCTTAGTGTAGGCCCAAAATAAAACACTATTCTAAGTCACAGCCTTGAGATCAATAATGCACATATGCTTTAAGTTCCTTTACTACTTGACTCACCTTGGCTTTTATGCAGAACAGATTATTCATAGATTAGGATGTGCCCTTTATATCTCTTGTTATTGTTATATGAGACTTTGGAAGGATATTATATTTTAAATCTGTAACCAAAAAAAAAAGTGAAATATGTTTGTTAGATCTGTAAATGATGATTTTTAGAGTATGATTGGTAAAGTTGGATCCATATTTATTGTTGTCACCACCGAAGCATTTGTTTCATCAAGTTTTCTCTCCTATCTTTATTGTCATTGTTTGAATTAATTTTAAACAAAAGTTGATTGCAAACCCAACATTTTGAGTGAGAATGATTCTAAGTTTGGTACAAATTCACAATAATAAAAGTTCAAAATATAGATAAATTGATAAAACTTGAAATAGAATATGATAGAGTAGAAAATATGAGGAATGAATTAATTTTTTTTTTTGTGATAAGGTATGAATTAATTTGTTACATAGGAAAAATTAATTTGTAAATCCCTCACCCTATGTTTGTTATGAAGGAATTGGAAGGAAAGGAATGAGAAAAAAATTTTAATAAACTCTATTTAAAAAATTAAAAAATAGGATTATAAAATTTTGATAAAAAGAATATGTAAGATAAAAGAGAAAAAATAATAATTAAAAGCTTTTAATCCCACTTCTTCAATCTTTAGTCCCTATATAATTTCATCTAATTCTTAGTTAGGTCAATATAGTTTTTTTTTTTAAATATCAAGTCATTATAGTTTTACATGAATTTTAATCAAGTTCCTGAAAGCTTTCTTTTTTATTATTCACTTGAAATTGAACCTTCATGTAAAACTCAGAGAACCTAATGAAAAGGAGGAAAATATTGTGTAAACCTAATTAACAATACTAAAGACTAACAGATAAACTTTTCCAACAATTTATAACAATCTAATACTCTAACCTCAATTTCATCATTTGGAAAGAGAAGCAATCCATAATCATCAGTACAAAAAATATTAAAGCAGTGCCATCCAAATCATTTGTCGGGTTAAGGAACACTAAGAAAGGAATTAAAATTGTTCTTCGCAGAATGATGGTGACAATTCTAGTTACAGTAATGTTGATTATTAAGTCGGTGTTGGAAACACTCGGAATTTCATATCTGATGACACTTTTAGTTAAGGATAATAATAGGGACAGTTATTCCATATATTTTGATATTGAATTTTGCAACATAAAGAGGGAACACAAATAGATATCTCATCAATTACCGAAGATAAGACTCATTCTACCCAAGAAAAATTTCCTATCCTTACTCAACAAAAAACCCCATTCGTCTTTTGGTGGGGGCAAAGCCAACATACTCCACCATTTATGATAAATCAAAGAATTTGCATCATAGAAAAGAAAAATCCGGCCACTTACAGTTACAAATCCCAGAGAGAGAAAGAGAGAGAATAAACATTACTTAGGAAGATAACTTCAAGTATCAACATCAAGTTAGCCGCTCTTTATTTCCTAGAAGAACTGATGAAGCTTCCTCACCCATCAGATTGAGATGGTGATGACCGCCATTCTGGGTCTGATTGTAGCTATGAAACTTGAGTCTCCCATTGAAGGTACAAGAATTTGACGTGGCTTTTGAACAGCGACTCCCCGACAAAAATTTATAACAGTTGATATTTACTAGAGCCCAAGACCTCAGCCATGGCAGATTCCACTTAGCACAAGCTTCACTCCACGAGGATAGAGATGAACCCCAGTCCCATGCTTACCAACTAGAATCATACCATAGGGCCTTTTTCAAACTTCATGTCATCACTGTCTTCCGGCTTGGGCTTGTTAATATCAGTAGATTTAGGATAGCCTTGTGGATATACATTGTCCTGAGGAACAAAACGATGGAAGAATCTGTATATCATTTCATAACTGGTGAATGTGATGACAGCCGATGGAGTTGTTCTCAACAGATTGGTAGCACAACCCCGATAAAAGCCTGGAAAGCCGTCCTTCTGGAACACCTTCTTAGCGCAATCAACAACCCCTCCATACCGGACCTTGATATTTTTGGCCTGTCCTTGCTCCTGTAGCCTGGATCGTATCACCTGGAAACACAATTGTAGGGGTTAAGACCTGTGAAATCAAAGGTGTGATGCTGATAAAAATCCTGAGTTTTCTTCCCGTAGAAATTTAGTCAGACAATGTTAGACATACCTCATGAGGATAAGTCATTACAGAGGCAATTACTTTGGAAATTGAAGAAGCAATGGCAACATTTCCCGGACTTAGCTTGTCAACTGTAGTGTTTTCTGAACTATTTGAGATTTTCATTAGATAAGCATGTAAACATGAGGAAACAGGAAAGCATCACTTGTGACAGGGAATAAAATAATTTGCAGATATCATATTTACCCTTTTTTGCCATGTATGACTTAATCTTTTCATAAGATGGGAATTGTATTACAACATGACTTATGCCGGCCAATGAAGGCAAGATGCCACTGCATCACAAAGAAAAAAAATATTATAGAGTATTCAAAAGGATTAGCTCAGTTGCTAAATGGCAAAACTACATCCTTACAACCCGAGTTGGATCCATCCAATTGTAATATTCTAAACATAAACACATCAGCTAAGGTTGGGGAGCGGGGGCACTCCCCTTTAAATTACTAGGGAAGGTATTCGACTCATAACATTAATACACAAAAACAAAACAAACTCATGACCCTAACCAAGCGCAGAAACAGGTCAATTAAGCTCCAATTATACATTTCTTTTTCTAGATTCGATTCACTGAGTTCATTCTAGTCAGCATTTTCTATGCGCGAGACAGCTTAGTTTAAGTGCACCTGGTCATTTGGTGTGAGGGAGATACAAAGCAAAAGCAGACACATTGAAACTTGAATTATTATGGGATGGCCACATTAGATGGAACACAGCCACTTTTTTCCTATTCACCTTGCTAATGGACATCAGTTCATACTTTTAGCTAAAAACAGAAATTGATTCATACTATGGACTTTATAATCTCACCACATATCCTTGTTTAGCCAAGTGATCCATCAGATCCTGGCTAAAGGCTATGCTTGATTAAACTAGACTTTTTCAATCCTTTTCCTCTTTGTTTTTTTGTTTTTTTGTTTTTTTTTTTTTTTGGTGGTACAATTCTTTTCCTCTTTTTAGTGAAAAGCAAAGTCAACATGTTTAATGGACCTCGTATCACATCCCATAAACATTTGATGATGTTGCATACTAATTAGTGAGATAGTTTAAGGTCATTATAATGTAAGGCTAAATTATACATAACACTCCCTTGAGAGCTTTGGGTTATGTGCAAATAAGCTTTTTGACCTTTAGAACTTTACAATGAACCCCCTAAACCTTCACATTTATGTAGATAACTCCCCTACCATTAATTTGTTTGTTACTTCACTTGAATAACATAATATGAGAAAAGGTATATCTACATATGACTTAAAAGTTTAGGGGATTACCTACATATAACTCACAAGTTTAAAGAGGTTATCTGCATATATACATAGTTGCAGGGGGTATTTGATCAATAACATACTATGCTACATTAGCAAAATAACGGAATAATTCACAGCATGGTGGTTATCTGCACAAATCTGAAAAGTTAAGGGGGTTCCTCATCAAGTTTTAAAAGTCGAGGCTATTTGCACATTTTCAAGAAAGTTTTGTTTAACTTATCCATAATACAATACACACACACACACACACACAAAGCAAATATTATGAGATAAAAAAAATTAGTGATTACCTTTAATAGAGAAAGAAAAATTCAGTTCCTCAATATTATTTTTTATTCACCTTATTTAGCACCCATAAAAAATTGTTCATTGACACATAGGCAATGCAAATACAAACCATGATGAACACAAGTTAAAAAGAATGAGTAGTATACAACGTTTACCCATTTAATTTCATAGCAAAAATCCCAAAAGAGATTTAGTTAAATATGAGTAGAAACTGACCTGTACAATCCTCGCATGCCTTCCTCACGAGTAATCCTTGTCAGAGCAGAAAGAACACTCTTGTAAGGAACGACATTTGGCCTCATTCCCTGTGTCTATTAGTTACAGAAAAAGACATCAATAATTCTCCAAGATAAAAATGAAGAAAAGAGCAAAACATCTATGACATGTAATTTAAGGAACATTAAGGATAAGTGGACAATTAACAGAATGCGTAGGCAAATTATGCAACTTATCACTTGATGTAACTTGAGATTTCAGTTTACCCAGAAGGAAAAAACGAGAAGTTCAACTGAACATTTCAACAGTTCATGTTCATAACAGAGGACACAGCAATGGCAATGCGAATATTGATAAATGGGGTTTTACTACTAGACTTGAATGTGTTGAGGGCAAACATGGGGTTGCTTCTCCGACTTGGAAACAAGAGCATTTATGAAATAGTTAACAAAATAAAGGAGCGACAATTTTTAAATATTTTAGTGCTTCAAAGCAATGAGAGGCAGCCAAGGGGTGCAGATCAAAGCACGAAACCTAGCAAATTTCCAGGACTAATCAATCACGTGTACAGTTAGATATAGCTAAGCTAATAAAAAATTAAATTGATAGAAAAAAGGCATAACTGTATAAAATTCATATACATGCCTGCAAGATTGAAAATCAACTTACTTGAAGTCTGGTCTTAACAACCCACAATGGGTTTGTTGAAATTGCTGTGGCTGCTCCAGCACCGGCAGCAGCTATCATATTTTCACTAGTTGTGAGTTGGTGGCAACCATCTGCTACAAGTTTACCAATGAAAAATGTCATCAAAAATAAAGTCAAATATAGCAAATTTCAATTAAGGCTTATACACAACAAGAAAATCGAGTATGCTAATTTGATGCTTCCAAATTTGAAGTAATCAAGAAACCATATGATATATTAAGTAAATGGCATTAAAATAACATTTACCACGTGAACGAAGCAGGCCTTTTAGTTGCTCATAAACTGTGAAGTAAACCTACAATTGAGGCAAAATTTAGTCACTGAATGATTGAAAACCGTTTCAAACAAATGACTGAACAATATTAGAAAGATTATTCATTTTCTGATATTAGATGATTGTCCCTGACGTATAACCAATGACACAAAAGGATCTATAAAATTAAAACTGAGCAGGAGATCAAATTCCATTGGTTTGTCATTTGTTGATGTAAAAGAATGTGTACTGAACTACTTTCCACTGTTAGGGGATGGAAACCAACATTCCTCCAGCTGGAATGCGAAATCATTTGTTGCTTTAAATGCTACTTCTTCAAACCTCAGTAGGTCTTACAGGGTACAAAGCAAATCATAAAAGCAGCCATAGAGAGAAAAATATGCAATCATTTTCAATTACAGTCAACAGTTATTTCTAAATCAGTAAACAAAGAATATTGTCAAAGAGGTTGCTTTTAATTGATAATCTTCCCACTGAAAAGAAAGCAAAAACCTGATTATCCTTCCAGAGTTAAGCAGTAGAGGAGACAGAAGTTACCATGAGGTTCCATAACTACTTGTATATTAATAAATGAAAAGTAGAAAGTGAAAAGGGGAGGACCACGAATTCAGTGACTGGAGATAATGAACAATATAGGCCGGTGAAAAATGTAGGCTTAGATAGGACTATGTGGCAAATGGGAAATTAATATGAAGATTATAATTTGTTCTAAATGCTTCCTGTGTAAACCCAAATTGAAGGAACTGGGGTTATGGCTAGGCTTCTTTCAGATTATTTGAATATAAAATAGCAAAACAAATTGACGCTGAAGCAAGACAGAATAAAAAATACGTCTCCATCACCCAGCTTATAGAACCTAGTATGTTTGCCATCATGATTACTAATCATAGCATAAAGATTTAGTTAGAGGCAGCACGAGGAGTGACATACCGCCCAGTTTGGAAGTAATGCTAGTATTGTTGGTGAAAGTCCACGATACAGCCCCCTGAAACCTTCAGTTCTGGCTATATTCTGCAAACTTGTGATGATAACACTGCCTAAGAGAGTAACAAAAGTTACTTTGGTAAACAATCACTCAAAAAATGAAAGACAGAAAGCATTAATATCGAAATTGCAGTGCTGACACATGACATAAAATTAAATGATTATACATCTGCCAAAACTTGACAATAAACTTGTGTTTCACAAGAGAACAATTGCTTCTTTATAAAGTTTATGTATCACATTCACAAACTTATGCCAACCATTTACGTTGTAAATTCTGGTTTCTGATACCAATTCTCTGACTTGTTATCTGTCCAAATTCAACTCCAGTAATTAACTAGAAAATCTGAAGCCTGTTCTGATGGCAAAGCGAACTAACTTTTAGAGAGAGGGAAATCTAGCATACCTGTCTGCCCAGGGGGAAGACCATGAACTTGTAGTCTAGTCTTGATGACATCCAATGGGCACACAAATGTGGCCGCTATTGCCCCTGCAATGATATCAAGTTAATCATCCAGAAGCAAGTCTTACACTGCCAGATATTCTAGCAGTAAGTCATAACCGTAGCAAGAAACACCAATCAAACTAGTGCAAAAACACAAGCGCTTTACCAAAAAACACAAACTCTAGTAAATTAATAGAAATGACCAAAAATGACAATTATAAATCAGATTAAACAAATTAACAAAAGCCCCCCCAAAAAAAAGACCTCAAATTTGGAAAGGCAGGCTGAAAAAAACGCTTACCAGCTGAGGCACCAGCGCCGGCGTTGCAGATTAAGTCTCTGATGTTATAGCTGTTAACGGAAGATTGGCCATTGCTACTCATATTAAATTGCCCTGGCAACGCAAGTTCTCCTAATCAACGAATTGAAGGTGTTTCCCAATTACTGATCGTAAAACAGAATGGAGATCTCATGGCATATCTTCATGAACATGTTTCTTTTATACCATTCCCCCAAATAGTAAGATGATGGGCACTAATTGCGTGCTTATCTTGTCAAAAGGGTTTACGCGGCGAATTGGACCAAGAACGATGGGAACGTGTAAAACACTAACTTGGATGAAAAAACGAAATCCATGAAAGTTGAAACTTCGAAACGGGCACGCAAATTTATTCAATGCCTTATTTCCCTTTTTCTTCTGGGTCTTCGATCAGTCTTTGCGCACTGGGAAGCTTGAATCACACAGGAGCCATTTCGAATTGACTAGGTTCGAACTTCGGAACTGGGAAGCTCAGAATTCTTTTTTTTCTTGTTCCCAACCAAAAACGGACGGTTTAGAATCAGTTTAACATTTTTTTTTCCCCAATATAGAATCAATTTAAGAAAAATTACCCATATAAAAAATTAAATATAAATAAATGTTTTAAATCTCATTTAATAATAATTTAACATTTGCTTGTAAATAACATAACTTTAGTATATAAAAAAAAAAACATAACTTTAAATTGTAAATATGAAAATCTGACTGTGGCCGAAAAAAAATGAAAACTCGACTTATAAGTTATAAATAACAAATTATTATATTTAATTTGTAAATAACGCAATTTATAAATATTAAATTCTTAAAACTTAATACTAATATTGAATGAAACTTGAGACATTTATTTATATTTAATTTTTGTCAGCTATGACGTATAAGCGACTTTTCCATCAATTTAACAAGGAAATGAGCAGGAAAATTGTGTTAATATTTTTCTTTCAATTAAAACTTGATGTAGCTCGAATTGATAATATCAAATGATTTGCTTTGAAAAATCAATTGAATTGAATTGATTAAAAGAGTTAGTATAATTATTCCTTTTTCATTTCAATAAAGAGAAAGTTGAAGTTTTTGGCCTTGAGGGTAACTTTAAACCATTGAATTAGTTAATTAGTTTGAAGAACAGTATCTACAGGGTAAATAGATCCCCCTTTTTTCACCAAAAAATAGATCCCCTCTGATCTTATATTTTAGTCATTATTTAAAAATAAATTTGTGTCATTTTGCATAAAAATTAGAAAAAATCATTAAAAAAATCTAAAAATTGAAAAATTACACACAAGGACCGTTTAAAAAAAATATTATCAAAACCCATTCTAATATTGTAATAGGTTTCTATGCGTAATTTTTTTTATTTTAGTAGTCTTTTTTAAAGATTTATATTAGGTAAAGGAGAGTAGTATATCTTAACGGAGACACAACTTTGGTTGTTACAGCTTAGCATTCATACCAAACGTAAAACGTTGACGAAATTTGTGGATCCCGCCCGCAGCTTCTTTTTCTTTTTTCTTTTTTTTTTAAATAAAAAAAGTATCCACGGGAGTTGAGTTCAAAAGGTTCGTTAAAATTTTTTTTAGAAAAAAAGAAAAGAGTATCTCTTTTTTTTTATATACTCTATTTTTTTTTTCAGGGCTCCGTTAGAATGAGGTTACGTCGAAACAATATGTTTTGCACCATCTCAGCGTAGGTATTTCTACATTTCTACTTAATTGAGTTTTGTTTTGTGCTAATTTTATTTTTAATTGTAGTTCTTAACATAAAAATTAGATAGTCATAAATATAATATCAAATCACATTTGTTATAATGAACTAATTTAATTTAGTTTTATTAATCAACTTAAATTAGTTAAATAGTACTTATATTATAAGAAGGGACAATAACAAAAAAAGAAGTTAGAATTTTGTAAATGCCAAATAAGGAATGTCAACAAAAATTTATTGTTGTTCGCATATTCTGACTTGTCAATACCAAATAAAGTTTTGTTACCAAACCTGATTTGAGATTTATAATATCCATCTTCTTTTTTTGTCATTCTCCTTATTAAGATTTGGAAGCATTATTTAAAGCTGAAAAAATGCTCAAAAAGATACTAACAAATTATTCACTAACAAATTTTTCATAGGATACAAATTTTTTTCTATTTATAGGTATTCTCTTATTGGAAACAATCTTATTTGAAATACTGTCATATACTAAATATGGGCACCTCCCATAATAGGGATGCAAATTTAATTCAAAGTAAAAAAAATTAATTAAGTAATTTTATGATTTTGAAAGTTCAAAAGGTTTAGGAAGAATTTCAAAATAATACCTTTGAATTTCAAAAAATGTCAAATCAGTATTACTTGCTATACTATAATAGCAATTAACAACATTTAAAAGGCAAATGATAACATATTTTTATTATCACTCCTGATTGAGGCTTTTAAAATTTTAAGGTTACGTTTGGTACAGAGCATAAAAAATGAAGGGTGAGGATTGGAATTAGGGTTGAAAACGTATGTTAAAAGTATGATTAGCATGAGTGATTTCTTATCACATAGGATTAGGTAATCTCATATAGATAGGATTAGAGAATACTACCTCCTCTTATGGTATTTTCCAATCCCACATATATGGATTTGTCTAATTCCAGGTATCATATAATTACTCATATTAAACACCCTTTTAATATAGTTTTACACTTTCAATCTCAATTTTCATCCTTTATTTTTAATGCTTCGTACCAAATAAAACCTAAAGGTATTTTTGAAAAATTTTACAAAGTTTTAAACTATTCAAATGAAGAAATAAATCTAGTGAAAAATTCACTTAATCCGCTCCACAGGCATTTAGATTCTCCCTTGCTAACCAAGCATTTCCAATTATTTATCCATTCATTCAAATACTCATCTTCACACACTATTTATCCACCACAAACCACAAGTGCTTAACAAGTAAAATGAAGAACGTGACAATTTTTAAAAGAAAACTTCATATTTTACTCCACACATTAAACAATCCTAACTTATTGGATCAGTGACCATAATGTGGCGATAACATGTGGCAGAGTCACACTATTTCACACTTCTTCTTCTTTTTTTTCCTGTTATAAGAGGCAGGATTAAACCCGCATACATACACCCCACACACACACCCATAACACTTCTAATAACGCTAAGGGGGTATTTGGGAATGTTTAAAAGTGCTTCTAAGAAACACTTTTCCGCAAAACGAGATAAACTCCTCCACGTATTTACTTCATAAATTGTAAAAATACTTTTAAAATCATGGTTTGGTTCGATCCAAACACCCCTAATAGTGACCTGGAGAGATCGTAGAGGGATGCGACTTTGAAATAATCATCGACCACTGCATTTTTTGTTAGTTCGTGCTAGCACCTAGCAGAATGGTCTCCATTTCGGCTATTTGGTTTGCTGTCTTGACAAATCAATTTCAGTCTAGTCTTAAAAAATTGCAGTGCCATTTCAGAATCTTTTAAAGGCATTTGGATATTTAATGTGTATGGAGGGGCTAAGTGAAATCTTTCATACAACTACTTCATTACCCTCAATCCACATAAACTTTGGACTTTGGTGCATGTAATTTTTTTTCCGTGTTATTTCGTATCTACTTTATTATCAAATTAATGAAACGTAACTCGTCATTTCTAGTTGTATTGTACGCAAAAATTATTTTCAGAAGAATGCAGAAAATTAAAAAGTAATAATAATAAGAGGGTGTTTGGATATATCAAAATGCTTTCTAAAATCTTTTTTTTATATAAATTGAGATAAATTTTTGTATATATTTAATTTGTATATCGTAAAATTATTTTTAAAATTATAATTTGACATATATCTAATCGTTTCCTAAATTGAATTACTGTATTTATTACATTTATATTAATTTGTTTTTGTCCAATAATAGAGGTGACTAGAAGTCTAGAACTAGAGTTGTCACATCATGAGGTTCGAGCATCACCCCCAAAGAGTTCGTCACAACTCACAAACCTATCAAGAACTGGTTGCCAGCTAATCAGAGGGAATCTAACTGAATTCCAAATTTATGTCTCATCCAAACAGAGGAGTTTGCTTCTTTTTCTTTTTTCTTTTTTCCTTTGCCAGAGAAAAGGAATTTGGATATGATTTCTAGCTCGAAGATTTTTTTGGAATTTCAAAATTCTTAATATAAGAATTAGTTAATTAATTTAAATCTATTATAAAAATTAGTTAAATTAGTTATGCATAATAAATAAATATTTTTTTAAAATATCCTTACTAATCAAGTGTATTGATTAAAACTATTATTATTATAAGGACTACTTTGAAAAAGAAAAAGATAAATATTAGAGATAAAATATATTAGAGTATTATATTTAGGATCAAAATAAAATTTAAATAAGCTGTTATGTTAAGAATCAGAGATAGTATATTCTTTTTATATTATATATAAGAATTAGATAATAAATCTATAAAAGTAATAAATTTATTTAAATTAATTATTTATAAAAATGTGTGTTGTATTTTTTTTTTTAAAGAGATCTCCTAATCATTTGGTCTTATATGTAAGATCCGAAGAGTATATCATTATATGCGGTATGAAGGGACACAGTTTCTAGAGAAAATACTTTCAAGATTGCATCTAATGAAAATTATATGAGAATTCAAGTCATTAAATAATGGGGTTTGAAATTTAAGCCAATTAAGATCAAATGGCCTTACCCACGTGAGTTGGGTTGGCCAACAAGACTGCATGGGTTGGTGTATAGGCCAGTCCAACAACCCCCACCATTTTTTTTCTATAAACGTAAATAATTTTAATTTTTTTTATTAGGCATATGTATTATCATGTTTGAGATATTATTGACAGCTAAGTGTAAATAATTCTTTTAATGAGAATTTAACTATTGATTCGTCAGATTAGAAGGAATTAACCCTTTTCGTTAGACCTAACTTATATTTGTTAAATAATTTTAAAATCTTAAATATAACTTGCATAATCTATATATAACCCATTTTAAACTTCCATATTATGTAATCCACATCATCTAATCTTAATTTTCTCAAAAATATCTATGATTTTGTTTGATGAAAATAGGACATGCTCCCAAAATTGGTGGAACCTATGCACATACCAAGAATTCAAATTTCGGGCACAACCCACGGATAAGAATTGATGGAGTTGTTGTGTTCGCCGGATGCAGAGCAAACTGGGCCCTCAACCCGGCCCATCATCCCAGCCCGTAACAAGCGAAACCCGACAAGATTGGTATTTTTCGTTTTGGGCTACAGAAGCTGCTCTTTTAAGTACTTGGGGAATCTTAAAATCTCACGTGATGTAATGTTGTTCTTAGTTTTTTTTTTTTGGGGGGTAGACAAGCAATGCAATGCTATTCCTGTAACTGATAGGAATTAACTGTCTGTTAATTAACTAGAGAAATGATCCTTAAGGACCCTTCAAGACTACTAATACCATCTCTAATTTTTAATATAAGATAAGGCTGACTAATTTGAAAAAATTAAGAAAGTTATTAAATTACTATTTTCTATCATTAATATAATAGCTAGTTAACTAATTTGAGTAGATTAAGAAAGTTTGTTGAGTTAGTTACTTGTAATAATTAGGTGTTGTGTTTCTTAGAATACCCTTGTTAATCATGGATTAGTTAAAACTATCATTTGATTGAACATTTAACATGTGTAACTTCTACAAGACTATTTTGAAAAAAAAAAGAATAAATATTAGAGACAAAGTATATTAGGGTCTTATATTTAGGACCAAATTAAAAGTTAAATTAGTTTTTATATTAAGGACCAGAGTAATACTTAATTATAGCACATGTTACATGATCTCTTTAAAATACTTTTATATATTATTAGATTATATATGAATTTATAAATTAGAAAAATTAGTTGAAAAAAATATAAATATAAATACTCTAAAGCAATTTATCGGTTTTCTTATTTTTTTAAATTAGTCAATTGGGTCTCATATTAAAGATCGAAAGTAATAATATTGCCAACTTTGAAATTTTGAAAAATTTTAATTTCAGTCAAGGATCATATTCGTTTTCTTGAAAAAAGTCAAAATTTTGGGATCTTTAACTCTCGTTATTCATCATCTTAGAAGGTCTTTAAATGTCATTTTCCTATGTAATTTTTAAGAAAATTACATTAGGAAAAATGGTTAGGAATATATTTAAGACAAAAGGCAATAACAACTAATACATAGGACCACGCGTCTTTTGGGTGGGGGTATTGGTTCCACCAACACAATAACAAGTGCTTCAGTTTTAAAACTTGGATGCTTCCTCCCTGTCCCTCGTCTCTTTCAGAACTTGGCTACAAATCCCCATTTTCTCACTCCATTACTTGCTTTGAATTTTGCAATATTGATTTCTAAAAGATCTCTTATTTCATTAAAAAAAATTGGTTTTGAGATTTTATTCTTTCTATTAAAAACTCTATTTTAAAATATTTATTATCATTATATTAGTTAAATGCATAGGTAATACTCCTCCGGTCCTTATTATAAGACCCAATTTGACTTTTTATTTGGTCCTAATTATAAGACCCAATCCATTTTGTCTCTTATATTTATGCATTTTTTTCCAAGATAATCCTTCTAATAATGATAGTTTTAACCAATATACTTAATTAGCAAGGATATTTTAGGAATGACAACACTTATTTATTATAAATAACCAACTTAACTTACTTCCTTAATCTCCTCAAATAAGTCAATTGGGTCTTATAATTAGGACCGGAGGAGTACTTTTTATATGATATAAACAATACTCCTCCGGTCCTTTATATAAGACTTATTTAACTAATTTGATTAGATTAAAGAAGTTAGGTAAGCTAGTTAATTATAAAAAAAACATAACATGTTTTACTTAAAACAGCATAATAATCTTTCGTAATATCATTCCTTCCTCACTTACTTGATTATAGTTGAAGAAGTATCCGTAAGGATAATTTAGAAAAAACTGATAAATATAATAAATATGTATTATATTTGGGACTAAAATTAATTTAACAATTAGGTCATATATTAAGGACTGGAGAAGTAGTTCTATATTGTTTTCTATCAACACAATTTAAAAGTAATACTCCTCCGGTCCTTAATATAAGACTCATTTAACTAATTTGATTAGATTAAGGAAGTTAGGTAAGTTAGTTAATTATAAGAAAAGTGACACATTTTTCCTAAAATACCATAATCATCTTTCTTAATACCTCCTCTCCCTCTTCTATTTGATTATAGTTGAGGGAGTATCCATAGGGATAATTTAGAGAAAATTAATAAATATGAGAAATGGGTCTTATATTTAGGACCAAAACTAACTCAAGAATTGGGTCCTATATTAAGGACCGGATGAGTAGTATAATACTACCTCCGGTCCTAATTATAAGAGCTAGTTGACTAATTTGAGGAGATTAAAGAAGTAAGTTGAGTTGGTTATTTGTCCTAAATAAGTATTGTCTTTCCTAAAATATCTTTGCTAATCAAGTGTATTAACTAGAACTATCATTGTTAGAAGGGCTACTTTGGAAAAAAATGTATAAATATGAGAGACAAAGTGGATTGGGATCTTATATTTATTATCAAAATAAAAATCAAACAGGATGTTATATTAAGTACCAGAGGTAGTATATTGTTTATAAGTGATGCAGATATGATACTTACTTTACAAAATAAATGTGTATATAGGACCTGATTTTATTTTTTTAATGTATCTAATATCTTAATTTTATTTATAGTGTACAGAGCACTTTAATCTTACCTTTCTATGCATCCAACACTTCTCTCTCTGTTTTTTTTTTTTTTTTATCATGATGATGATTTTATATTGAAGGGAATAAGTGATACAGCTGCCTCTCAATCTCAGAAAAGCATCACTTATCCACCATTTGTTTCAGTCCAATGGACGCATTTATGATGAATATGCCTCCCAACCAAACATCATATTCGACGGACCCAGATCCTCTCTTCTCTTCTGCTTTCTTTTTTTTTGGCCTGAAATTCTCTTCTGCTTTTATTTACTCCACTCATTTATATCCACTTCACTAGATCCTTCTGTTACTTTTTTTTTCCAATTATTTGTAAGTCTCAGAGTATAATAAATTTAACTTTCAATCACTTCTATTGATTTTTTTTGTTTGTTTGTAAACTGAAGATATCAGGGAAGAGATTTTTCTTGTTTTCTTGGGATAAAACTTATGTCAAGTTACTTATATTCATTAATTTGAGTTTTCAAATCAAATCTTGTCATGTGGACTTTTTGAAAAAAAATAAAAATTCACACTGACAAATTTCAATATCAAACCGTTATTAATAATAAAAATCACACGACATGGTGTGATTAAAGAATTTAACCTAATGCGTATAATTAAACTACTCCTTTTACATAATAATTTTAGAGATTGCTCATTAAAAATATTGAAGAATAAAAATAAATAAATAACAGCTATACATATTAGATAATGTTACAGAACACTTTATATTATGAATCAAGAAAGTCTTTTAAAACTCGTGCTTTTTAGGACTTTAAGCAGTGTCTAGTTTGATGATGTTGCAGTTGGTTTGAAATGAGACTCAAATTTTGGCTGGTTTTTGAAGTGCAGACTTTCTTTTGGGTATATTGGTTAAAACTTTATGTTTTTATCTGTTTTAAATATTGTTGGGTTAGTGTCTGTGTCATGTTGTTGTAATATGTTTCTGTTTTTTGAATTTATGCCTCCAATTTGGTCACGCTTCATGATCAATTGGTGGTTTTTTTAATGTATTGTTTTATCGCTTTATTAAATTGACTTTATATATAAAAAAAAGTCTTTTAAAAGAAAATTTATGATGTCACCGAAAAAAAATTATAATTGTGATAGGAGCAAACACATAGCATATGATATTATAGTTGGATTAATTTTGTAATAATGGTCCTCTTCTTCTTTTATTTGACTTTTGTTTTGGCTGATTTTTTAAATAAATTGCAGGGGGTTCAATCTAGTTATATTAAATACATATTTGTTTTTTTGTCTCCTTCTATGTTATCCTTCCCTAATTGAAATCTTATATACACTTTCTTGATTGAAATCCCAACTAATTACAATACCCAAGACCTCCAAACTTGGATCTCGTACCTTTATGTTTAAGTTGACAGGTCGAGACATTGTTGTCTGCAATTAATTTGTCTAGATTCATCAATTAGTAAATAAAATAAGTAATTTTTTAATACAACCACATGATATGTGTTTTATATTATCATCAGATATGATTAAGAGTAGTTCTCTCGATATCATATACAAAATATATGATATTATCATGTCATATAGATAGAAGTATTATCAGTGAAATATAATTGAGAGCTTTTTTTTTTTGGTATAATTTTTTTCTAGCAAAGGTATCCTAATGCCAAATCTTCATAAAATGGCCAATGACACCTATCAGAAAACATTTCAATAAAGAAAAAATAATGGAAATTATCCTATCTATATCTAGTAGTCCATAAATACATGCAGTTCGTAGTAGATGAGGAGAATGTGTTCACGCATTTTAGCTCCCTAAATGTACTCTTATTTATAAAAAGAATGGGATTAATTCAAAAATTTGAATATTCTAAAATACTACCTCTGGAGAGCTCATTTGGCTTTTATTATAATTTTAAATATAAGACTTTTAATCCATTTTGTCCCTCATATTTATCTATTTTTTTTCTAAAATAACTGTTGTAATAATAGTAACTTTAACTAATACACATTATTAGTAAAAATATTTTAAGAAAGACAATATTTATTTATTAGAAATAACTCACATAATTAACTTTCTTAATTTATTCAAATTAGTCAACTGGCTTCTATATTAAAGACAATATTCCTTCCTATTCAATTTAGGGAGATGTGGCCCGTTTGGATACCTCTCAAGAATCAATTAAGAAAATAGTTTTACATAAGTCGAGATAAAATTCTTTTAACATGCTCTCTTCAGTTCTATATATAAGCTTCACTTTTGGAGATGAGCTTGGTTCAAAATATAAGCTTCATTTTTTAGTTTGTCTAAATATTTATTACTTTTTTTTGTCTAATTTGGTCCTTAGTTGATTATATTTAGTACTCTCTCACATTAATATTATCCCCATATATTCTCTTTTATTATTTTTTTTATTTATTGTCTCTCATCTACTCTCTTAATAAATATGGGCAAATTTAGAAAAAAAATTTTCTAACCTATTTATTATTTTTAATTGATTGTAATTGCTAGTTCATTAAACGTAATTTGCTTATTCGAAGCTTATATATAGGACCAGATAGAGTATTTATTTTGTATATAATTACTTTTAAAAAATTAATCCAAATACTTCTTGTAATTAAGTTAAAACATAATGTAATTAGTTATACCTATGAAGTTGGTGTGTGTGTGTGTGTGTGTGGGGTGGTGATAAAATACGACATTCATCTTCATAATCAGGCGAAACTGAAACAAGGTATCATGACAAATCTAAAATAAGTCAATCTAATTTTGCAATAATAATTTGTTTGTTTTCAAATCTGCAAATGGTAGAACACACACACACACACATCAGTATATAAATGATGAGCATGACAGGGGTATAATTACTCCTTTAATTTGCCTTTAAATTTTAATTATTCAGCATCGGATACCCATGTAGCCAAATCATTCAATCATCAAATAGGCTGAACAGAGGGCTGCATGTCTCATACAATCTTCACATGCAATGAAGAAAAAAAAATCATATATATAACTCTTGACCTAGCGAAAATAGTTAATTTCTCACATTATGATGAATCAAAGTTCGCATCTCTGTTAGGAGAGGTGTTCATATTTTGTACCTGATAGTGTTTTGAATAGAATTACTTCTAATAAGAAGACGCCTATGCTTAGCAAAAATAGTCATATACATAGTGCCATTGTTATATGAAAATGAGATAAATAAATAATCAGGTAAAAAAATTAAATAAATGATATATGTGCGTGTTTTAATTACTTGATGTTTTGTTTAAAGTATCCGTAAGAACAATATGAAATGACGTACAGAAGTATGTTAAAAAAATTAAAAAATTTATGTATTGTTTATAAAGTTTTGCTCAGTATTAATTTCACTAGAATTACTGCCATGCATTAGCAGCCGCTCTGAATCTAATTTGAAAATGCTTGATTCCACGCTAAATAATTAAAAATATTTTTTATGCTAAAATATTACATATGTGGTTTCACTCAAAATGTTTGTAAGAATTTTTTTTTACTCAAAAAACGTTTGTAAGAATTTAAAATGAATTTACCATCATGCATAATTGATTTTTAATGAGAATATCATGTCATAAAATTATTTTCAATTTTTTAATGATGAATAGTAAAAAAAGTTTAAACTAACAAAAAATATATACATATATCAATCTTTGCGCTTTAATTTGAAAGAATTAAATTTCAAAAAACGTTGGCAGATTATACTACCTCTAATTCTTAATATAAAAACTAGTTTGATATTTAATTTAATTCTAAATATAAGATTTCAATTCATTTTACCTCTCTCTCATATTAATCTATTTTTTCTCTCAAGATAACCCTTGTAGTAGTTGCACATGTTCAATATTTTACTAAATAGTAGTTATAACTAATATATATGATTAACAAAAATATTTTAAAAAAGACAATTCTTATTTATTATAAATAATTAATTTAACTAATTTTTTTAATATAATTAAATTAGTTAATTAGTTTTTATATTAATAATTAAAAGTAATATATTAGGTTGACTAAAATGAGAGGACAAGAAAATGAACAACGAAGCGTGGTCCCCAACCGGATTGGCCTGAATCCGAGAGGCAGTGGACCCGGGTTGCAGCAAAAAATAGTAAATAAATAAATAAATAAATAAATTGTGGTCCAGTGAGAGGAGTACAGTGCAGTGCAGCTATGAAAGCTGCAGTGCACCCCAACACATGCGCCCTCCTCCACATCATCATTGCTACCCTGCCAGCACATGCATTTTCCCCGCCACGTGTCACTCTCTCCCCACCTTTTCCCATCTCCCATGCACTGCCTCATGTGGGAAAATGACGCACACGTCTAAAGGAGTAGATTTTATTAATTTAAAGTCTTGTAAAATGTCAAAATTACTACTCCTCCGGTCCTTATTATAAAACCCAATTTGACTTTTTATTTGGTCCTAATTATAAGACCCAATCTATTTTCTCTTTTATATTTATGCATTTTTTTCCAAGATAATCCTTTTAATAATGATAGTTTTAGCCAATATACTTAATTAGTAAGGATATTTTAGGAATAACAACACTTATTTATTATAAATAACCAACTTAACTTACTTCCTTAATCTCTTCAAATAAGTCAATTGGGTCTTATAATTAGGACCGGAGGAGTAATAGATACTAACAAATTTTAGAGTATTATATTTTAGTTATAAAATAGTGTCATTATCCTTCAAATTTCCAATTCAAATTTTCTCTATCATTGTGATTGACAACTTCAGCGGTAACTATTAACAACTCAATAAGAAGCTGTTGACAATCTAAACAATATCTACTGACAACTTACTTTATAGGATCACATAACCTCCACATAAAAGTAAATTATGACCAGATAGCATAATTCAACAATTTTAACACAGAAATAGAAAGTTTTTCGAAGGCATTAAGAACTTTAACCAAACCCAATAGGATTATAGCAGAATTTTAATATGGAGATGTATTAACAACCTTAACAATAAGTATTGACAATCCAAAGAGAGTTGTTGATAACCTAGACAGCATTTGTTGACAGTTGACTTTATGGTATAATATAACCCCTACACAAAAACAAATCATAACTCAATAGTGTAACATAACAACTTTAAAAGTACTTGTGTGAAAGTTAGTTGTGAGTTGTCAACAGATACTATTTAGGTTGTCAACAACTTCTCTTGGGTTGTTGATACTCACTGTTTAGGTTGTTAATGAATCTCTGCATTAAAATTCTACTATAATCCTATTGGGTTTAGTTAAAGTACTTAATACCTTCGACAAGCTTTCCATTTTAGTGTTAAAATTGTTGTATTATATTATTTGGTTATAATTTACTCTTCTGTGGAAGTTATATAATTCTATCAAGTAAGTTGTTAGCGGATACTACTTAGATTGTCAACAGCTTCTCATTAGGTTGTTAATAGTCGCCACTAAGGTTGTCAATCACAATAGTGGAAAGGATGTGAATTGGGAATCTTAAGGGTAATAATGTTATTTTACAATTAAAATATATTATTATAAGGTCTTTGAGACCTGCTAGTAACTTTGACTTTTTATGGGATCTAGATGAATAAAATCTACTGCTTGGGACCTATATGTCATTTTCCCCTCTCTTTTTTTTTTTTGCTCACAGTTTCCCCCTTCCGTAAACAAGAGGGGTTAAGATACCGTCGGATGTTAAGTATATATATTTTTCTCATATAAATTCAAATTTTGGCTCACTATTTTGAGGAAAATTAGTTTATTCCCCTAAATCCAATATATTTTTTCCCATCCTCTCTTTCTCTCTTTAAACAGTGAAAAAAATCTGGGTGATCACCAGTATCGAAAAAGTTCTATTTTTTTTTAAAAAATAAAAGTTCATGACATAAAAAAATCTGTAGCTTCTTATTTATTTATATAGAGAGTAATTTTCGGCTGCAAGGCCGTTGACTAAAAACAGTTTTTTTTTTAATGAAATGGATAATTTTCATTGCAAAATAAACTATACAAAGTCAAGCGATATACAAGCAGTATTTACATGATTAAATTGATAGTGGAAAAACTTTTTAAGGAATGTCTAATTATAACACAAATACTTATCAAAATATTTTCAGCAGCATAATTCTCACCGGAAAAGAGACTGATTTCTTGCTTCCCATAATTTCTAACAAGTTATACAAAATTCAATTTTCCAAGAATCCTTTAGAATTAGATGTTGCAGTTAATGAGTTAACCAGTAAACAATGTATTGCCCAAAAAAATCTATGTACATATCATTTGAGAGAACTTTTTTCCACACTGAGAAAGCTAAAGGATAAGTCTTAAAAACATGATTAAGATCCTCTGTGTCCGCATGGCAAAGACTAAAAACAGTTTTTGATTTCATGTTAAATACTACTAGCTTGTTTTGGTTGAAAGAATCTTTATTTCCGTGAAAAATCTAATTTTATTATTTTTAACATGAAATCAAACGTATATTTTAAAATGCAAGTATAAAATAATTTATAAACCACCTATAAATTAGGTTTTTAAATTTAAATGTAGTCCTCATAAATTATGATTCATATTCGTGTAGACTAGGCAATTATCAATTGATCATTAGTTTCTTATAAATTATTACACCTATAAGTTCTATGTAAAGAGACCCAGTCAGTTATGTATTATTTTATTTTTTTAAATAAAATTGTCTTCTTATAAGAAAAATTCTAACAAATTAGTTTTAAGAATTTCTATTCAACAGACTAAATATCAAAATTCTTCCATTAATTATGTGTTACATTAGGTTTGATATTTTTGAATTTGAAATTAATAAATCATTAATTCTCACACAATGTTTTTGCCGTAGGTTTATAGTTTGCCCTCGTGAAGGCATTAAATTAATGTTTTATCTGAAATTGTTTAATAGACTGTAATTTAATAACATGAAATATTTATTCTTATAAGTAGAAGGTTGTGGGTTAAATTTTTTTCCCCCCTCACGCGGTTAGCATCTTTCTTCTCTATAAAATGACGTCCAGCATGATATTTGTGGTTCACTGTCTAAGAGTGCCAATGCTGATTAAAATTAATACGTGATTTAAAATTATTTTAATAAATAAAGTACAATAAAATTATAATCTTTTAAATCGATTGATGCCCTGACTAAAACATGTTTGAGTTTAAAATGAAGGCTCTTCTTAACTTTAACCTCCTCGAACTTTTAGATTTTTGCAGGTATCACTTTTATTATTATTTTTATTCACTATTTATTCGCAAATGACTTAAAATTAAAAAAAAAATTAAGGAAGCTGTATGCATATAAAAATAAATTTTAAGGAACAAAAATTGATAATTTAAGGCTATCTACATAATTTATTATTAAATTTTAAAGGTTTATTCAATTCGTATATGAAGATTTAGTTATTTATAGAACATAATGATATCATGCGATTCATATGATTCATATAACCAACCACGTTTAATAGGATAAGATTTGTTGTTGTTATTGATAGAGTTACTTATACATGATTAACAAATTTTATGTAATTAATTCTAAAATAAACAAACTAATATTGATTTCGCGTGATTATACCCTGATATGAAATCGGGAATGATTAAAAAACCAATGAGCTAAGAATTTTTTCAGAACTTAAAGCGATAAAATCTATACATTAATATGATTAATACTATATGGAAGTCAAATCCTTCTCACAATTCGCACGATTGTTTCTTTCCTTGTTCTAATCTAATCTAATCAGTATCGATGTGATCCCTTTACTTGGTTTTCGGCGAAAACTGGTCTCGTAGTTTTTTCAACTCGCTTTCTCACACCCAACTACTCAAGTTTTCTTATTTCTTATTGCTTTGCTGAGTTGTTGCTCGCTGTCAGTTTCACTATAAACCAATAAAAAAAAAATAAAAGAAAGAAAAAAGGGCGGGGGGTTTGCGACCTTTTTCCTCTGAGAGAGGGAAAGAGAAGAGATGAAAAAAAGGGGGACGAAAACAACCGACTTTAGTAGAAACAGAATGTGGGATTTGGACACTAGGCTTTTGTGAGTGAGCAAAGTTTCTTTCTTCCTTCAGCGTGTGGAAGCTGGCTAGATACCGAGATCCCACGGCATTTGTTGTTTGGCATAGAAATGTCTTATAATTTTATATATTTCTAAAAATCTTTGCACGGGTGTTTGTTGGGGAAATTGTTCCGAAGCTGACACGAGGTGGTCTCATAATATTCAATGATTTCTCGTTTTTTATGCCTACAATTTATGTAATTCTCTCTTGAAATTGGGTTTTTGGTTGAGGATTTCGGGTTTAGATTATTGGGTCTTACAGTTCATATTTAGTCATCAATACGCGTTTCGTGTCCGTGCGGATATTTTGCTCCTTCTTCTTCTTCTTCTTTGAATTTTTGCTTACTGTCACAGTCAGATCCGCATCTGGTTTTGCGCGGGACGCGTCCCTGGACATTCCAGCGGGTAATTCGCCTACTTTTAATTGTTCTGCTTGGAATTCTTGTTCTCTGTTTGGCTGTTGTGAAAAGTGTGAACCCATCTTAAAGTTTCTTCCTCCTTTTTGTCCAACCCATGGTTGCTGTTCTAACATTGAAGCTCCATGGTTCTTAAAAATGAAGGTACCAAGGTGGGCGATACAGACAGAATTTTATAGCGTATAGCGCATCTTGGAAAACTGTTTTTGCAGTTTAGAATTCTATCTTCCTCTTGCTTGGATCACTGGATAATTCTTAGATCCTAGCTTGACAACTTCATTTGTGATTAATGCAGATCAAGCTGGACAGAATTCTTGTGAAAGAGACTTGAGTTCTGAGTTTCCGTGCGAATTAGTGTTTAGTGTTTATTGTGGAAGGATTTTGCCTCCTCTGTCTCTTATCCTGATCAGGCAGGATTAACAGTGTTTCATGTACGGAGTTCTAACATGCTTGTGAGAAAAAGAGCTTAGAGACTTCGAATTATTGGGTTTGAAAGAAGATACTAGTGGGCTAGCCATGGCCTCTGGTGAAGGGAGGCGGCATCATCATGATCTTGTGCCTCTCGCTGCGTTGTTAAGCAGGGAGATGAAGACTGAGAAGATGGAGAAGCCCACTGTGAGTTATGGACATGCTGCTCAGTCTAGGAAAGGCGAGGATTACTTTCTAATTAAGACTGATTGTCAGCGAGTAGCTGGGAATCCCTCAACATCATTTTCTGTATTTGCGGTAATTTCACCATCTATATTGGACACTTTCTCTTGAACTGTACATCACAGTATGACATCAAGGAGGAAAAAAATTTCCTAATTTTTCGACTCTGAGATGTTCCAACTACTTTTCCTGTTGCGTGCTGATTATTCTTTCGATATTTAATACATAAGATAGCCGCTGATTTCTTCCGATCTTCAGATCTTTGATGGACACAATGGAAATGCTGCGGCCATTTTCAGCAGAGAGCAGTTGTTAAATCATGTGTTGAGTGCTGTTCCTCGAGGTCTGGGACGGGATGAATGGCTTCAAGCTTTACCTCGGGCCTTGGTAGCTGGGTTTGTGAAGACTGACAAGGAATTTCAGAGCAGAGGTTTGGAATTTAGCGTTTTTTCCATTAAAACAATTCATGTAGAGAAGTATATGCCGAAAGAAAGATGAGTTTGATCTTTTGTTCTTCACTAATTGTATGTGTGCTTCACTGGTTTTCTCCAGGAGAAACTTCCGGAACTACAGCCACATTTGTGATAGTTGATAGATGGACAGTCACTGTGGCATCTGTTGGTGATTCCCGTTGTATATTAGACACCCAAGGCGGAGCTGTTGCAAACTTAACTGTTGATCACCGGCTTGAAGAGAATATTGAAGAGTATGTGTCTAATTTTTAATCTTTCGTTGATAAACTATTCCTTTATGCACTTGCTAATCACAAATTACTACATGTTTTTTTACAGGAGGGAACGTGTTACAGCTAGTGGAGGTGAAGTAGGGAGGCTGAGCATTGTTGGTGGTGCAGAGGTGAGCATGGCATCTCAGATCTCCTCCTGTCTTTTTCAAAAGAGGGAAATTAGGAACGGAAAACTCCTTTGTGTTATTTTTTTGACCATCCTTCCATGATTATTTTAACTGTACTGTTAATTCATTGTAGATTGGTCCCCTTCGTTGTTGGCCAGGCGGTTTGTGCCTTTCTAGGTCGATAGGAGACATGGATGTTGGGGAGTTTATAGTTCCAATACCGTATGTCAAACAAGTGAAGGTATCATTTGTTTCCTTCTAGTCTCTTCTACCTACAGTTTTGACTATAAGCCCTTAGCGGACATACTGCTATGTCTGTGTCAATCTTCTGATGAACCTGCCCTTGACATGTTATAGCTATCAAATGCTGGCGGGAGGCTTATAATCGCTTCTGATGGCATCTGGGACGCTTTATCCTCAGACATGGCTGCAAAATCTTGCAGGGGTTTGCCAGCTGAACTTGCTGCTAGGCAGGTTGTCAAGGTAATGTACATAACAATGCTTCCTGCTGGTTCCATTTAAATTTAAATCAAAATTCCTTCTTTGCCTTTTGATTTGACAGAAGCTTCATGCACAGCAATGTTAACATTTCATGTCATATAAGCTTAAGTCTCTACATGTTCCTACTCTTATTCAGGAAGCATTAAGAACAAGAGGGTTAAAGGATGACACAACTTGCATAGTCGTTGACATAATTCCTCCTGAAAATGTAATGCCACCGCCACCTCCCCCAAAAAAAAAGAACAAGTTGAGGGCTCTGCTTTTCAGGAAGAAGTCTCGTGATGCTGCTGGTAAGCTATCAAAGAAGCTTTCGGCTATAAATATAGTGGAGGAACTATTTGAAGAAGGATCAGCTATGCTTGCTGAAAGGTAATGTCGTTCTTTTTTGAATACTATCAATTCACTAATTAAATGGTATACAAATTTGTTGTGGCAGTGCCCTGCCTATTGATTGTTGTTCAAAGTAGAGGGTAATATTTATTTAATACAATGATCTAAAAATACAGAGAAAAAGGCGGGCGGGTGAATCATGGCTGGCTTTTCCCTGGTATTTCATCATGGAAGCTAATGCATGTACTCTGTAATTTATGCCGTAAGGTTACCTATTGGTTTGGGAATAATGCCATAATGGCATGACACGAAATATTATTTGTTGCCCAGGACTAAAGATTTTACATTTATAATTTCTCTTATTAAGTTCATTCATATATATGAGGAAAAAGAAGATTTTTGTTCATAATAATTTGAATAGTTCTGGTGGCCAAAGTTAAGATTAACTGACTACGCGAGGTTCTGTACAGGATTTGATTTCGTTTGAATCAATTCCTTGTTCTTATCTTCTGTGGAGGATTCTATTTGAACGTATGAAAAATTGAGAACTGTTTGCTTATTCCAAATGGAAAATGGAAACCCACATAACAAAGCTACTATATATTTTTTAGGCCATCACATCCAAGCTACTATTAACTACAGCATTTGAAAATAATTTCTTAGATTTGCAAAATATTCTCAATGAAATGTTGTCAACTCCTCACGAATCTGGGGGTACTAACACGGCATGTGTGTGATCAAAACTGCATTCGTATGTGACACCGGTTCAGGAACTTGTGTATTTTGCTATAGCTCTTATAGACAGAATTATAGCACATGGATGGCTTTAGAAACATCTATTACATAACACCCTGTTTCCAATTAAATATGTTCGCTCTCTGATTTCTCCTTAGGATGCCTTTCTCTATACAGCTTTGCATGCCTTCTCAAAATATGCCAGTAATTGTGGTTTTCTTCTTGTCTAGAAGCAATAATATAAAGATATACTTTATCCCCCCCCCCCAACTGGTTGGATAGCTGTTACAGAACTCAGGTTATGTTTATTCTTGCAGATTCTCTTATATTAAACACTTTCTGATTATTTCATGCAGATTGGGGAATGATGAGAATACAGGGCAATCAACGTCAGGTCTCTTTATCTGTGCTGTGTGCCAAGTTGATCTTGCCCCAAGTGAAGGCATCTCTGTTCATGCTGGTTCAATCTTCTCCACCAGCTCAAAGCCCTGGCAGGGCCCTTTTCTATGCGCCGGCTGTCGTGATAAGAAGGATGCCATGGAAGGGAAACGTCCTAGTGGAATCAAAGTGTCATAGGTTGCTTAACTGATGATTTCATTATCCCTATTCTTTATGCCGCCATTATTATTCATTTTTGTTTTTATTTTTGTAGCAGCCATATTTGTTCATTTATCAAGTAATTACCTGATCATCACTGTCAAGTGGCAACAGAATGTGTATCTAATATTGACAAAATAATGTAAGATGGGCATTGCGTTTTTAATATAGCAAAGGCTCAGGGAGAACCTGGTACTGAGTTTTCAGGCATCAGCAAATGGCTTTCAACTTTGTTTGATTGGCAAAGCTGGATGCTTGGAATCAATACTGGGTATATTCTTTTGCATGGTGTTTATTTTTGTATTGCTTGGAGAACTAAAAAGAACAACTTTGGAAGCTTAAAGGCGTTTATGCTCTCCACTAGAATTATATGAGAAGGAACTTTTTCTTAGCAAGAATCGCTGATGTGGTACTCAGTTGTAAGTCGTCCCCTTGTGGCTTAGTGAATAGTGAGAGAATCAAATAGTGAGGCCCTGAAAAAAACATTTCACTGCTGATGATGCTGCGTAAGGCACAAATTTGTCTTTTCCAAATTCGATTTTTTAGCAGATCACTTGTCCAACAGTAACAACAAAGTTAAATTCTTGAGTGGGTATCAACTGTCAAGGTATTGAAAATTAGATCGTTGATGGCCGAAACAGGAATTTAAAGGTCAGTGATCCAAATTGTGCTTGAATTCGAGTAATCTTTCTACGATTAAAATATTATAATTTAATTTAAATATACAAAAATATTCATATATAATCCTGAAGACCAATAATCTATAAGAAAATGGAACATAATAAAATTGAGTTATTAAAGTATAAATATGACAATCTGTTGTTTATAACTCAAAATAATGATGTCATTTCATACTGAGCAAGTGAAAAAAAAATTATAAATTTATTATGCTAATACAATTTTTAGTTCCTCAAGTTTGTCATCATTTTGATTTTAGTTTTTTAAATTTCAAATAATAGGTTTTGATCTTTTAAGTTTTCTTTTAATTTAAAGTATTGGTCCTTATGACTCAATAAAAATCTAGATTATTTTGCGTATTGAGGGACGAAAATCTATGATTTAAAACCTAAAAGGCTAAAATGAGGATAAATTTAAAAGATAAAAGATTATGGAAAAATTGTAATAAAGTCCCACTCAAGAAAATTAAATACAAAAAGATATTTTGAAATTATCAAATTATTCCAAAGTCTCAAGAACCTTATTGCAAGAGATTTTATTTATTTAATTACCACATTGTCCTTTTTTTAAATTATGCATTAAACTGTCATTAACAACTTAAAGTATAATGATTAACAACTATTGTGACAAGTATTAACAACACATTTTTCCTAACACATTACAAAAATGTAATACATGAGTTGTCAACATCTGCCGTGATAATTATTAATCGTTATATTTTAAGTTATTAATGTATACTTTAAAAAAAAAAAGATAAGGGCAATTTGATAATTAAGTAAATAAAATTTCTTACAATAAGGTCCCTTGAAACTTCAGATTAATTTGATGATTTCAAAAGACTTTTTTGTATTTAATTCTCTTAAATGGGACTTTATTGCAATTCTCTCAAAATTATGTTAAACCAGGTCTATTTTATCAGTTCATTCAAAACTTTTGACCAAACTGACTAAAAGATTGGTTCATTAGTTGACTGGTTTTACCCACCAACTGAACTGAGCTATAATATCATGATTGTCATATCTCCTACTTTCACGTAGACATAGATACAAATGATGTACTGCTTTTTCTCCCTCCGTTCTCCATTTATAATTGTTAAGCATTCGAATCCAGGAGAGCATGCTCCCCCCAGTATCACAAAATTCGTATAGGAAAGGTCAACATTGGTGAGGCCTGAGAAACATTTAAACTTGATGTTCATGCTTTAAAGTTACCCATTACTCATTTCTCCCCTTTTGTTCTGTTGTCCTTCGGATTCATCGGATCTGAATTAAAGGGCTACCTACCTCCTTGGCTCTTGCAGGCCTACTCTGTCAAAAATTACAGAGTAATGAAACTTATTGCCTTGATAATGTCATTAACACAACTTTGCAGTTGAGTTCCAAAAAATTTCCTACATTCAATGGAATAAAGAGGTCGCAAAATTACAAACATTAACAACAGTAAGCTTCGGAAGGCTTATTTTCCGCACCACTTCAAAAAAAAAAAAAAACCTCATCTTCATCCATAAGAAACTGCTCCCAAAATGTTTGAACTTTGAATCACGAAGTAGACAAGGATTTAAAAAAAAAAATTATAGTCTTAATCATTTTAAAATATTAAATATAAATATAAATTACATTTGCTTGTTATAGACGATGCAACGGTTGAAAAGTAGAAAGCAATATAGAAGGGGAAGAAATAAACAAGTCAGTTTCAAGTCGAACACACACCATTTTATAATCCATGAGTCTTTGCTACTTAATGACAGTTGGACGCTGGAATCTTATTATATTATGTTTTTAAATTGAAGTCTTGATATGTGATTGAATTTAATAAAATTTGATTTCTATTAAAAAAAAACCTTTGTGTTGATCTAAAGTAAAATTCTGGAAAACATTAAATAACACAATTCAGTCAATTTTTGAAAGTTCAGTTCAAACCCTCATAAATTTGATTTTTCTTATTTTGTTTAAGAATCTAATCTAATGTAGCATACGACATCCGGTATTTACTATAAGATTCAGTTGACCAATTTAAAAATATTAAAAAAGCTAAATAAATTACTTAATTATAACATATGTTTCATAATCTCTCTAAAATACTTTTATATATCATGGAATTATACATCAGTTTATAAGTTAAAAAAATTAGTTTGGATAAAAATAATAAATATAATACGTTAAAAATAATTTATTTAGCTTATTTATCTCTCTGAATTAATCAATTAAATTGTATATTAAGTAGCGGAGGTGCTATATACTAAGTCTAGCAAGAAGCTATTAACGCTGTGTTTGGTTCAACATATGGGAGCGAAGAGGAAAGATCTTAACAGAGAAAAAAAAAGGAGGAGAGAAATTTCACGGGAGAATGGATGTTCAAAATTTCAAAATAAAGTTAGATCAGGTTGACATTTTATATGTTTGGTTTGGATTAGTCTGCAATCCATCATCCTGGAACATAATTTTCCAACGAGAGATTTATCCTCCTCCCCTAAAATCTTTCTCGATCGTTATAATAGACCAAGTCAGAACTAAGACTTTTCTCATCATTTTTCCTTGACTTAACATGCGCGTTCTTTATTTCCTGGTTGAAAGCTGCATTGACCGTACCTTAATGCCAGGCACCTAAATTTGCTTATTTCCTTCCTTTGATCGATGTTCGCTGGCATAGTCCAGGTCAAAAAAATAATTTTCTACAACTCTTCTGCACTTCTCTCTTCTTCCTTTGATCCCTCTTAAGCAAATTATCAGTTCAATTAGATTTGGTTGTTAAATCAGTAAATAAGTTTCAGAATGATTTCAGTTCAAGTTTTTTGCTCTCTCTTAGTTTCATTCCTCTTGCACCTGGTCTGGGTTGGATATGCAAAGTGCCCACCTTCATTTTATTGTGGAGATCTGGGCAACCAAATTCAGTTTCCTTTCACCACATCAGATCACCCAGATTGTGGCTTATTGGCCATTCATGGCTGTTATGATGGAGACCCAGGTGCCAAAAAAACCATTAAGTACAGTGGAAAATGGTTTGATGTAACAGAACTCGACCTGTCTACCATAACCATTACCATCAGAGACGATTATCTCCACGACCTCTTGCTGTTAAAAAGCCGTAGTGTCTTTTTCACCTATGATCTTCCTTTCATCACAAACTCTTCTTTTGCTTCTTATCATTTAAAAAATAATTTCACCATGTTCGTCTGCAACGACCGCCTCAATCTGAATCCTGCGGAATCGTCATTGTACTATAACCATAGTTTTGATAACTGCCCTCAAGAAATCTTCTACAGAAAGTCACTTTCTTATCGTGAGGGCTCTGATGATTATGTGGTCTCCAGATTTTTGAACTCGTGCACGCCTGTTGATCTTCCAATCGCGAAGGACGCTGAGGTTGTCGATAATCCTTTTGCCTTAATGTCGGAAAATATCACCATCCGTATACAGCCATCTCCTGCTTGTGATAGTTGTCACAACTTTTATGGAGGAAAATGTCAAGCTGACTCCAAGGGCAGGTTTTATTGTGCTAAAGGTACCATTTTGAATTGTTCAAGTATCTGAACTACTTGTTGTGGCTTCGTCTTCTGATGGTATTTTTCTGGTTTTTATTGCAGAGAAATCAAGAAAGGTCAGAGTTATTGTGGCAGCGGGTAAAAAATTTACCAAATACATATAAAGCAAAGCAACTCAAATCAAAATTCTGCAGATTAAGAGGATTCTGATTTTTTTTTCCTACCCTGCAGCAGTTTCAGCCACTGGGGTAGTGGCACTACTTCTGCTTTTGGGATTCTACTTGAGAAGACGCTTTTACAACAAGCAAGACCAGACCCACATAATAATTGAGCAGTTTCTTGAAGAACATGGACACCTTGCAGCCAAAAGGTATAGTTATTTGGAGATAAAGAAAGCCACAAACTCCTTCAAAAACAAGTTGGGTCAAGGAGGATTTGGCAGTGTGTACAAGGGCAGGTTAAGTGATGGAACTCTTGTGGCAGTGAAGGTTCTGACTGAACTGAACGGTGATGGAGAAGAATTCATCAATGAAGTTTCCAGCATTAGTGTGACTTCTCATGTCAACATTGTTAGCTTATTGGGTTTTTCCTTGGAGGGTTCAAAAAGAGCTTTGATATATGAGTACATGTCCAGTGGATCAATTGACAAATACATACAAAACCAGGCAGATCCATCAAAGATCAATCTCCAACTGACCTGCAAAGCTATATACAATATTGCAATCGGTGTTGCTCGAGGATTAGAGTACCTGCACAGAGGCTGCAACACTAGAATCTTGCATTTAGACATAAAGCCTCACAACATTTTGCTCGATGATGATTTCTGTCCTAAGATATCGGATTTTGGGCTGGCAAAAATCTGTCCGAAGAAAGATAGCATTGTGTCATTGTTAGGCGCGAGAGGAACTGCAGGATACATAGCACCAGAAGTGTTTTCTAGGAACTTTGGTGGGGTGTCCCACAAGTCTGATGTTTATAGTTATGGGATGATGATGTTGGAAGTAGTTGGAGAAGGAAGAAAATGAAGATGGAAGTGGAAGAAGGTTCAGGTGAAATATTCATGCCACACTGGATTCACCAGTGCTTGAAATCAAAGCAGGAGCTGAGATTGGAGTGCATCAAGAATGAAGAAGATAGAGAGGTGATAAGTAAGATAGTGATAGTGAGCTTATGGTGCATACAGATTGAACCTTCAAATCGGCCGGCGATGAAGAAGGTGGTGGATATGATGGAAGCAGACTTGGAATCGTTGGAATTACCACCTCTGCCTGTTCTTTCTTTGCCTCCATCATCTTACTCTGGGACTGTTTCAGAGAGTCCTATCTCCGGCAGCTTCCATTCTATATCACTTTAGTTCCTAGTTTGTAGCATGTTGCAATTTTGCCATGTTGCTTTCTTGGATATAAAATCAGAGGTTTTAGCTTTGTGACCTGGAAATATCAGTGTTTCATAGTTTTCCTGGACCTGTTAGTTGTTTTATTTTTGAAGAACTAGGTTGTTCAATTGAAATTGAAATGCCTTGTTTGGAGGCCCAATTTCACAAGTTCTATAAAACAGAGACGGCCACAGAACTCAGGATTCTAATCTCCCCCCCCCCCCCCAAAAAAAAAAAAACACACCACTTGGTTTTTCCACCCTCCTTTTATCAGAAATGCAGTAGTTCTTTTGTCTAAAACCGAAAAGATAGCTGAGAGACTCAGGCGTATTTTCTAAAAGGAAAAGGATGCTGATGAGGCCTAATGAATGAATTTTTTGGCCATAAAAAACCATTCAAATAATATTGGATGAGCCCCTAGTATGTGGTCCAATGACATATAAAAACTTTATAAGAGATTGTGAGTTTAATTTCTCTTAATCTCAATTCATTAGTATTTATCTCTTTTAATCCAAAAAAAAAAGCATTGGATAAGCTTGAATTATATTAATAATTATTTACAACATTTTCTTAGCAGGAAAATCGGCCATAAATACTTCTTTGAGGAAGTAACTGTTCAGTGATTCTGAATTCAACGTTATACGCTTTTATGCATAAAAATTACTAAGGACGTTGGCCATTGGGAAGTAATTCTCCAAACAATATTTATGGTTAATTTTTTCTTTTAAACTACAAGTTTATATAAATAAATGAATTTTGATTTTAGTCTTTCAAATTTTAAACCATATGTTTTGATTTTTTAAAAAACAAAATGATCTAGATTTTTATTAAATTATAGAGATATATATTTTAAATGACAAAAAAAAACTTAAGAACAAAAAATTTTATCAACTCTAAATTTTTTTTGTTACATTTAGGTATACTTTTATTAGTATTGTCCAACACTAATACTCCTCTTAGCAGAAATCTAAATATTAGTTGATCAAGCTATAGGGAAAACCATTTTCACTAGAACTTAGAACTCTAAATTTTAACTAAACATTGGGGGGTCCATCGCTCCTCCAAAGACCAAACATTCCATTTTCTGTTCGCTGCAATGCAAAGCCCTTCCGGCAGAGTTTCTGGACCTCCCTGCCACTGCCAGCTTTAATAGTGCTATTATTTTATTTAATTTAATATTAAAACACATTCTCCACTATAAATAATAATAAATTATTTGTATGACTTTGACTAATTTCGCCGTTTAAGACCCTTCATTCTATTATTAATTGCTCTTTCATTACACACAAAACCACGTCACTCTCTCTCCGACTCTCCCCCTCCCTCGCTCAGCTCGCTCCTTATCTTCCCCCTCCTCCGCCTTCTCCCCCTTGTCTCTGCTTCTGTAACTGCAACAATGGCGGTATCCTCTCGCCTCTTTCTACTTGTTTCCTTCTTCTTCTTCTTCTTCTTAGTTTCTCATTGTCTTCTTCCCTCTGAAGAGTCCACAAACCGTGATTTAGAAGCTCTCATGGCGTTCAAAGCCGCTTCTGATACGCACAACAAGCTCACATCTTGGAACTCCAGCACCCACCCCTGTAACTGGGTCTTTGTCTCATGCCTCAAGAATCGAGTTTCGCGACTCTTTCTTGAGAATCTCGATCTCCATGGTTCCATCGAGCCGTTAACCTCTCTGACTCAGCTTCGAGTTCTGAGCCTGAAGCGAAACCGTTTTTCCGGTCCCATTCCGAGTATGTCGAATTTTACAGCTCTGAAGCTTCTGTTTCTTTCTCATAATGAGTTCTCTGGTGCGTTTCCGGTGACGGTTACGTCGCTTCTCCGCTTGTATCGCCTTGATCTCTCTCATAACAACTTGTCCGGCGACATCCCGACTACGCTCAACAATCTGAGTCACCTCCTCTCCCTCCGTCTCAATGACAACCAGTTCTCCGGTCACATTCCCATTCTAAACCTCTCCAAACTACAAGACTTCAGTGTCTCCCGTAATCACCTCTCCGGCGAAATACCCAAATCAGTCTCGGGTTTCCCCGCATCATCGTTCGCTCAAAACCCATCTTTATGCGGAGCTCCATTGGTGAAATGTAAGGACATCCATGCCGTACCGATTCAACCCGGATCTATAGGAGCCAATATTTCATCGCCATTGATGCCGCAAAGCAGTCCCTCAACGCCGGCGAAGAATGCAGCGCCCGAAACACCATCTATTAACACTCGCCACCATCATAACGGATCTTCGAAAATGAGACCAGTAATTCTAATCGCCATTATAGTCGGCGACGTCTTGGTTCTGGCTATAGTGTCCCTTCTTCTGTACTGTTGTTTCTGGCAAAACTACTCAGCAAAATTGAGAGAAGGAAACAGGTCGAAGCTTCTGGAAAGCGAGAAGATCTTGTATTCATCAAGCCCATACCCATCAACCCAAGCCGGATTAGAGAGGGGTCAAATGGTGTTCTTCGACGGGATGAAGAAGTTCGAGCTAGAGGACTTGCTTCGAGCTTCTGCAGAAATGCTAGGGAAAGGCGGGTTCGGGACGGCGTATAAAGCCGTTCTTGATGATGGTAATGTCGTGGCAGTGAAGAGGCTTAAGGACGCTCTGATCAATGGGAAGAAGGAGTTCGAACAGCACATGGAAATACTGGGAAGACTAAGACATCCCAATATTGTAAGCTTGAGAGCTTACTATTATGCTCCAGACGAGAGATTGCTGGTCTACGATTACATGACCAATGGTAGCTTGTTTTGGCTCCTTCATGGTACGTTCTTCGCTTGAAAATGAAATCTTTAAATTTACTTAGCTGCTAAAAATGTGGTTTATATAATATAACAGTGATTTACCATTCTCAAATGATGAATAGTGCTTTCATTTGCTGTGTCGGCTCTACTCTGCTAGCAGCCGAACATGCATTAGAGAACTAGCCAACTGAGCCAGGCAACGCTGTTGATCCTAATTACACCTATAGGGTAGCTAGATGTGTTCCTCTAAGATTAGAGCAGTTCTTGAATTGGAGAGGATCAAGCCCATTTCCCTTTAATATCTCTTGACTATAAGGTCATTGGCTAGAGTAGAGCAGCTTTAAACTATGAAGTTGGACCATTTGAGTGAGGATGGCTTCTTTAGGATACAATATCTGGGAATTGCAGGGAAAAGAACTGTTAGATTAGCAGAATCTGCAGATATTATAACCATCTGGGAATTTTCGTCGCTGCACTATCACTTTACAGACTGTACACCGTGCTAGGTTGGACTTGCAGCCCTGTTCATAAAAATACGATACATTACTGTAGAATAAGTCAATCCAATAGTTTCCGTTCTGCTTCCTCTGGATTTCCCAGTAGCCGAGAAGGAGGGTCTCTCTATTGAGCTGGCTGGACCTGTGGGGCCCATTTAAGGCAGTTTCAACTTCAAACCCTGTAGTTGGACCATGTGGTGATTGTGGGTGAGTTATTATTTATATAGTACAAAAGACAAATGTAAATGCTTGTCACAAAAAAAAAAAAGAGAGACAAATGTAAATGCAAATATCAGAACATCCGGAGATTCTTCCTCTTCCATTACTTTTACTTTTATTATAGAAATAGAATATCTAGATATTGCAAACAAAGCAACTGTTAAAATTTGCAGAAGATTGGGATCACTGTATTCGTGTTTTTAAGCTCTAGACGCTGCCCTTTTAGAAAGAAAATTACAAAGCACTTGTCTTTTTCTTCCCCATTTGCTTTTTGTTCTTTATCGTCAACAAAGTGCTTAAGTGGGCCCCGATATTATTCTGATTTCTTTCTGTTCTGATCCAGAAACTGGAAAAAAATAAAAAGATAATGTCAAATGCGTAATTACTGAGAAATTAATGGGTGACTGGGTATGTCCGACAGGGAACCGAGGACCCGGAAGAACCCCACTTGATTGGACCACAAGGCTTAAGATAGCCGCCGGAGTGGGCCGAGGCCTGGCCTTCATCCATGGCTCATGTAAGGCCCTTAAGCTCACCCATGGTAACATCAAGTCCACCAACATCCTCATCGACCAGGACGGGGACCCACACGTGGCAGACTTCGGGCTGTCCGTTTTCGCAGCACCGGCCACCAGATCTAACGGCTATCGTGCACCGGAAGCACTGGACGGTAGGAAAAACACGCAGAAATCCGACGTATACTCTTTCGGTGTTCTTCTCCTGGAGCTTCTCACAGGGAAGTGCCCCTCCTTAGGAGAATCGGGTGGGCCCGGAGGAGGCGGGGCCGCGGACCTACCCAGGTGGGTCCAATCGGTGGTGAGAGAGGAATGGACGGCTGAGGTGTTCGACATAGAGCTGATGAGGTACAAGGACATTGAAGAGGAGATGGTAGGGCTGCTTCAGATCGCCATGTCTTGCTGCGCGGCTGGGCCAGATCAACGGCCCAGGATGAGCCACGTGGTGAAGATGATCGAGGACATACGCGGTGTTGAGATATCGCCGAGTCATGACACGTCGGACTCGGTGTCTGAGTCGCCGTCCTTGTCGAGCTAGCTGGTGATGGCAAATGTGGAATGGAGAGGGTTCGTTACTTCAGGGGTGGGGTTAGGAGGTTTTAATTTTAAAGTGAAAGATATTTGTTTCTAAAATGTATTGACTTGAATTGGTAGATAAGATAGAAATTCATTGAATTTAGATAAGTCATGAACCAAATTGACGTTCTTCACTTCTTTGAGATGCCGTTATTGACTGGGAAGATGTATTGCGTACAGGCTTAAAATTAAAAAAAATGAATAAATACTTTTTTCTTTTCAAAAAAGCAATTTGAAGTATCCCCTTTTTCTCGTCCAATTTGGTCACACGGCCGGGGGCCAAGTTCTTGGGAAGATTGCAATCAGGTTTCAAGAGAGATTTGATTCCTCTAAAGGTTGTTAATACTCCTTCTATTCTTAATATAAAATCTATTTAGCTAATTTGATTATATTAAAAAAGTCAGCTAAGTTAGTTAATTATAAGAAAAGTGACACATTTTTTTCTAAAATACTATAATCATCTTTCTTAATACCTCATCTTTCTCTTCTACTTGATTATAGTTGAAAGAGTATCTATAGGGGTAATTTAGAAAAAATTGATAAATATAATAAATGGGTCTTATATTTAAAATCAAAACTAACTCAAAAATTAAGTCTTATATTAAGGATCAAAGGAGTAATTGAGAAACAAGTAATAACAAATTTTAGAGTAAGAAATAACAATTGTTTTACATTGCTTACTTGTTATTAAGATTTTTTTAATTTAATAATTAAATTCTTTTTTTGATATCCCATTATAATTCTCCCTGAATTCTTCTATGACTTGCCACTTCATGTTGTATGATTGAATAAAGTTTGTCATATTATGCGATCACGTAACATTAGGCAATCTACAACATAATAATAAACAAAATACGTAGTTTTTCATGACAAATAAATAGTGAATTTTTTTATGGGAAAAATTGAATAAAAATTCTGCTATTATATGGTAAATAGAGATAAATCTTATTTATTCGACTTTATCGAAGATTTATATAGATGTACTGTTATAGCTTATAGATAAATGTAAATAGATTTATTGTTACACCAATTTATATATAGATTTACTTTTAAAATATCAACTCTAGCCTTCTATTTGTATAAAAGTAAATAAGTGATTCGGTTGATTGTCATTGTTATCGTTACCTGTTTAATTACCACATGAAGAAAAAAAAAACTAATATTGTACGTCTTTTGAAACGCGAAGAAATTTACTGAATCGTTATAAAATTAAAACACGTCACTAAAGTACCAAATAAATCCATCAAATTTGGGATAATTTTCTTTAAATAGAGTTATTAAAGCCCCAAACGACATCTCAGTTAATAGGTAGGTATAAAGACATAATAAACCAATTACTCCTCCGGTCTTTAATATAGAATCTGATTGTTGAGTTGGTTTTGGTTCTAAATATAATACTCATTTATTATATTTATCAGTTTTTTCTAAATTACTTATATAGATGCTCCTTCAACCATAATCAAGTAGAAGAGGAAGATGAGATATTAAGAAAGATGATTATGGTATTTTAGGAAAAACGTGTTACATTTCTTATAATTAACTAACTTACCTAACTTCCTTAATCTAATCAAATTAGTTAAATGGGTCTTATATTAAGGACCGAAGGAGTATATCCTAACTTCAAACTGAAAGAAACGAATCAAATGAAACAATAAATGGCTTAAGTGATTTTTTGACAATTAATTTAAACACATTCACACACAAATATATTAATGCTGATTTTGAATTCAAACCTCATCCGAACATGATAGTTAAATTTAATCCTAATTTCAAGCAGAGTCAAATGAAACAATCATCTGAACATGATAGGGTTAACAACACTGAATTTGCAAATAACAAAAAAATTTTGTTGATGTTCTTTATTTGATATTTATAAATTTTAATTTTTTTTTAATTTTTCTCCTTAAATATATTCACGTACACAAACATGTTGATACCGAACTTAAATTCCAACCTCGTCTATGCGTGACAGTAACGCTGTCGTTGAGACAAATTTGTTGTTGACGAGGTTTTAGCAACATAACCTTTCATGTACATTTGTGCTTCTTCTTCTTCTTCTATAAGTAAATATAACGTTAGTATTATGTATCCTCAGAATTGCATAACCTTAGGAGCAAATCTAAGAAGTCTGCTTAATGTGTCAGGCAAGAACTTCCTGGCAAAGAGGTAACACACATTACTATCCTCAACCCCATTATATTCACACGTTGTGTTCCTCAGGGCCTTCAAGAACTCGACGGTGACGTAGTTCCTGGCCAACCTTGCCGGATGGGGCCCACCCTTTGACCAGTCAACCCAGGTCAACGTCCGGTTGGAGTTAAGGCCAGCGTGCTTCATGGTCACGAACGTCGGCAAGTAGTGCTCGTCGGCGTAACACGACCGCTTGCAGTAATGGTGGAACACCGGGAAGTAGGTAGTGTCGGAGACGACGGCGAGGGCGAGTTCCCGGTCCATTTCGAACCACTGGGAGCCCTTACGCCATTGGTCGACGGTGATGAGGGGGAGCATGCGGGGGCTGTAGCGGCCGCGTCCCACCGCAGAATGCTCGTCGTAGGACATGACGTGGCTGACGGAGGAGTTCATGAGGTAGGAGTAGACGGTGGAGAAGTTGAAGAGAGGAATGCAGGATTCCGATAACAGCACGAAACGTTGGTTCCAAACGTCAAGCAGTGCGTTTGCTAGTAAACGACGCTCCGCCTCGACCATGTTCACGCTTCCCCATTTCACTTCCTGCGTTTTGTGCATAAATTAAATTAAATATTGTTTCCAGAAATTTTAACTTTTTTGTTTTACAGACTATGACTTCTAAGGCATGATATGAGTAGAAATGACAAATGTTATACAGTTTATTTTTGGAGAAAATTGATAAAAAAAAATCCTAATTAATTAGAAAGTTAATTGCGCAAGGACAGCTAAAAAAAAATCAAATTTTTTAGTTCAGTTGTATGCAATATATTTTTCATCATGTACAGATATTTTTTTTTTGTTTAGCATCTAGTTAAAAGCAAATTGCACATAATTAAATAAGAGTTGTATCTATAAAAATATGTCACACTTTTTAGGACTAAAAAAAAGTGTGTTACGCTTGGTTCCCTCTACTTTTTAAACTTCATGCAAAGTACATTAAAAAAAGACAAGTCAAGAAAGGGGGGAGCAAATTGAATTTACACCTAACACTTGTTCACTACTCCAATATCAGCTCAGACTCTCCCTCTCCTTCTTCCGTTTTGCTATATCTCATTTCTACTTCCTCTGTTAAGCAAGGCCCCTACTCTTCTAAATTAGGCATTAATTAGGTACTTTCTGATGCTATAAAAAAAATAAAATAAAACCCTTGATTAATCTGTTCTAGAATCATATTCAGAAGTCAGGTCAAAATTGAAAAAAACAACGAACAGAGCAAGCAAGAACCAGACTAACCTTACTGGGAATTCTGCGACCATGGAAGACTGGACTTTCAGGGTCTGATCCATTGTACGAAGGATTCGAATGGACGTAAACTGAGTAATACTTTTCATGGCCTTTGAAGAACTTTTCCCACAAGGGAGCCAGAAACACAGGGCCTCTCGTCAAGAACATGAAGGCCACTTTAGGAGTTCGATTAAAAGGATATTCTTTGATCTTCGGAGCCATTGAAGCTCTCCATAGAAGCTCTTTATCGTCCATGTCGTGCATCACAGCCGGCGGCTTCAAATAGTTCTTCAGCCCCACGTGAGTCTCGTCGGAAATTTCAGGCCTTGGCGGTGCGGAAATTTCAGAGACTGAGAGACGAGTGAGTTGCAGGTTCAAGTTGCAACCTTTGATGTAGAAACTCAGAATGATTCCCAGAGTTATTCCACAGCCTAACAGACCGAAGTAGGATAGAAAATGGAGAATTTGGAATTGAGGGTTGAAAACTTTGGAAACAGAGTATGACGAGTACTGGGAATTTGATGAGGTCTTCATGGTTGTCTGGGTAACTGGGTATATGAAACAGAAAAGAAAGGGAAATTCTTGAATTCTGTTATCTGGGTTTATGAAAAACAAGAATCAAAGAGACCCTAGAAGGAGGGAGGCTTTCTCGTTCATAAGAATTGGACTGAGTCGGTTGCAGCTAATGGATGGTCAAACAATGGCTTTTTGTAGGGATGACGACGAATCTTTAACGAGAAGATGTACAGATAAAAATGGCGCTGAGAAATAAATAATGGGCTTTTGTTCTCGCAAAGAAAATATCTAAGAACAAATAAGGAGATGACGAGGAAGCGAGAAACGAGAAAGGATTTAAAAAGGGATTTGAACTGAAAGTTTGGTGATGGAGAAAGAAAGGAAAAGAAGACAGCTTTTAAGAGTCCAGAGGATGAAGACAAATCCATGTGTTTTGAAGATGGCTTTCAAAGAAGGCAGGGGAAGGCGAAGGAGGCTCCCTCTCTTTCTGACTCACTTTATGTCTATTTTTGAAGCCCCCTTTTAATATTTTTTAAATTAACTATCTTAATATATTTAATAATTTTTATTAAATATAACAGCTTTGCGAATTAATTTCTTGCAAGAGATGGTCTTCCTGGTTTTCCAAGATCCAATGGAAAACGGTATTCCACCATAACGTGTCCAATATAACAGCTTTGCAGATTAATTTCTTGCAAGCTATGATGAAATGAATTACAATCAAGCAAAAATTATAGGATCCAAAGATTAATTTTTCATTTTTTTATTATATGTAGTTAGTTATATGGATTTAAGTTAATTTAATTTAATTAAGGAGGGTTAATGTGGATTAAAGGCGGAGATGAAGGTTACATGTGGACTTTTGAGAGAGAGATGTTTGTGAATTTTGGAAGAGCAGCCAATCCTATTCCTTCTTCCACACGTTTTTGACGTTTTTGGTTTACTTGTCTTCCTAAATTATTTTTTTAAAGAAATATAATTATAGTAATTATAATTTATGAATCGTGTAATTTTCTCAATATTTTATGTTACGTATTGATAATTATGTGACCTAAAATGTTTAATTCATTATATGGTGTTTCGAGCCAGTTATTGTGTGGGATTAATTTTCTTATGCAGAATATAAAAAAATTATCACATGTGGTTTGTAAATTATAATTTTTTCGAAAGTTTGTTCAGAAAAGTTCGCAAATACTTATCTGGTCCTTAATATAAGGCCCATTTAACTAATTTGATTAGATTAAGGAAGTTAGGTAAGTTAGTTAATTATAAGAAATGTGACACATTTTTCTTAAAATACCATAATCATCTTTCTAAATTAAATATGATTCCAGAAGTAATTTTTATTTTCTTAAAAAATACTGAGTATTCCTTAAAATGTATTTAAAGCAACAAACTTATTTGTTAACTAAAAAACACCTTCTTTAAACGAATAAATGTCAAAAAAAAAAAATCAGGAGAGGCGTCATTACGAATCCGTCAAAGAAACGTTTTGTAAATTATCACCAAAATTTGTTTTTTGTGAATTCATTTATAACTAAATCAATTTCTGATTCTATTTGTTTTATTTTTCATATAAAGTATTACCTCTGATCCTAATTATAAGAGTTAGTTAACTAATTTGAAGAGATTCAGGAAATAAGTTAAGCTGGTTTTTTGTAATAAATAAGTGTTGTCTTTCCTAAAATATCTTTACTAATCAAGTTTATTAACTAGAATTACTATTACTCGAAGGATTACCTTAAAAAAAATACATAAATATGAGAAACAAAATAGATTGAGATCTTATAATTAAAATTAAAATAAAAGTTAAATAAGATTTTATATTAAGAGCCTAACGTAGTATTTTTCTAAGAAGCCTTTTTGGAAAAAACGTATGTTTGTCAAACTTTTAAAAATAACCAAAATAATATACAGAACCAATATTTTAAATATTTTTTTATTAATTTCTGGTACTGCCATGAATGACGGTGATTCAATGATTGGTCGTTAGTCGGTCAAAATATTTAGTTAAAATAATATTTTTTGCCTTCACGGCATTATTCCTTTAGTATGCAGTCGTAATTTAGCGGACTCAAGTAATATTAAAATTTTTTTAATAAAAATCTTACAAAAAAATAACGTTGCTTTGATTTTGTATTTCAGAGACGACGTTTTACAACCTTAAATTTTTTATTACATGTGAAAAAACTTAAATAAGAAATTTAACAGTAGATGGATGTTGAACACGAATATCAATATAGCACGCCAAATTTATGGGTTTTTTTTTTAGGAAAAATAGTAAATAAAGATTCTAATATGTGAAATTGTTATTTGAGACTCTCAATTTGAAAATTGGCTTCACAAGACTCAGTTTCATATTGCAAATATGAAATCTTAGTCAAATATCTAAAATGCCTCTCAGTCAAATTGTGATTTGGTCTATTGAAGTTGTCATTCGCTAAAGTGAAAATTTCTCATAGTTAACTTGTTATTTGACATACCTGAGTTGTGATTTCAGACATTTTACTAAGATTTTATATTTACAATACGAGACTGGGTCTTTTAAAGCCATTTTTCAAAATAAGAGTCCCAAATAACAATTTCACATATTGAGAGTCTTTATTTGCTATTTTTCCTTCTTTTTATTAAAAATAAAAAAATAGATGTTGGCAATGATAATAATAAAAAATACAATATAGAACGCCGAGAATGAAGGTTGATATTTGGCCAACTATAAGTTTGTTTTCAAGACAACTAAGAGCACATGGAAGCTTATTAATTGGAGACTTTGTGTCTTCTCTAAGCATTTTTCATTTTCTAACAAGTAAACCCAAAGACTGTGACTTGGAAAAATCAGGCAACTCACTGATGAGTGATAATTAAAGGTCAATTGAAAATACAATTCATATTTTTTTCAAAAAAAAAATCTAATTATTTTTTGAACAGAGAAAACAATATAAAAATATGAAGATACAATACAATAACCCCATTTCAAAAACAGGGGCACCAGAGAGTGAAAAATAAATAAATATTGTCAGAAATACATAAAAAAGCCAAAAAAAAAAAAAAAATAATGCGACGAGATGCTTAATAATGACATTTGAATTGACAAGAGCCTGCTGTTTGTTTTAACAAGGGGTCTTTCTGACAGGTAAAAATTGTCTGATGAGGAAATCAAATGCTTAACCTGGACAAATTTTTTGAATCAATTATCAGTGCAGCTGCAAAGTAGAAGACATAACTATTAACTAAGTTGAGAAATAGGTGACTTGAAAAATACACTCAATAATGATTGAAATGGCATGGAATAATTTTTTTTCTTGGCCAAAATACAAATCACTCCCCTTAACTTTAACCCTATTGCACATAACCTCTTTCATCTTTAAAAGTTTAAAAATAACATCCTCCACTGTCAAAACTCACATTTTAACCCCTTACCGTTAAAGTGGGTGTTAAATTTAACAGAATGGATGCCGTTTCAGATTATTTAAAATTACTTGATAGATGATATGTAATTTTTATTATTTTGTTAATTTATTCCAACTTAAAATTTACAATTACACTTAAAGGTATTTTTGTGATTCTACTAATAGTAATCCCCAATTCTCAGTCTCCCCTAATCCTACCAACTTGCATTGTTTTATTCTTCTCGACTCCAAAAATCGTCTTCACTCTTCACAATATAACTCTTCTCCCTTGGTTCTCATTAGCAATGTAACAATTCTATCAGTTGATTGTCCTAAAAAAATGACGAAGTATAAATGATTTTCTTCATTATCTTTGTCTCACTGCCCCCAACAAAATTTTCAACCCGCCAAAATTCACCCACTACAATCAACAGATAGACAGAAAGGAAGATAGTGAGCAATGACTATTGAACAACAACTGAGCGTGATCCATCTTTGAATCTTCGCTGGGTGGCTTCGTCTCCATTGAAAAAAACAATTTCACAAAAAAAGATTCTAGATTTAAAAGAAGGATGTGATGACGGTGATTTTTAGAATGGAGAAGATGATTAATTAGAAGGTATTGCAAACATGAAGGACCTGAGAATTGGGGGAGGCTGAAAGAGGAAGACGATTAGGTGAGTAAGACTAGGAATTAGGGATTATTATTGTAGAATCACAAAAATACCATTTAATATAATTATGATTTTTGAGTTAGGATAAATTAACAAAGTAATAAAGATTACATGTCATCTAATAAATAATTTTAAACAATCTAACATGACATCTATTCCGATAGATTTAATGGCTACTTTAACGGTAGGGAGCTAAATGTCAAGTTATGAAAGTTGAGGGTGTTATTTTTAAACTTTTAAAGATGAGAAATGACTGAATAAAATGAATAGTCTAAATTAAACCCCACATATTCAATTAAAATCCAACTTATGCTAATTTTAAATATATTTTTAATTTTTATGGTTGTAAAGAGAAGAGAAAGTATATATACTACATTTGGTCGTAATTATAAGATCTTATTTGTAGTCACAAAGAAGTCTTTATAATTAGGACTGGAGATAGTAACAAAGAAAAGATATATGATAAAAAGGAGTCCACCATCACATTTAATAGAAAGAGATGATGAACAAATAAGGCTAAAGCCTAAAGGATGATTAATTAAAAGGCTAATGTAATTGTTAGCTCTGATGCTGTAAATTTCAAACTGAAAGCTTTGATCCTTTATGTTTATTTCGTCTGAAACTTTGGTACTTGTGTTAATGGTGTTAAGCTTGATGACATGTTATTAACGCCGTTTAATTTGGTAATCGGACATTGGATGTCAGGCAAAGGAGAGCTAATGAGGCTCAGAGGAGATTTGTTGAAGATGAGAGAATGTTTAGCTCTTACCTTCTTTGCAAGGCAAGGCGTTGATCCCCCATACTTGAAAGGCTTTGACTTGCTTCTAGTAGAAGTTCCTCCTCGTACATTGTGGGCAAACGGTAGGTCAAAGGAGTGGTGAAGGATGCATAAGTGGAGATTATGTGACAATTCTTTTTGGTAGGAGCAAAATTATAGTAGAAGGTTTGTTAGGTGCCCAAATTATAAGGTCAGTGCCTGTCGAGGATGCAATTAATTTGATTGGTTTGCTGAACCCATTGAGAATCCAACTTAGTAATGTAGCGTAAGGTGGAGAAGATAAAGGAAGAGAATGCTGATTTTTGAATCAGCCCAAAAAAAGAATGTTGATTTTTGAAGGAGGCTGAAATTTTTGAAACATGTCATATATGTAGTGGCTGTTATGAATGTGTTTTAGTTTGGAATGTGCTGCATCTCATTGTGTAAAAGTTAGAAGGTGAGGTTGTATTTTAGAGTCTGATGTCGTATTTTAGTTGAAATTGTGTTAATATATATAACTTCGTGTTTTAAAAATATTTTGAAGGGATTCATGTTCATTGGGAACAAGAATTTGGTGTTTTTTTTTTTTTTTTTGGGTTCGTTGTGTTAAACCAAAAGCAACAATGCCTACGTTGTAAATCTAGTACCAAGCGATGTTTTTGGTGACCACACCCTTGGCTCTAAATATTAATGCCCAGCTGCTGAATCAAATTTCAGTTGAAACAATGAAACTTGAGATCACAAGAGCCCAGGGCCGAAAAACACGACACACGGTCCGACGTAGCACACGGTCCGACGTAGCAAACGTCTCCTTTTTTAACACTTCTAAGGTAATACTAAATTTTTTTTTAAAAAAAAAACTTCTAGATACCTATAATTTCTATGCAAAAATTTTTGAGGCAAAATTAGACCGTAACTCACATTTTAAAAATAAAGTTTGGGTGATGTAACTTTTGATTTTAACAGAGATAGAGGTTAATATATGTCTTAAAAATAAAAAAATAATTTAATTATGGAATAGAAAGATAGTGTATTTTGCTCAAAATTAGAATCATTTTTTCATCAAAATTTTTTAAAGCATTTGCGACCCTGTTTTTTAAAATTAAATATTTTTCTTAAAACTCTCCATGTTGATTCTTTCAAAAATAAAAATTCTAATAGCAACTACTGAAACTTACTCTACATTTTCCCCACTTTTAGATTACACAATTATTAGTGAAAATTACACTTGACCTGGTGAGAAGCGGAGAAACTGCCATGTAAGGTGAACCTATGAAATTGACTCATCTTATTGAAGAAGACCGTTGGTGGTGTCCTGGTGCTATATCAGATAAACGGAATTTCACGAGTGAAAAACGTGATCTAGTTAGTGGCATGTGCTTTACATCACCAAAGTTCAAGCCTCGAGGTTCTCTGATCATTCATTGTCAACTTGGGCGGCTTCCTTTTTTGACTGAGTAGAACGCAGCAAAGCCAGCCGCAGCCATAGCCACAGCCCCAGTAATCAGAAATGAAGGTTTCTCTATACGGAAACCACCAGTAATGTAAGCCAATATCCAGCGAGAAACAAAATGCAGCCCACAGGTGTTTTGGAACTTCTGAACCGAAAAATCCTATGCAGGAAGATTCATTATGTTCCGTCAGTTAGAATATATAATAACTCACCCAAGCTTCACAATCCCCTTTTATAATAATGATACAAGAGTTTTATTACAACTAGATATGTTTCAGAAATAAGTCATGCCATGTATGGCTTATGAACAATGTATTTTTATATTGATGATTAATGCATGAAAGTTTCCCTCTCCAAGGGATATTGCAACTGAAATTATGAATTTTGCAGATACATGTATACAATGAAAGAGGCTAATGGGTGGTCAATAGGGCCAATCAGAGCTTTCCCACCATGTCAACAAATGCACCCAAACTGGAATTGAACGTTTCTAGAGAAAAGTCCTGCACAGTCTCACAGAAATTGCGCACGCATTATTCAATCTGGAAGATAATACATGCTTGGTGAACAACTTTCTCAAGACATGAGTAGAATTGTTCATAGATAACCCGTATCTATTTTGGGCACAATTAATGTTGTCACCAAAATTTGAACCTGACATCTACCCAATTTCTCACCCACTTCAACCATAAACCCAGGTGGCATGTCATACATGAGAAACTATACATTAGCAGTCGTTGGGAGGTACTAAAATCCCAACGAATGCAGAAAGTTTGAATTGGTAGAGCTTACTTAGGTCATAAAATTTCCCCTTCTTTTTATGTATGATAAATAGAGCTTCCTAAGCCATGTTATTTTAAGGCTGTCATTATGTAACAACACCTATTAGCAGCAATAAGAAACAAACAACTACCTTCGGTAACTTATCTTGCTGGGCTAGATGATCCACATGAAGCCTCACATTTGACGATGCAGGAATCCAGGCCCTACGGTCAACATCAGAATACACGCGTGCTACAATGTCAAACATTGTTCTTGCTCCGCCTTCAATTGCAGCCAAGATATTTGCTTCTCTGCTCCTACGATTCCTGCAACAACAAATAGCATTCCTCACAGCTGAACCTTGTAGCCATATGAAAAATTAGTTAAGGGAAAGTAATTTGGTCAACACAAAAACCATATCCACTCCTCACTCCCTGTACCCCTCAAAACTACAGCCAAAGATGATTGATGATTCATACTTGAGATAACCACACAGCATGTGCTTTGGCCATAGGTTTATTCTTCCATGCATTGGTATTAAAGAATGTGGAGAGAGCCCAAGGAATTTGTAAGTGGTTTTGAAGTATTCCTGCAAATAACAATAGATTAAGCTAAAGCAATGCATCATCATATCACAGTAATCTTGGTGGAAAATGCAGTCTGCATAAAGTTCAAAGTTGTGGTAAATTGTAAGTTCTCTGAAATTTAAAATTTTAACACCCAATAAAGTGATGAATCTTGCTATATTGGAAAGATAGCCTATAGCTTCTAAGCAAGTATTATGTGCGCTAGAGTATAATTATTAATAAGAAGTGGATGCCACAATATTATATAAACTAAATGTTTATGAATAGAAATGCAAGTATTCATATATTCTTTGGTTACAGGAAACAATTTAGAGTGTATTATGACTGTTGGAAGAATAGTGACTGTATTGTATCTTAAAGAAATATAGTGTAGTGAAAGAATATTTTAATATTACCTCTGGTCTTAAATATAAGAGTTAGTTAAAGATTCAATTTGGCTCTAAATATAAGGTTCTAATCCATTTTGTTTCCCATATTTATTCATTTTCTCTCAAAGTAGTCCCCATGATGATTGTGCATGTTAAAGAATTTCTATTCTAATACACATGATTAACAAGGATATTTTGAGAAAAACAACACCATTCATTACCAATAACTAATTTAACAAGTTTTCTTAATATTTGTAAATTAGTTATCTAGCTCTTATATTAAAGACTGGAGGTAGCATAAAAATTCTAACCACTAAATTATATCTTTTCCCTTTTCTTAATTGAGTGCACCCTTGCACTTTAGTGGAGTTGAATGTAGCAACGCAGAGACTGATTCTTACTGGGAGTCCATAAATGTAATAAATAGAAAGAATGGAGGCAATCAGTCCAACATCACTAGCTCGATTTACACTTACAGTCATATTACCCCCACCAGTTGTGTCCAGGATAGCACTTCCTTGGCTGAAACAAAACAAGTTATCATGTTTGTGAGGCTAGCTTAAAAGACATATAAGATAAAGTAAATCAACTAATAAATCGGAACTACAAAAGGGTGACGTAAAAGATAGGTTAATACGTGACAAAGACAGACCAGACACTAAGTAAACAATGTGACCACACTGGAAGCATGCAAATTAGATAGTTGAAGCTTCCAACACCATTAACACAGATGATAGACTTGTCCCATAGATTTTTCCATTTTCCTCTTATTTTCTTTTTTCCTCCTTTGACGTTTAGCCGGATACCATAATTGAATGGGTTGCTGAAATCATAATCTGTCTTGGTCAACCAGCAGTACAAATAATGGAAGTTCCAAGAGGCTATTGAATACTCCCACAATTTCAGCTTGTAACAAACTAGAACAAAATACAGTTTCTTTCACCCACCAAACTGAGAAAAGCAATGCAATAGATTGCCCAACATAGTGAAGGAGAGCAATCCATCAAGACATTGCTTCAGATGAGGCATTCAATGTTTTTGGACAGTTTTCTTTTCTTTTCTTTGTTTCTTTATTTCTTTTTGAGGAAATGTTTCTGTACGGTTTTACTTTCATTGAAATATACTACCTCTAGTCTTATTTATAAGATCTCGTTTTTAGACTATAAGTGATGTTTTATAATTAGAACCAGAGGTAGTACATGACAAACATGCAAATGAAACTTGTATGTCCACGTGCACGTAATAGTTAGACCTCAGTCTTTGCTTAGTCATGTTTCCTGGAATACAATGGAACCTCACCCCACACAATGATCACCAACAATTAATGAATGAGTGTTCACGTGAAGTAGCGCCATGTGACCATCTGTATGTCCCTGAATCAGAGAAAATGCCATTCGTTAGAAGATAGAAGAAATTTTACAGTGAATAAAATTATTTTTCACAAAAGAAAATTTTATTAGAAAGATACATGGCCCATGTGATTTGCTCTTAAAGTAAAGAGCTGGAGTAGCGCTGCCATAGTCATACTTCTCAAAAAAACATTATCATGTTTATCAGCACTTAAGATCTAGAAAATGGAAGATGCTTCACTCAGACATGCTGTATCCTTAGATATAACTGACTGAAAGTGAACAGCACAAAATTGCTATCAATCATACCGGTGCCAAAATAACTTTCAATGTCTGACCACATATGTTAATTTCTTCATCTCCAGAAACTGAGGTACAGCCTAGTGACCAGTCATCTGTAATCATGCAAGACTAAATTAACAGGACAAAAATGTTTATGTTTTCAATATGTCACATTAGATAGTTCAAAAATCAAAAGAAGACAATTTAAAAACTATTATTATCTTAATCAAACAACGACTATCATACACAACTTGGTAAAAGAGATTGATAAAAACCTTATTAACTTGAATAGTTAAAAGTACACCAGATCTTCCAACGAAAAAAAAAAAGGTACACCAAATTCACTCAGTAACAACAATAAGTCCAGTCAAACTTAAATATATCATTCAATTGTCAAGATTAAGAAAATGAATTTAAGAGAGATACAGTAGAAAAAATTAACAGGAGAAATCCGAAAGCTCATATGATCACATGCACCAAGAATAATGTTAAAAAATATACTAGCATGGCCATCAAATTAATACTTCCAAAAACCACACTTTAAAGGAAATTACACACCAATGCAAATTGTCACCGCTAAACTCTGCTGAAAAGAAAATAGAAACAAAAAGTTTGACATTGCAACCTTTGCTTATGCGACGAATGGTGTTTTCATGTGCTAACAAAATAGCATCAGGATTGCACTTTTGGATAACCGAGAGACCTGGCATAGGAGACTGCAAAAAATTAGAATAGAAAGAGTATACGCATAATAATATCCAATATAGGATTATTCATGTCTGATGAGAATAGAATACTGTTCAGCATACTTTTAGCAAAAACATACCATCAACATGATCATAGTGGTGATGAGTGACAAAGACAATCAATCTCCTCGGCAAAGTGGCAACAACTTTCAATAGCTGATAATTTAAGCCACTAATATGTTAGAATTTCAAAAACGGATTATGTAAGCTCCAGCCACCATTTTTAGGGAGAGAGATGGATTCATATTTCATAGTCAAATATGATCATGTTAAAATTTTAATGAAACACCAAAAATTTTTTGATGTCTCAACAGTTCTATCTTCTGGTATCCAAGCTTTAAAAAAGTTGTCAGCTAAACACAGGCATACAAGACTTTCTCTTGTTTTCCAATGCATTAGGTCCAAGGATGGAGAATCACATGAACCAGTGGGCAACGATCAATCTTGCAAATATGTTTGTACCATAATCCAATCAAGCAGAACTTAAGTTAATCTTATCACTTGAGAATAGGAGTTGGACAAAAACCTGAAAAGGCAATTTGAAATTACCTCTTCATGGAACTGTGATAGACATCCTGGATCAACTATCAGAGCATCTCCACATGCAATAAAACTTTTATCCCCAGACTCACTTGGAACATCGTCTGGGGCAAATACCACCAAGTTTGTCGTGTGAAAAGGCTTTTGGGTCCTACTTCTCATAGGTATAAGCACAACACCAGGAGGATACTCCTATGAATAAATAAATAAGTAAATCTTCATTTTGCATCAGAATATTAAACAATATGAACTCATAGGTAAAAGAACTTGCTCTGTCCATGTTCATTATAAAATCAATATTAAACTGCAGTGGTACTTTCAATTGTGAATCTTGCCCAATGTTAGCACTACATGTGGTATTTTCAACAGATGGCTCATCCTGGATGAGATAGTTATCCCATTAACATCGTAAAGGCATGTAAGGATGTTCATTTCCACATTTGGAAGCCAATATGAGGTTGAAAACCAGTAAACCCATTTATTAAATCTCAATTAAGATCTTACTTAATGTTAGCAATTAGCACCAAAGGAAAAAAAGCAAAAAAAAAAAGTGTGATTTTCTCCTTTTCTGTGGTGCTCTGAATGCAATGCAGAGGGAGGTTGAACTCATAATTGTTTAGGATGAAGTCTGCCTAAAAAGTGACTCACTGGCCTTTGAAATTCTTGTTCTAACTCGTAAAAGCTTAGCTTGTACTACATGAATGGTTTTTTATGTATTTATTTATTGTAATGTCTAGTATTTGCCCCGCCATGACAATAGACAAAATTCAAAGAAAGCAAACCTGATAACCTATGGTTGGAGGAACTTTCCACTTCGCAGAACCTAATGAGTCATTTATAAGACTAACAACTACCAATGGTCCAACACGTTTGCTAGATGGTTTTACTTCCAAAAGCCAGTTAAGACAGCTCTGGACAGACATCCATCTACATATATCTGCATGACGATTACCAGAATAAGTCAATCTGTCGTCAACAAACCAGTTTTTTCAAAGAATAAGCTTTAATACGAGTTTACAACAAACTAATATAGAAAGTAAAAGTCAAAGAGCAAAAAAAGAAGAAGAAAAAAGTCAAAATGAATGAAGTGAAAACATTGATACTGATCCAACAAGTCACAGTCCGTTTAAATTAACTACGTCATTCATAAATTCTATAAATTCTATGATAACAAGGCCTTATCAGTGGACTAAAATTGCCGTAAGGCAGATTTACTTTCCTATCTTCCATTTGGACATTACCAACCAAATCAGTATCATATTCGTAGCTATTACCAATTATGGTCCCATATCTCCCAAACTTTTCCTAAATGTATCAACCCAGCATTTTGCTATATTTCCTCTGTCGTCCTGCCTATTATTTTATATACCCCATATCTTTCCATCTTATTTCCCCCATATTTAACTGTTCTTCTGCAACCAGAGAAGTCACCGTAAGCTGCCAAGCGCCAAATGAGGCTTTTATGTCTGTTCTATATTATAAAAAACACCAAATTGTTATCTTACAACACAAAACTTTTGAATACAATCAGAAATAAGACTTCTATAGTGGCATCATCTAAAAATAATAATAAAGGGCGAGATTGTGATTAGAAAACTGTTTACAAGCAATCGATGCAAACCGATACAAGTTTCACAATGCTAACCTGAAGGCCAAACATTATCTTTCGCTGTTAGTCTTGTTAAAAATATAATAACTTGTGTTTTTGTAAGAAATCAGTCCTCCCTGAAATTTCTCCAAAGAACTAAATCAACATCGAAGGCTAACAGGATGAACCAGCTTATCGGCGCATACCAGGCATGAGCACAAATTAATGCAAGGCTGTAAAGCCATTAGGTAATTTCTTTAAAAGATATAGTCAGCAGCCGATAGTCTATGATAATCGCAACAAACCTCGTAAGTCATGGTCCTCGGCTGGCAATACTCCCGTGATGAAGACCGTTTGAATGGGCAAGTCAGGTCCAAATGCAGGTTCCTTCACATACTTGTAGTATTTCCACACTCCCATTTCAACTGCCCCAAAGCCTATTTGTTCAAAGATCTGCATGCAAACAAACGGAAACAAAAAATACAAAATTTACTATCAAAGTATTAAAAACAATAATTCCATGCTCAAAAGCACGACCTCGTTAAAAGCCGAGCGTAAGTCGAATTCTTTCAAATCAATCTCTTCCGAACGCGATTCTGCAACTTCCACGACACATTGAGACCCGGATTTTCCTTGCAGGGGGTTCAATTGAGCGGAGGGCAAGTCCCACAGATCAGAATCGACGTAAGAATCGTACTCTTGGTGATCAAATTTTGGCGGGTGTGACTGTTTAACGAGCAGAAACTCGTCGTCATTATGAGGGTTTTTGAAGATCAACGCAAGCTTCTGAATTGCCATAGTCAATAACTATACTTGGTAAGCTTCGGGGTCAAGCGAAAGACAGAGATAGAGCAGATAGAGCACGAGTTCAGTGTTGAGAGTATGTTGAAGAAACAGAGAAAGCGGCTAAGAATACAATGGAATTATTATTAGCATTTGTTTAATATGACATCAGGCAATAATAAAATTTATATTTTATTTTAAAAAATATAAAATGCATATGAAATGACCTTTTATAACTTTATCAAGCCGAAAATAAATTGTCTAATGTTGATTTTGGAGGGTATAAATACTTATACTGATTTATATAAACTTGAATATGGATTGTATAGCCAAAATTATATAGCAAAATTTATCTGATTTATTTTATTACAATTCGATGTAATTAAGATTTCATTGTATTATTTTACTGTGATAATGAAAACATCTCAATCGGATTTATAAATAGAATGAAACTAAAATAGCGAGTTACCCCTCCCATCATAATTGTAAGAGTTGGCTATGTAGTTTGTTTTGATCTAAATATAACCTCTTAATCCATATTATTTATTATATTCATCATTCTTCTCAAATTAATTTATCTAACTTGTAAATGTATAAGTAAGTTGGAGATTTGATTTGGTCATAAATATAAGACTTTATTTTATTTTGTCTCTTATATTTATCTAACTTGCTCCCAAGTAATTTCTATTATGATCATAAGAATTGTTTCAATACACATAAATAATAAAGATATTTTAGAAAAGACATAAATAATTTAGCTTAATTAATGTTATTAATATTCACAAATTAGTTATCTAGCTTTCATATTAAGGATTGGAAGTAGTACTTTCTCCATCCTTTTTATAGTAAACAATCTGTTTTATAATAAACAATCCTGAATATGAGAAACAAATCCATTTTGTTAGAAATTTTAAATTTTTCTTTCCATTTTTACCCCCATAATTAAATATATGCCACTTTTTTTTATGATAAATTTTTACTCATCATCTTCCATATACTCACTTTACAAATAAGGGTATAATTAAAAAAAATATGTATATATCTTACATATTTATTGTTTTCAATTAAATTTAATTAACATTTTGAATCAAGTATATTTTGATAGTTATTGCTTATAATAAGAAATAGGTGGATTATAATTTATATTATATAGGAGTATTTAAGACACCGTATCACATTTATGAGAATTTAATAATTTATCTAATTTCTCCTCCCTAACTTCTCAACTATGCAGTTTTGAGCGCAACTAATCCAGTGGCCGGATGGAATGATTGGCGCCTTTGCGGCACGTTATGGCAAGTAGTTGACCGTTAGGAAAAAAGGCGCTATTGGCAATAGGGTTAGCTGGGCAAGAACTTTTTTTTGTTTTTTTAAAAATAATTTGAAGTACTCCTGAGTTACTTTTTTTACTTGGAGTTAGATGCTGACCGGCCAATAGTATTCAGGATTAAAGTCTTTTCAATAACTATGTTTTTCTTTTAAAATTAAACTTGTATTATTTTCTTCAAAGACTATGCAGAAAAACCTCTCTAGTTTGAGGCTTTGAGCAGTGTGCTGACGATAAACAAAATCTCCAATTATTTTTCAAAAGAAAAAATTAATCAGTTGTAAATTTAACTTCAACTACGTGCAATTCAGATAAGATTTAATCATTTATTTCAATTTGTTGAGTTCTTTTTTTGGGTCAAAATTTGTTGAGTTTTATTATTTGATTATAACTTAAATTTTAAAGTACCATGTGATTTTATGAAATTTTCTGAAGGCTTAAGGACTCATAAATTAGCAAATTAAATGACTAAAATTTCAAGAATGAGTTGAGGAGAATAAATTTCAAAGACTGATTTAAAATTACATAGACTAAAATATTAATTTTCCAAAAAAATTACAATAGATCAAAACACAAGTAAATTACAAACATGAAATAAATAGAGAATGTTTATTAGCAATAAACACTACTAAAAAAATATTTCTAACTGATATCGTTTATAAAATCCTTTTTTTTTTCAATCCCTAATAAATAATTTTATCATTACAAAATATTTAATTAAGAGTTTTTTTTTTGGGGGGGGGGGGGAGTTTAGACACAGACAGCTTCTTTGACGTCTGTATTTTGACAACTGGTGCTATATTTGGGTATAGTCCGATGGAGGAGGTATTTGACGTTACGTTTGTCTAAACTAGATTTGGTAGAAACAATGTTTTGGGATTAATTTTTACTAAAAAGATTTATGATTCTGAGTTGAACTTTGAAGTCATCATAAATAGCCATAATTTAATTGTTAGATCTACCACGAATTGGCAAATCTATCCTGAAAGTACTTAACAAGATACTCCAATTGTAATTATAAAATATCATTTATAATTTATAAATGAGGTGAGGTAGTACAATCGATATCCTTAAGTGTCTAATGATGTAGGGCTTGTTTGGAGCTTCGTTCAAAACAGATTTTTAAACAAGATCATGTAAGTCGAGATAAAACTTTCCTTATATACTTTCCTCGTATTATGTAAATCACGTTTAAAAAACTACTTATAAGTCAATCCAAACAAGCTGTAGTGTTCCTTTCCAACGTTTTTAAATAAGTGCGATGTTGCATAATTTTGACAAAGTCAAATGTTTGACCAATATTGACTTATATATGATTAGGTGGCATGCCACCTCTAATTCAGCTACCGGTAAGCCATGTTGCTAACTCTACCTGTGAGAGCTACCCTGGCGTGGTTCATCATCTTCAATTGAACCTTTGATCACTGTGGATGGGGCTAGTAAGGCTACCTGACCTCGTGGATGTTCTCTGTCCTTCAAATCTTGGTCTCCTGCGTAGTACTCTTTGTTGAGGTTCTGTGCACAACACTGGACGTGTGGAATGTTGGAGGGAAATTTCTATTGGAAGTTCACACTAATAGCTACTCCCATGTTAGAGTATCCTCTTATGGTCTTATTTATATAGCAGAGAGAGAAGATATTTTTTTGTCATATTTATAGAGTACTGAGAAACTTTTTTTATATGAATGTACAATTTTACTTTTCTTTTATTATTACGCTAACTTTGTTTACATGACGTATAATGTATATTAAATAAGAATAAAGTTGAAAAGTTATTGAATTTTAAATGATAGTTAATAAAATAACTTATAAATAAGACCGGAAAAATATGCTACTTCCTCATCTTATTATTTCCATTTGACACCCATAATCAAACTACTCTCATGAGCTCGATTGAATGGCTTTTAAATTTCATGAAGTCGATTTGGATTCCATGGATGGTGTCCAAGCCATTTTTTCTTTTTGAAGATGGAGGAAAGAGATATATAAAGAAGACGAAGGTTCCGTGTATCTCCTGTTCCTGGTGGCAGTGACAAGCAAAGGGATGAAAGTGGTAGGAGGGTATTGTTGAAAATTCCAATTCCAAAAACCGCCAAAAAAAAAAAAAAAGAGAAGTAGAAAACGAGTTGAATCGCAGTTTCACCTTGATGTGTATTAACTCCATTTGGTGGTTGGCAGCAAGGAAAAAAATATATTTACTTTGTGCGGTGCTTCTATTAATTTTAGGTGATATTACTATATTTTTAAATTGTTGAGAGAAAAAACATTGTGCCATTGAAAACTTTATGATGACAATTACGACTCACTGGGTGCTTTCAAAATAAATTTACATGTTAACAAAATTAAAGTGACTTTTATTTTAGGGTTAACATAAAGTCTGATGCTTATAGTTTCATTCAATTTGGTTTTGATTTTCGTAATTTTAAAAAAAATTTTGATTCTTTAAATTTTATTCTGCTTACAACGTTAGTTTCTGTAATTTAATAAGAACCTGAACCAAAATTAACAGTGTTAAATATGCTTATATGTCATTAATCGTTGTTTATTTCGCTGATATGGCACGCTTTTGGGCAGGCTGACTGGATATGTAATTTTAATAAATGGGAAAAAAGAATTCATCATCTTCCTCGAATCAGCGGTGGCATTATCTTCATCATCTCACTTTTTTTCATACGGTTGTAAGAACTTAGGGGCCAAATGTCAGCTCAATCTCAGACTCATCCATGATCTCCATCTCATCACCCTCTGATTTAGAAAGAGGGGCACCTACCCCATGAGCTCCCTCCGTTTTTTCTCATACAAAACAGAGATAAACAGAGCCATGATCTCTATTGCTTTTTGATTGATAGAACTATAATAGTGTATATGTATTATTATCTCCCATTCTTGATATAAAACTTTATTTGATTTTTATTTTGATTTTAAATATGAGACTCTAATCTAATTTGTCTCTCATATTTATCTTTTTTTTTAATATAACCCTTCTAATAATGGTAGTCATAGCTAATATATTTGATTAACAAGGATATTTTAGGAAAGACAACACATATTTATTACAAATGAGTAACTTAATTTATTTTATTAATCTACTCAAATTAGTCAACTAGCTCTTATATTTAGAAGTAGAAGTAGTATATATTAAATTTTCTAAGGTTTTTGGATTGGAATGTCAACGCGCTGTATACTTTGAGTAGAATTAAGTGGTTTGTTCCCTGGTTAAAAAAAGAAGAAGAATTAAGTGGTTTATTTGTAAAAGTTATCTGGAAATTGCTGAAAAGCAAAGAATATATTTGGTAAATGAGAAGCGCATAATATATATATATATATATATATATATAACTTTGAAACATATAAAGAGAAGTGGTTTATTCCCTTATATATATGTGTAATTTTAAAACAATGTTCTTTTCTTCCGAGCATAGATATTCTTCACTACTCTCCACCCACCCTCCTCAAGTAACCGATGCTTTCCCACGTCTTTTCTCTTTCCTGTTTGTCTTGTCCTTTTCGGACTCGTTTGGACTGCCGTTAGGAATGGTAAAAGCACATGAAAATACGTGAAACTAAGGTTTGTGGTTTATTGTGACTCAGAAAATTATTTAGATGAGGCTTCTTTTCTAATTGACTTATAGGAAAAAGTAACTTTTCTAACTGATTTATCCAACGTAATCTGAATCAACTTTTCTAACTGACTTATAAAAAAATTGTGCAAAGCTTACGATCTAATTAGTTATATGATTTTATTTACTTTAATTAGAGACTAAATGAATTTTAATTTATATTCATGTTTGTCTATTATGTATATTTAATTAATTATCTACAATGTGTTTTTAAATTTTTCTCCGTAACAAATATTTTTATTTTATAATTTCACAAATAAACTATTTATATTTTATCATAATAATTTTATGTATTTTTTTAAACTATTATCACATTAAAAACATAAAATTTCAAACACTACTATTTAATAAAGTTCATATCCTTTTCAATCATTTTATAACTAAATTAACTTTTCTATTAATCATCCAAACAATTTTTAATTTTTCAACAGACTTTTTATAAGCACTTATCACATTACACTAACTGACTTTTACTCTAACTTTAGTTATAAAAGTTAGTTGGATTATAAGTCAGATTTATCCAACATCAATCCAAACATACCCTTCATCAGCACAGGGTGTGGCCAAAACAGTTTTGATACAGGGAGAGGGGGAGTCAGTTTTAATACTCATCACTGGCATGATGCTTATCATGCATTAACCATTCAAATTTAATATATACAATGGAGATTTAATATTTAATATTTTCATTCTTAAAAAAATATTTTTTTAATTAGTACATAATCCAAAATAAATGTAATTTCTTAACTATAACTTTTTTAAAAAGTATATTTTATTTAAAACTTACTAATTGAAAACTTCAGATCTATAACATTAAAATTGTATCTGAATGGTTTAAATTTTATTATAATAATAAACATCATGAAGTTCATTACTACCATTGGAAACTAGTTTCAAGGAAGGGAGTAGTTGTAAAAGAGAATCTTCCTTGACCTTCAGCTACGCCTCTACTTGTTCTTCCTACTCTCATTCTTTCTTGCTCAAAATCGTGATTTCAATCAGGCCAGAGGTGGGGACTGGGGAAGACGCGATTAGAGCTAGCCAGGGAAATTCTGAATGCAATGCCAATGATGATGATTCTTAGTGAGAGCTTTTTTTTTTTAAAAAAAAGTTAGAATCACATGTCCAGTCAGCATGCCATGCCAGCATGCCTAGTTAGCAAAATAAACTGTGTCAATGACACATAAGCAAATTTAACACCGTTAATTATGGATTCAAGTCCTTATTAAGTTATAAGGACTAACATTATAAACAGAAAAAGAATTTAAGAGACCGAAATTTATTGTTTGAAATTATAGATACCAAAACCAAAATAAATGAAACCATAGAGACCAAAAAATTATATTAACTTTTATTTTATTAGAAAACTTATTTAAGTCAGTTTTGAAAAATTTAAATTTAAATTTAAAGAATAAAAAAAAAGCAAAAGTCAGAAACCAGGAAAAGGTAGCTAATCTAGGGCCATATTTGGATCCTTTATTAAAAATACTTCTAACCACGTTTCACAAAAATTAAAATAAAATTCTTTTCATATATTTATTTTTTATTCTATAAATTATAATTAAGAAATTATTTATAAAATATTGTAAACAGGCTCCATTCCATGCCTTTGAGCTTTGAAGTCATTTTGCCCAGAAAGTAATCCGGCATCATTTGGGACATCATTGAGCTTCTTGCTTCGTAACTTTAAATTCATGTCAAATATTATTTTGTCTAGTTAGTTTTTTAGTACCAACTGATTTTTGTAATACTATTCCCGAGTCCCCCCATGTACGCACTCTTAACAAATGAGTGAAATGAGTCAAATGACAATGATGACAGCTACACTAATTATTACTCTAGGGTGCGTGCGTGTACAATAATAGTAGTTGGGATGGGAAGGACCAAAACCATATTATTCCTCTTTATTTAATTTTTTAAATGAGTTTATTTTTTTTATAAGATTTTTTTTTGAATTTGTTTCGGTATTTAATGTATTATTACTTTTTTTTATTTCTAATTTAAAGTATTTAATATTTTTTTATTTATCTCACTATTACTTTTTTATATTTACTCATTTATATATAGGAGTATATTTAAAAAAAATTATATTTATTATATATTAATTATTTTTAATTAATTTTAACTATTTTCTGAAACCGTGTAATTTAATTAGAAGGATTTATAAGCTCCCATGGAGCGAAAAACTGTTTTCTCCCACTTGCCGTCAGATTTTCTTTACAGATATGTTCACACGTTAACTTTTTATTCCATCATATATCTATGACACACTAGATAAGTCCCTTGATAATGATTAACGATAAAATGTCAAAGGATTGCAGAACATATAGATAATACTTTTATTTTCAGGTTAATATTATTATTAGTCTAGATAATTAGAATTTAGTTTGAATTTCACATCATTAACTTCTAGTTAATACTATTAAGTGTAGGAAACAAAATCACATCAAGAGTGCAAGAATTAGAACCAAAACTTATTAAAACTACAATAACCAAACGAGTTTTGTTTTATACTAAAGGAGATTTGGTTTTTTTTTTTACTTAAAAAAATCAAAACTCGTCAAGTCACTACGTTTTTAATAAGTTATACAGTTTTAATTTATATTTAATACTCCTCCGGTCCTAATTATAAGACCCAATTGACTTATTTGAGGAGATTAAGGAAGTAAGTTAAATTGGTTATTTATAATAAATAAGTGTTGTTATTCCTAAAATATCCTTGCTAATTAAGTATATTGGCTAAAACTATCATTATTAAAAGGATTATCTTGGAAAAAATGCATAAATATAAAAGAGAAAATGGATTGGGTCTTATAATTAGGACCAAATAAAAAGTCAAATTGGGTCTTATAATAAGGACCGGAGGAGTAGTATTTTTTCCACCCATATTTATTAATAGTATTAATTCATATCAAAAAATCAGGTAGGCACTGGAAAATGTGAGCAACTTTATTAACACATTGTTTTTATTTTTCTTTTGTTTTTATTTTTGTTTTTTGAGAAACGCATTCTCGGACATTCGCGTCGTAGTCGGACAGTTGCATATCCCCTCCTCAGCCTCGTTCGCAGCAGCCGGTCTTTCTCTGTCGGGGTCTGGTAAATTCAAAACCCCAATCTCGCCCTTTTCTTTTCCATCATAAATTTGACTTCATTGTGGGACAAGACTGCAAGATCTCAATCCTCATCAACTGATCAATTTTCGTCTTTTTAACATTTCGAGGAAAATATTTGCGATCCAATAACGCTCTGAATCGTGTGTCTGCTACTGTGGGCTTCTGTTTTGGTTCTGGGTTTGGTGGTTTTGGTTTGAAATTTCTGGTGACTGATTTCGTTGATTGAAGAAGGTAACAATACAAAATATTTTGGAACACAAAAGGGGAAACTTGTTTTATTAGCCGCTCTGTGAGAAGAAGAGCGGTCGACGGCCGGAATGGGGACGGGTTCCAAGATCGATGGACCTTCTACCCCATCAATTCGACGAGACCCTTATGAGGTATTGTCCGTGGCAAGGGACGCAAATGATCAGGAAATAAAAACGGCTTACAGAAAGCTCGCTCTCAAGTACGTTTTACTCACTCTCAAGCACTATTCAATTTTACTAGTGTCACTTGTATGTCTTGTATTTATAATTATATGCGTGAGCTTCTGTTTGTTGTGAAAGCTATTATTTTTGTTTCTCTTGCTTTCTTTAGACTCGATGTTTATTCTTTTAAACTAACGCCCACTATCATGTCTAAGAGTGCCTGTTCTTTTTGTATAAAAGGAGAGTGCATGTTCTTTGCAGTTAGTCAAACGCTCAGTTCTTCCTTTCTTTTCTAGCTACTTAATTTCCTCTGCACTGGCTTTGTTGTTTCTCTGGGTAATCGCGCCAGCATATCTTCATAAAGAAGAGGTCTGCTCCATGAATTTGTGATGTAATATACTTTACACTCTTTTTTGAATATCTTAGAAAGGGGATCAATATTGTTATTTTAACGGTAACGTTTCTGGAAGTGGCATCTTGCAGAATTCTTAAAATTGTCCTTCATGGCATCCATGTAGCCTGTGGTTATTGAGATTTTCTGCTTGCCTGTCAAGTTTTGATTTGGCATGGTGGATTTGCAAGATAAAATGCATGATAGAATTGGAAGACTAATTACTTAAGCTTCTTGTTTAGTCTTCCCCCAGTTCCCTTCCTAAAGGGGACAGAGGGAGGCTTGCAGAACAAATCAACCAGATTTAGAGCTATATATGGTTATGCTTTGCTTTCCTTCTTTCTTGACTTTCTTTTTTTTTTGGTGAGCTTATGGATTCTGTTCTTGTACCGTCAAAGAGGTTATGTAGTTGCTCTCTGGATAAGAATGAGTAAAATGTTGATGATGTGTGGGATCTTTAATATATTTCATATGCAATGTGTTACCCACTTCATTCATCTGACAGGTATCACCCTGACAAGAATGCTAACAATCCTGAAGCATCAGAGTTATTTAAAGAGGTTGCATATTCTTACAACATCTTATCTGATCCAGAGAAGAGAAGACAGTATGACAGTGCAGGATTTGAGGTCCTTTACTTCATATCACTTGCATCTGTATTCAAATATTGGCTTCATTATTGTTCTTGTTCTTCAATCTTTGCTGCTATATTGTATATAGAGACAAGAAGAGTCTCTTTTTGATTCCCCAATTCTTCTCTCTAAGTTACCAAGTGAGAATTCATTGTCTTTGGAAGGAAAAGAAGTTAAAGAGGGAACATAAAAGGAAATTTAGACAACTGATGATAGAAGCTCAATTGAGTTGATTTCATTTATCATTTCCTCTACCATTTCTTTTCCTTGTCAAAAGAAAAAGGACCAATGCTTTAACTTGTTGGCTGCATTTCCTTCAGGGGGTGTGCCGGTTGAGTGTTTTTACTGTTCATGTGGTGTGGGAGAGGACATTTGAGTATATTTTATGATTCTAAGAACGTACAACTTGAAAAGGTTTCACATAATCTAATCTGGGTTCACATGCATGAACATGTAAAACTTATTCTGCATGATTCATTATTGACAGTATGCACATATTTTCTTTTGTTTATTTATGTTTTGTATTCTTAGTAGTTAATGATCTTTGCCATTAATTCGTGTTTGCTGATTACCAGAATTTTTTTCCCTCTTTATAATTCCATTATCTTTGTATCCCCAAAATGATGTTTATAACTTTTCATCTCAGGCACTTGATGCTGATAACTTGGACATGGAAATCGATTTGTCAAATCTTGGAACTGTTAACACAATGTTTGCAGCTTTATTCAGGTGGGTATTTAGTTTATCAATATTGGATTTTCAAATTGGTTGAGCTCTGATTTGTTTCTTGTATTTTTTATTGAAGCAAGCTGGGTGTCCCTATCAAGACTACCATCTCAGCAAATGTTCTTGAAGAAGCCCTTAATGGCACAGTTACAGTCAGACCCCTTCCTATTGGAACGTCAGTTAGTGGAAAGGTTCTTACTTTCTTTACGTTGAAAGAGCAAACACTTGTCTTCTTGTTTGCGTATTTCTTATACTTGTGTCACAATTTGGTGCAGGTAGAGAAGCAATGTGCTCATTTTTTTGGTGTGACGATAACTGAGCAGCAAGCTGAGGCCGGGATTGTAATAAGAGTGACTTCAACTGCACAAAGCAAATTCAAAGTATGAAAAATATCTTTACAATGATAATTACTCTCTCTCTCGCCTGTCGTGCAATTTTGCGCACTGGATAAACCGTATTGGACTGTAACATAGAAACCTGATTTTGCAGCTGCTCTACTTTGAAAATGAGGCAAATGGTGGGTATGGTTTGGCGTTACAGGTAGTCTATTTATTCCATTCCTTTGTTATCTTTTACTTTTACTTCTGATTTGGCCAATTATTTTGTTGTATGATTTTTTAGGCAAAGATGAAAGCATGACTTCTCTATATAGAATTTGAAAATATTAATTTACATTTAAATGTTACTGAAAATGTCTGGTTCCATGATATTTTGTGGTATAGAAGCATTTATGAGCTATGACTTAAGCTTGCTAGATATTAATTTACTAAGTTTAGTTATTCCTGCTATAGCTATGCAGCTATCCTGGTTTTCCTTTGGAATGATTCTGGCTAGTGCTCGTAGATGGAGGAAATTAATTATTGGGGTTCTAGAGGATCTAACTTGTGATTATAAGTCACTGCTTAAGGCATTAAGAATTTAGCAAGTCTTGTAGTGTGCCCAAACTTCCCAAATGAAAGGGTGTAAATGTCTGGGTGGTTAGAAGCTTGGCCTAAAATTCTTGAAAGATTAGCCTTTTATGATTACATTGGCAATAATCCAGTAAAATGGGGTTTGTAAAGAGTGGGTCCAATGGACAATAGGGATGGAATAACTGTTGGATGGTTAGGACACCCTATCTTTAGAGTTAATGAAGGGCATGAGCTTTTTGTACGTTGTATGCCTACTTTTTTTTAAAACATTTTTGGTTGTTTTGGTAGATGGAGACGGAATTCTAAGGGCCGAACTTCCTTTTCGAAGGGCAGAATTGAAATATAGCATCAAACAAGTAGGTAATTGTTGAGTTCTATGATTACATCCAATGTTCCTTTCTGAGAATCAATTCGGATTCATGCTAGGAAGGTCCACAAAAGAAGCAACTTATTTATACTCCTCCAATCCTTAATATAGGACCTAATTGTTATGTTAATTTTAGTCTTAAATATAAGACCTATTTCTTATATTTATCAACTTTTTCTAAATTATTTTTATGGATAATCTCTCGACCATAATCAAGTAAGTGAGGGAGGGAGAATATTAAGAAAGAGGATTATAGTGTTTTAGGAAAAACATGTTATATTTCTTATAATTAACTAACTTACCTAACTTTCTTAATCTAATCAAATTAGTTAAATAAGTCTTATATTAAGGACCGGAGGAGTAATTTATAATTGCATACCAAGAGATTGGCTTGAAAAGCCTTGGAAAAGAAAGGTATGTGTGTTGCATAGATCAAAGTTATATAAGTTATGTATGAAGAGGTAATAACTAGTGTATAAATGCTTGGAGATGAGGTAAAAGATTTTTTTTTTTTTTTGGTTTTTTTAAAGGACAGCTTACATTGGGAATCTTCTTTGAATCCTTATTTGTTTAACCTTCGTTTAGATGTTCTGACTGAGCTTCTACAAGAAGAAATCCCTGAGTGTATGCTTTTCGCTAATGGCATGGTTCTTTTGGCCAAGTAAAGAAAAGATATTAACTCTAAACTTGAGCTATGGAGAAGGATTTTGAAGTTGAAAGGTTTTCACCTCAGTAAGAGTAAGAATACCTGTGTTGCAATTTTGATCAAAGACAAGTTATAAGTGTTTTGGAGGTTAAATTAGGTGGTCAAATCATTCCACAAGAAGCAACATTCAGATTTTTAGGATCAATTATGCAAAAAGATGATGAAATTGATGAAGATGTTAATCATATAATTCAAGCTAGGTGGTTTAAATGGAATACGGTTATTATAGTTATTTGTAATCGAAAAGTACTTAATAAGGTAAAAGAAAAGTTTTACCTTAGTGTTATAGGATCAACAATGCCATGTGGTAGTGAATGTTGAGCTTTAAAAGGATAACAAGAGCATAAAGTGAGGGTAGCTGAGATGACAATATGAAAGATAGGATTTGTAGTGAACAGGGGAAGAGTTGGAGTGGCATTCGTCGAAGAGAAGACTGTAAAAAATTGTTTGAGATGGTTGAATCATATACAAAGAAGGCCATCAAATGTATTGGTGAGGAAAATAGATCAAACAGTATAGAGTTCTCTAGAAAAGGATAGGGAAAGATCAAAGAAAATACTCAATAAAGTTATTAAGCGGGATCTTTTGGTCAACAATTTATCCTATGATTTGGTTGTTGATGGAGTATAATGGCATTGTGCGATTCATGTAGCTGACCCTATCTAGTGGAATAAGACTTATTGTTGTTCTTGAGTTCTAGGGTGACAAACTCAATGGAGTCAATTATTTTGGTCCTACTAGTGTGAAAGATATGAAATATGTCCAGTTATTTGGGTCCTACTAGCATGAAAAAACAAGTGAAGTAAGAAATTGAATTGATTGTTCGTAAGTTATTTGATATTGAATTTTTATGGATATTGATTGTCTTTTTGTATCTATGCAGGAAGATAGTGAGAAGACTGGCAAGGTGACATCCGCTGGCATGTATTTCTTACATTTTCAAGTATACAGAATGGATTCAACTGTGAATGCGGTATGCATCTAAGCATACATTTTCCTATCTCTTAGCAATTTATTATGAGGGGATTTAGAAAATGGTATGGTTACTCTCAGTACTCTTTTTCAGTTAGCAATGGCGAAGGATCCTGAAGCTGGTTTCTTCAAAAGGTTGGAAGGTCTTCAACCTTGTGAAGTCAAAGAATTAAAGCCTGGCACTCATATATTTGCTGTTTATGGTCTGCATTTCTGTATCATTTCCTTTTTGCTTACTCGGGTTTTTCTTAGTGTAAAACCATTTGCACTTTTCACTGATTGAGGTTGATATTATCCAGGAGATAACTTCTTTAAGACTGCTAACTATACAATTGAAGCTCTTTGTGCAAAATCTTATGAGGATACCTCTCAAAAGCTTAAGGACATCGAAACTCAAATTCTTAGAAAGAGGAATGATTTGCGCCAATTTGAATCAGAATACAGAAAGGTTTTTGCTAGCTTAAGTCATTGATGTTTCAAACTTTGTATTAAGGCAAAATGTATCAATTTCTCTCAAACTTTTTTCAGGCATTGGCACGCTATCAAGAGGTGACTGAAAGATATGCTCAAGAAAAACAATCAGTATGTTCTTGTGCCCTTGCTACAGTTGCTATTCTGGGGCCATTCTGTATACTCATGCTGCCATGCATTAGCATTCATCTTACCGTAAATTTTGCCCACAGCTTAAGCTGAAAACAAAATGGAAATATTATAATTGTTCAACTGAGTTGTGATTGAGCATATTGATTATAATTTTTGCTATCCCATCTTCGTGGTATGATGAAAAGAAATGCACCATATTAAGAAGCAACTATAAATAACTGACTTTATGTTGAATAGGAGAAACTACAATCTTACCTGGGGAAAGAAGAAAGAAATAACTCCAGTAGGCCAGTGTGCATTCAGATGCTGGCAGTTGTTTTTTTTCTTTTTTTCTTTTTTGGGTTGTGACTGGATGATTGTGGTAGGATCCCAAAACCTTGGTCAAATCACGTCTCACATAAAATGGGGAGGCATCTTAAAGATTTGAAGCGTATTTGCACCTCGTGCTCAAAGTGTGTCGGGTTTGTCTGTAACTCATGCTACGAAGAAGAAATAAGCAGAATTTTTGTCTATTTGTCTGCATTGCGTTGTCTAGCGCTTTTAGATTAAAAATACCGAAATCAATAAATGTGACGAGAAATTACAAAATACTGATTAAACTACTAACGTTTTCAGCCATATTTTAATATTACACATAACTTCCCCTTTAGTTTTAGAGCCCTAGTATACATCGATAAGCTGATTTTCACCTGTAAGGAAGTCGGCAGCAAGATCTACATTTGTTCGTTGGAAAATAAAACAGGATATTTGTTTGAGTAAAACAATTTGTTTTCTAAAGGGTACTTAATATAGTTTCCAAAACAACGGAGGAGGTAAGTGCAGTTTACGCTTTTGGACTCGATGTATTATGCCTAATTGCCTATCTCAAGGCACCTCCAACAGTTCAACTCAATTCAGTTCTGTCTATCATATTTTGGTTCTAGTTCGAATCTTTTGTGTATGCTTTTTCTTGTATTGGGATTCAATGGACTCTGACCACTTTAAGTTTGATTTGCTATTCAGGTAGATGAACTTCTGAAACAGAGAGACACTATCCACTCTTCCTTTACCGTCACTAGGTCTCTCTCTGTTAGTGGGAACAGTAGTAATTTAAGTAATGGAAGTAGTAGCAAAATTGCGGGTGAGGATTCCAAGGCAGAGAGCCCTGTGGAAGATGGAAGCTCAGATGGGAAGGATAAATCAGGCAAAAAGAAATGGTTTAACCTCAATCTTAAAGGCTCTGATAAGAGAAATTAACTTGAAAGGTGCTTGGTGTGGCTTGTTTGGATTATAATCAGAGCTAGAGTGCAAGTCCTGGTATGTATCATTACAGTTAGCAGCCTGCAGATGCTTCCACTTGCGGTTCATGTTGAACCTGTTTCCGTTTTTCTTGGTTCTCCCAAGATTGTAGACTGGGTTTGCGTTTAATCTGTTTATTGGTTCTGTGATGCATTCCAAGGTATATGTTTATTTCCATATTCTTATCTTCCCTTGATACTCACATTTTAGAATTCTCACGTAGCATTTTGAACATATAGTTTTCTCATTGTAATCATATATTCATTCTTCTTGTACCAAATAGTTATTTTCTTCAGCCGGGGTTACCTTCTATAATTCTAGTTATTTTTTCGGCCTGGAACTCTTTATAATGAAATTCAAAGCTGTCTGCTAGTCCAAGGAAAATGTGATATTTGGGAGATTGATATATTAATTTAGATGAGAACTGTTCACCCTTTTGGGTGATTAATAGAAGTTAAGTGAGTTATTGGGGTCGTATTGACATGTATCATCGTGTAGTGGAGTTGTTAATACGGTCCAACTCTTTGAACTTGAGCATATTCTGTAGGCTTGTATATGTTTAAAACGGAATTGTCTATAATTTTATGATTAAGTTGGGTTAATTGGATAACTAATTATTTTTTACTTTATATTCATGTAATCCTGTTTCATTTTGAATTAAATTTAACTATTATTTTATCACTTTCAGTTTAATTTTTCTGTAGCAGATCAAATATGAAAAAGCGTAATCACTTGGCCAAAAATGTACTTTATTTGTAAAAATGCTGTTGACATGTCATTTTAGAAACTCATGTAAGTGATATTAAATTAACTTTGTCTCTGTGCTTTGGGAAAATTGACTAATCCTCTTCACCAGAAAATGAGCTTGTGGTAGGGAACCAGAAAATTCAAGAACTATGAAACCTACCCATCACTTAATTTCCCTCTCGTTTAATATTCCCTCTAAGCTTATTTATAAGCTCCGATTAACTATTTTATGTCACATAAGAAATTTACTTAAAATTAGTTAAATTTTGTAAAATCTCAAAATAACTCTAAATAAAAAATATTAGTTAAAGGAGTTTTGTTATAGTCCAAGAAATTTTACGCTCCATAAGCAACACTAGATGAAAACAATTAATACCTTAAACAAAATATTGTATCTTTTTAAGGGTAAAAGTGCATTCACCATTTTGATTTTATTTTTCAGCTATACCTAATGCCCTCATTTTTTTAATGGTATAATTTTATTCATGATTTTAATTTTTTATACTTGATGTATCAAAATAATAAGATTACAAGTAAAGCAAAGTGCTGAATGTACTTGGAAAATAAAATCTGAGTGGTAAATGCACTCTACCCTATTATAAAATATGCAGAAAGTTCACATCATTTCGATGTTACTCATGACAAGTTCCAAACACCGTGGATCACTTTGAAAGAATGCTTCTCCATGAGCCTACCATACCAGGGCTTGAGCCTTGGAGGATGCTTCCTCTGTCAAAATCAATTGCAAGGTCGTTGAAGTGTACCTTACACAAACCCATTAATCAATATGCTGACACAAACACCAACAGTGGTTAGATTCAGTAAAATGATGTGATTTTATTTAAACAAAATCAATCATTCAAATTTTATAGACAGATAAGATTATGTTGTAAAAAGTTACTTTCTTTTCTTTCTTTCTTTTTTAAGTTTACAAACTACCCACTTATCAGAGAGTATTTACAAAGGCTTTTTGGCCTTTGGTTATAAAAATTAGTTTCCATTAGACTGACAATGTTTAAATCTAGCTCAAAAGATTAGATTAGATGAATAAATATTGGACCTTAAATTTTTTTATTATTTATAGACTGAGTCTATTCAAACGGCAAAGCTTGACTGACTAAGTTATTGATGTTTAAATCCCTACCTAATCCAAGTTCATTCTCCACTCTTATTACTTACCCTGGTGACTTGGGATTGACTTATGTGTTTTTCTCCAAATTCCTAACCTGCAAAACACCCAGCATTTACTGTCACAATACTTTAAACTAAAATTTTATTTCCCAGTGGATTTGTTTTGAACTTTGAACTTTGAACTTTGAACTTTGAAACACTGATGACAACACATGGCTTTCTTGACAATTGAGTACTATAAAAAGGTTAATAAAAAAATCCTTTCTTACCTTAAATCAAAAGGAAATTTCAAATTATGCAGAATATTGTTCATCTCAGATCTAGAAACTCCCAAAAAATCTAAGCTTAGGGATGACTTGAGGTTCACATTAACTCACTTTAACCACCCATATTTAATTTCTTGTAATCCAAACAACCTTGCCTTAACATGATCTGAATCCGTACTATATTCCTATAGTTTAATGAGTTAGGCTATTAAGGTCTGCTTGGAGTTACCCAACAGACAAGTTCTGCCAGAAACCCTAGTTTAAGGGATTTTTTTTTTTTAATATCCTGTTTTATTACTATTATTTGCTAAGTCCCACATGCACATTAATTATATTAATTCCTTTTTAGGGTCTCAATATGAACCTAAACGTGGATTATTATGGGAGATTCCTCGTTCAGAAATGGAATGAGAATCTTAATGCAGAACTTGTTTTTATATGAGACAGCTTAGTTTGGCGACAAATGAACCTTAATTTACGCGATCTCTATCAAAATATATATAGTTTTGCTTCTGTTATAAATCTAAGTAGATCTCTCTTATTTTATGTGATGAAGACTAAGTTCTTATATCAGATTTTCAATTATGTTCACTGTATCCACTGTCCCCAAGCACGCTAGCTGCTATTGAAAATAACAGAAGAATATATTCCAAATATTAAGATATAACATATGCATTATTATCATATTTGCTTGTATAATTATATAACTATATATATCCCAATCGAAGTTTGTCCATATCAGACTGGAAAAAATTATTATTGTATCAATGTGGATAACTGGCTCTTGATTTAAAAAAATACAACTCCATAGATTTTTTTCTTGGTTCTAACCACCTGATTAAAAATCATGGTTTGGACTTATATTAAGGGACTGATTCTAATGTTGGTTTCGAACAATTTTTGATTTTCATATTGGCGTCTCTCTTGTTCAGTTCAATTCTTTACAGGCTCACCTTTAACTTTGTTAACAAAATTGTTGACATTATCACATGACACGTCTTTGGTAATAAGAAATATACTGATTCTAGTTCTTAATATAAGACTCAGTCAGTTAATTTAGATATATTAAAAAATTATTAAATTATTTTAAAGTATTTATATTTATTTTTTTTCAAATTAATTTGTCTCACTTTTGCATTGACATATAATCTAATAATACCCATATGTATTTTAGAAGGATGATATAACATGCTATAATTGAATGAAAGTAGTATAATTGAATGTTATTATATTCTTTACTGATTCACTAACAATAAAAATTGGGTGAATTTTATGTTTCAAAATTTGATTCCGATAATTGACAGAATTTATATTTTAAATGCACCAAATCAATGTGTATAGGTGCTCGAGGAAAGATTTAATATAAACTAAAGTACAAAACGGATATCCTGAAAATCAAATTTTAAACAATTTCTCAATCTTTTAAAATTTGATGTTTTTAAATTTTTAAATTTAAGCAAAATAACGTCCTACATTAAATAAATTTCTTATTTCACTAACAAAGTGTGATGTGTCATTATATTGACAATTGACCCTGTGAATTATATTTTTATGTAAATATAAATAACCCTCTTACAATTTATATTTATATGCAAATAACTTCTCAAACTTCAGTTCATTTTCATATATCCCTCCCTTCATTTGTAATGCTTTGTTAGAGAAATAAAAGACTAATTAATAATATCTGTTATGGTAGATAGGCCAAATTCATCATCAAATTCTAAAAACTATAAGAAATTATCTGCTTACTTAAAAAAAAATTTCTAAAAAAGAAATCTTTACTGATTAACGTAAAAGTAACTGTAGATGAATTCTAAGCAATTAGACCTTAAAGTGTACAAACATAGATTGTATTATAATTTAAAAGAGATCATCTCGAAAAATAATCAATATGGTAGATAGGACAAAACTAAAATTTTATAGTGGTTCTTCTCCACCTACCTAGCTAATAGAAACAAGTAAACCTAGCTAGATCAAGAACGTAGCTAAATATGGAAGTTGAAGCTTAAATATTACTCCTCCGGTCCTTAATATAAGATCCATTTAATTAATTTGATTAGATTAAGGAAGTTAGGTAAGTTAGTTAATTATAAGAAAGGTGACACATTTTTCCTAAAATACCATAATCATCTTTCTTAATACTCCCTCTTCCTCTTCTACTTGATTATGATTGAGGGAGTATCTATAGGGGTAATTTAGAGAAAACTGATAAATATGAAAAATAGATCTTATATTTAGGACCAAAACCAACTCAACAATTGGGTCATATATTAAGGACCGGAAGAGTACTAACTATTAACCATGAAATCAAGCATCAAAGCCCAAGTTTGGAATAGTTAGGATGGAGGAAGGTATATTAATGCTAACTTTGAGTGATATATATAATTAATATGGGAATAATGTATAGCTACAAACGATCAATATTGGTTAGATTGACTGGATTTGATATTAATTTTTTAACGTTACAATAACAATAATAACAACATCAACAACAGGTTGTTATATTCTATTAACAACTAATTCAAATATATTGATCCATTATATAATTTTCTTGAATATTCTTTTTTATCGTGAATTCAAATTTTGTAGATGTAATAAAATATTATGTTATAATACTCAAAAAATTTAATTTGAACTGAATATCAAATAGTTAGACACAAACACAAACACATATATATTATATTGCTGCAAAGTACAAACATATTAGTGCCCAAGCATGTGGCATTAAAGAGAAGTGATGATGATAATAATAATAGTAATTAAATATAATGATTAAATCCTAATCAGAGTGTTTTTTTTCACATGGTGTGAGTTTTGTCATGTCATGTGAAGATGTCCCCTAGATATGGAATTTAATTCTTTGGGTTTTATGTAATGTGGGTGCCATTTGTATTTGCGTAGCCGCCTAATTGTCTCTCTGACTTTATTACCTTTTTTCCTGCTCATATAATAATCCATAAAATCTATATAATATATTACATGAAAACTACATACTACCTTTAATCCTTAATATAAGAACTAGTTTAATTTTAAATTTGATTATAAATATAAAATTTCAATCAATTTTGTCTTTCCAATTTATTTATTTTTTTAAAGTAGTCTTTGTAGTAGTTACGCATATTAAATGTTCCATCAAATAGTAATTTTAACTAATACATATGATTAGCAAAAATATTTTAAGAAAGACAATACCTATTTATTACAAATAACTAATTTAAGTAATTTTTTAATCTCCTCAAATTAGTTAACTAAGTCTTATATTAAGGTCCAGAAATAGTATTTTTAGTTTTTTTACACTATTTTCAACTTTAATTATCTTCATTTCATACCGTCCATCTAATAGGGATATTTTTTTGAGAATATGCAATAATTATTTCTTAAAATTTAAAACATGACACATACATAAGGATAAAATGGAAATACAAATTCAAATCTAAACAGAAAAATAGAGACGGATAAAGTACAAAAATCAAGCCCTTATTTTTTGTCTTATTAATTGACCAAAAACCTTAATTTCTCTCTCTAAAGTCTAAACTAATGAACTAAACCCAATTCACGGGGGCACTTTTAGATATGTATTTTATACTCATCAATCAATCAAATTCAAAACCACTATCCCATTTTATTATCACTTCTTTAATCTTTAAATTATTTGTCATCTATCTCTACATATTCTCGATTACAATCTAGGCTTATTAGCTCAACCATCATTACATTATCTGAAACATTATTAAACCGAATCAATCATTTTATAAAAGAAAGCTAATGATTTTTTTAGAATATAATGTGTAAAAAAAAATAAAATCATTAATTTAATTATGAAATTAATTTTTATGTCTGATAAAATGGGATGCTTTAAGTTTTCCCCCCTGTTGATGATGGTGGGAATATATAACTCTGCATATTAAGAATTATTTAGAGAGGTAAGGAGAGAGAAAATGAAAGTCCCTTCACATGACTTAAAGCTAACTCCACCTCACCTATCCTCTAATTAGTTTATTAATTAAATTAGAGAGAGAAATGGTGAATTTAATAAAAAATAAAGAGTAGGTAGTGTCACTTGGAGTACCTGGAGGGGCTAATTGAGTCTTACCCACAATGCTTAGAAAAAGGTGATTTGAACATATCTATAAAAGGGATATGCAGCTTGAAAACCAAGTCATATTTTTAATATGGGCATTAATTAATTAATTGATTGATTAAGAGGGTTATTATGTTATCTCTCTTTATATATAAATATATATATGTATATCCTTTATGGATGGTTCCAAAGTAATGGTTGCGAAAACAAACAAAGGATGATTAGAAAGTGAATGGGGCTTCTAGTATGATGTAGGATGGTGTCTCTTAATAATACCTAATTATACGTTGTAATTAATTGTCTCATTGGTTAATTTTCCTTGATAAGCACAACTTGGTGGGCCCTAATCACGATTCGGGAGATCTTAATTGATAATATTGGCATCACTTCAATCAACAACAACACATGAAAAGTAGGATTAATGCTCTTCAAAAGCAGTCTTTCTTTCTTTCTAATTTTTTTTTCTTTCTTTTCACAAATTGATGGTGGAAACCATTACAACAAGAGTTTCATTTAAAAAGCTGATTAATTGTCAAGATGACAGTTGTTTATGAATCAACAGCACTTGTAAAGTGTGATTGGACCATTTTTTTTTCTTCCAAAAATCAGGTATAAAACCTATAACAATAAGTAACAAGTCTTACAATTTATGATTTATAACGCTTTTTGTTTGACAAGGATTAATCTTACATCCAAAATAACTTGAGAATACTCTGAGTTACACAAAAAAAAAATTTCTTCATATTTCATGTAGCAAAATAATGTATCTTGTTTGTGTTTTATCAACATATATTTATATTGACAAATCTCCCTTATGACAGGCTTTAAAATATTATCAATCAATGTATTTTCTCTAGTCTTATATAGGTGGATGACTAATTTGCAGAAATTAAAAAATCAGTTTAAATTAGTTGTGTGAAAATGTGTTTGATTTTCTTAAAGCACTCCTTTTAATTATTTACATTAAGAACTACTTTCTTAATAAAAAAATTTATTAATAAGTGCAATCAATAGGAGTAGTTTTTAAAAAGATTTATAAATTTAAGAGATAAAATAAATTGGAGTCTCATATTTAAAATTAAAGTGTATTCTTCGAGCTTTTACATTTAGGATAGAAGAAAATAACACATAAGAGATATTTTCAAAATGCTAACATTGTGTCATTTTGCTTAGATTTCATACGTATAATAGAAGGGACCCACATTTATGAATTTAAGTAATGTGAAACTCACATCGCCACTAAGGTTGAAAATTCAAAATTTTGTTCATGTGGGGTGCCACAAAAGATTAAAGAAGCACATGTGGACCCCATATGGGTGGGACCACAAATGTTGGTTCAAGCAGCGGAGGAACCAATGAGATATTGAGTGCCATGTGGGATACCCTGCATCAATGGAGGACAAACCCAAGATTTCATCATTTGTCTAACCATTTTCAAACCATACTCACACCAAAAATCAACTTCTTATTTCTTCATATCATCATCATCATCTCTCTCTTCTTTTTATTTCTCCAATCTTAAAATGCATGTATCAGCTAGTAAAAGGGTTTGTTTGAATTTTACAAAAGTTATGCACTTTAGTTTTGACAAATAAGTAACTGATTAATTTTATTTGTTTTAATTTCTATACAAATTAGTTATGTAGGATCATAGGAAGTAAAATAACAACATTAAAATTTATATCGTATAATAATTAGTTCTAAAAAAAAAATTTAGGTGATGAGTTGAGTTTTGAAGACTCAAAAAATTAAGGCAGGCCCCACAACTCAAATTAATTTATATAATTCAAAAATCATGAAGAATATATTTTCATATATGTCCCAAATAATATGCATATTTCATTGCTTTAACAGCTTTGAAACGTGGGAATTAATTGATAATATAAGTATATAGATTGGCAATTTAATTTGAGATTAATTAATTCTTTCGGTGGATGCATGAACAATTTCATAGTCATCTAGACTGCCAATGCTGCAACACCATATGGCCACCATGTATGTGTGTGTGACTTTGACAATTAATTCTCCATTATTTGTCAAATAATAACCAAATCACATGAGTGCAAACGAGTAAGAATGTAATTGGAGCTTCTGAAAAATTAAATCTTTAATGTAAGACAAAGAATTCTCAGAACATGAAGCCAAAAGAAGGCACAGGTCTTGCGTTGATCGCCACTGATTCCAACAACTTTATGTCTTCTCATATATATATATATATATATATATATATATATATATATATATCAACCCTTTAAACAGACTGTATGTTTGATAGTTCCAGTTTATAAAGATGACTAAATAGAAAATTAACTTATTAAGAGGTGTACTGATTTTATACATCTTTCCGTTTTTAAATTTAATTTTCTACCTATGGAGGAATGGCACAACCATAGTTTTCGAAGGACCCTAAAAGAAGATCATAGGATCCACATGATAAAGCATATAAAGGTTATGTTAGGTTTCACTGTATATTAAACAATGTTTATTCTAGATTAATTAATTAACCTAAAGAAAGGAGGAATATGACACTAATGTGACACATGTATTATTATTTGGTGCCTCCGGTAACCCTATACATAAGTTATATTAACTATTAATGGATTAATTAATCTCTTGGCCCCACCCACCTAAAGGATGATGGAAAGACCTTTACCTCCCAACATATATACATATGTTTGGGCACAGGATGACGATAAATAGAAAAATCTTGGGGAAGAAAATATAAGGATTAGAAATGCTTTTTCCGCCAATGGTTTGAAATCCTATTTAATAGATATATATATATATATATATAAACATCACACTAATACAATAATTTAGTGCCCCCACAGGGGCGCATATATATGAATGAATATTCTAATGTGATGATGCACATCATTGATCACAATAAGTTGTTTTATTATTAATTACTATTACTACTACTATTATTATTATGGGCATTCTCGGATTTTATTCAAGCAATGATTATTCTTTGGAACCATTTGAAATAGATACATTTAACCTAAATTAAGATGCAATCCTTCAACTAGTTCCTTTTTGTTTTTTGATACAGTTATTTGATATTTAATAACCTTATCAAATTAAGGAGTGTTAGCCTAATCGAGAATAATAGCAAGATTTAATTTATCAACAAATAAAGTTTGAAAATCTTCAATCTTATCTATAAAACCCCTTTGAATACCATTATTATTGTTGGATATATATATCAATCACTTCATTCAAAATTACTTTTCAACTATGGCAAAAAAAAAAAAAACTACTACTTCAAATATGACATGATCTCATATTTGAATTTGTATCATGGAAACAATTCTTTCATCAAATCTCTGATGTCAATGGAAGATTATCTTTTAGGATCACCAAAGCCCACAAAAACTCAACACAAGCTCATTAAACTGTTGGCTTTCATTATGATTAACTAGCTTGACCTCTCATTACCCATGTTATATATATAATAGTACTAATAACTAATTAGTTTAATAGATTATTGGCAACTATTGTGGATTGTATATGTGCTATAATGATGATTGATGATCGAATCTAACGGTCACAAAAGAATTGTGAGCTTTCACTCCAAAGTTGATCCAATCATGGGAATTCACAAAGATATTTGGGTTTAATTTCTCATACATGGGAAAAAATTATTTGACTAATTGCCCAAACGGCAACAATGGGGACAAGGTGGGTCCCAACAGGAGTTGCGATGAAGACTTAGAGAGTATGATACATTAAATATTTCTAACCATTATGATTATTATTAATTATTATGCTTTTTAAGTGGGATACTACAAACCCTAAAAAAGCTCTCACACTCTCGTAGTTAGTAAGATTCGCACAGATCTCTCCCAAAGAAAGAAAACATCTTTACAAATTTATATATTTGTAGATTTCAACGTCAATCACGCAAACATCCTAAACAATTATTCATCATCAAACACGTAATGGTAGGGACCCAAACCCTAAGTTCTGTAAACTCACCTGAACGTTATATATTCAATCTCTCTCTCTCTCTCTCTCTCCAGGTCATGATCTATAAGGAAATGCCCTTTCAAACAAGGAAACTGTGATGTTTTTGGCGACTAGATATCTCATTTTGTTTTCATATGGTAAGGTTTTCCAAGGGCAAAAAGAAACAAAAAAAAAAAAGAAACTTTTTTTTTTTTTTTTAAAACTTTAGTTAGGGACATCTCAAAGTAACTATAGGATTGAAGCAGAAGCCGAGCTTCTTGTGTTGACTTTTATGGACGAAAAAAGCCATGATCATGATGATATATCTGAGACAATATATATGGGGACAAGAAGAGAGAGAAGAGGTTGGAATAATGTGGAACAGACATATCTAGCATGAGATATGGGAAGATGAATACGATGTTGACACGTGGGCCACAAAGCAGTGATTGGCAATGGGACTGACGGTGTTAGATCTGAGCATCATCGTCGTCGTCATCATCGTCAATATCTCAGTTTAGGATACTGGACGCCATATATCATACTATGTAACTAAGCTCCTAACTGGCTTCATCTCTCTCTGCATGTAGCCAGGGCTGCTTTGACTTTTTCTAAAGAGAGAAAGTGAACAGTCTTGTGTTGGTGGTGGGTGAGAGCAGTGTCGGCTTCTCTTACAGATCCATAATTGATGCAATAGGAAACACTGTACCACCATCTACCAATATTTGTCACAGGTGTCCTTGGCTAACATATAATCTTATAATTTACTGATACGAATGCTTCTTTATATATAAAAACTGATGGATTTGACCTTTTAATAAAAGAAACAACGGTTTTAAGTTTGAATTTGGAGATATATATTGGAAGTGTCTGGTTGTCTTTGTACCGCTATAAATCTACCCGACTGTGTGAATTAAGTGGGGCCTAATATTAGTTTCGGTCCTAATTATAAAATCTATAAATAAGGTACTATGATTAAGATAGGAGGTAATATAACTTTTAAACAGCGGATCTTAAACAACGAAAGGGTATCCGAATAAAGCTAAAATTTGGAATAAGATACCTAAAAATTTGCTAATTGTGAGCTGTGCAGGAGTGGTGGGTCGGAGGAAGCAGCAGCAGGCTGAGGAGGAAACAACTGAGACGCGGGCTGCACGCCTCACGGTGGCTTATTGGGTTTCGTTCCTCTACCAAAGTTTCTGAGATAAGTTCTGTAAACAGTATGTGAGATTACGAAACTACCCCTGCAAGAGGAGGTGGTGGGAGAGGAAAAAAGCTTTCATTTCAGGCTTCAATTATAATGATGGGAAATTAATTATTTGTTGCTGTAGCCAGCTTGGGTTTTTTCCCCGCCTCTCAACCATTGTTGGAGGAAAATGGTGGCAAAACGTACGTGTCATAAATGGAGTGGGTCAATCACTGTGACGACATGAACAGAAGATTCTTCTTCCTCTTCATCATCATCTTTTCATAGCAAATGCCGAGTAGTTGCTTCAAACACTCATCTGATAAGCTGCTTCTTGATTGGACCTTCTCACGCAAAGTTTCAAAACGCATCAAAAAAGAGTGGAAGCAAAGTGCCACACAACATCCCACACAACATATCCCTCCAAATTTTCCAACCTAATTGCTTTGCTTTTAACACACAAACACACACATCCCCCCTCTCTCTCTCCCCCTCCCCGGTTGGTTGGAAAATCAATTTGCATCATGTCTTCAATAGGTTTGGGTAGTAATATATAAAACTTGGTGACGGGTCCATTATTATTTGTACTATATATATATATATATTTTGCATGTTTGCTTATTGAAATGACTTTGATGCCTCTAATTAATTAATAAACCATTAAGTTCATCATCAGTTAAACCGTTGCCCTTCAACGTGCATATAGAAACCCTATATATTATGCTTCGTATAGGGTATGTGTATGTGAAGCAGCAAAATTTAAAAAAAAAAAAAATCGAAGTCGTTTGTGTATAAGTATATGTTGGTGATCCAACGGGGCAATCATTTTTTATGGTTAAACCCGTATCAAACTCCAATCTCACATGCACCACATACTTAATAATCCAGTCTTAGCTTGCCCCAATATTTTGATTACAAAATGAATACCCAGTTGATGATATTGTATTATTATTACTATTATATGTGGCTGATTTTACAGAAAATGCTCCATTTTGGTCAAATAATTGAGAAGTAAGGTCAGTTTGGTAACTTCAACATGGGAACTGGGAAGAGACAAACGCAATCCCTTGGGTCCCCTGAGCATTCTTGGGTCGTGTTCCCATATTTCACACACTTTCTCTTCTCCTCGGGACGTCCGCAAACTAATCCTCTCTCTCACTTTCTCTCTCTCTCTTCACTGTGTACTTATTTGTGTATGGCTCTTGTCAAAACTCACTCCTGAATCCCAAGTATAAATAGACCCACAACGCATGCAGAAACTCCTTGTAGTATATATTTTCACACTTATAATCTCTCTCTCCCTCTCTCTCTAAATCTCACATCTCCTCTTTGATCTGTCTCACACTTTCACTTACCCTTTCGGTTTCATATTCAAAGTTTCTAACTTTGATTCAAATCTCAGTTATGGAGGATCCGATTGATCAGTACCAAACGAAAAGAGCTAACCCCACTAATTCCACCACGAGATTAAAGCTCTTCGGCTTCAATGTTCAAGAAGATATGGAAGATGAAGTGGTGCTTGAAGATGTATCAGATTCCAACGGCAAGCCTGCCACCCCGTCTGGGTCACAGGATTCCGGCGGCGGCGGAGGAGGTGGCGGTGCGGCGTTCCTTCCTTCCTCCGGTGACAGGAAATACGAGTGTCAGTATTGTTGCCGAGAGTTTGCGAATTCACAAGCGCTTGGTGGGCACCAAAACGCGCACAAGAAGGAGCGTCAGCAGTTAAAGCGAGCGCAGTTGCAAGCCACGCGCAACGCCGCCGTTTCGTTTGTTCGGAACCCCATAATCTCCGCCTTCGCCCCTCCGCCGCATCTCCTGGCACCGAACGGCTCCGTTGTGATGCCGGCGGCTCCGGCCTCCTGGGTTTACATGCCACCACGTTCCGCGCCGTCTCCTTTCCACGTGTCGGTGTCGCACGGCTGTGTATTCCCGTCGTCGCCGCCGAATAACGCTGTGAATTATAGTGGTATCACCGGTGGTAGATCTGCGGGTACAGGGATGGTTTCCTACGGTGGCGGTGCAGGGGATTCGTCATCCACATTGTCGTCCCTGGGGTCGCCGCAAGGACTGTCTCGGGTCAACGGGCGGGTTGACGGGCCTTCCTTGAGTCGGTTCTCCAAGGTGGAAGCTGGGCCGAGCTTCGATGATTCGTTGGGTTTAGACTTGCACCTTAGCCTGGCACCGGCTGCGCCGTGATGTCTCGGCTCGGCTCAGTTTCGAATGAAAAATTGTATCCATCTCTATAGGTTCAGGTTTGAGACTCCGCTTATGGCTGGCTGCTACTCAGCTTCAGCTTCATGAGCTTCGGCTCTCTTCAAATCTTGTACATTTTCATATTTATTTGTTTATTTTTTTGCACTTTAAAAGCTACTGATTTTTCACTTAGCCATTGGTACACATTGCACTACTCATTACCCATTCAGTATTGTACACATGGGTGATCTCTATCTCCGTTGATGGGTTCTCATTGACTTCTAACATCATCAATTATTCTCAAATCTTCAAGAACCACAAAATATATGATAGAGAAAAATACTTTTTTTAAAAAAAAAAACGAAGCAATCAATCAAAATGGTCACTATTTGCGATGAGAATATATAATTAGCTTTTCATAAATTTTTTTATATTAATTAATTATAACTGCTTGTAGTGTACAAACATGCATGCACCATTATTTTGGTGTTATATTATAATTTGGACAATGACTTGAGCATATCGATCACAGTATGGAGAGTGACTCATATCTGACCTGTAATACATGTTTTTGAAGCTTTTGACAACCAGTTTTATATATCAGTGTCAAAAACCTAGCTACTAGAAGCTTGGCTTATGTACCACGAGACTCATATAATAAATAAATAATTAAATTAATTCCTGCTATAATGAGCACATATAGCAATTAACAACAAGAATGCTAGCAATTACTAGCTAGTATAATTTGTTTAAAAAAAATACATAAAGTAGCTACTTGGTTATAAACTGAGTCATTGTTGTTATATTGCACCAAATCAATCACTTAACTTTCCAGGGCATTTGATATGATTTGATTTAATTTATTGGCTACTTCATAAGTAATAGCATAGGGTTACAAGCGGGATTGAACATGCATGTGACTTCTCCACTTACAAGAGACCTCTCATGCCATTATATTAGACTACAAAGCCATCGGCTTTTTCTTGTTCTTCTTCTCTGAAAAAAGAGGAACATATTATTAAAGTGGCATTCTTTTTCTTATTCCACTGGTCATCCTTTCCTTTTTAATTATGAGTAGGAACAATAATGAGTGAACCAATAGAGATAGGTAGGGCTTATATAAAAGGTACAATTAATGTTGGAGGAAATTTATGACAATTATGAAAGAGGGTCTCTGAATTTGTGTTTCTTGTTGTAAGCTGGCGCGGCCGGATGGTACAAAATTTGTATTCACATGATGATTATTAAAGGTCACAAAAGTCTGCGTCAATATGTACTTCTGAGAGGTGAAACCCAAGAATAGTATCCGCAATAAAACGGTCATGCATTCACAATATGATATTATGCTTCTTGCTCCTTTTAATACGGCTCATGATTTTTGGGGAAAATGCGGAAAAGTCCTTCCATTAGATTTTTTTTTTTGGGTTGAGAACTAGTTAAATTAGCATACTGGTATTTTGTGTGCACAAAATTTGCAAAGTACCAATACTTTGTGTGTATTAAAACTTCTTAGATCCTTCTCATCAATAAAATTGTCAATATGGGAGACTTTCCCCTATCTTGCCTGTTTTTTTTTTTTTAATCATTTTAAGATATACTGCTCCATGTCAGCTTCATGCGTTTAGGTTTTGTTTGATACCCCAAATTTATTTTATGGAATGAAAATAAGGGGTTATATGTCCGAGAACAATGGTAAAGTTGATGTTGTATAACATGCAACTCATGAGTTACCAACAAAGAGTTAGTCTAATAGTGTAAGGTTCCACTAGATCTCTCTGAGTCTTGAGTTTGAGTCCAAAAAGAGACACTTTTGCAGGAAGAAAAAATCATGAATCCTGAATTGGATAGTCAGTTGCTCAGATACCTAGCAATAGAATCTAAAAAAAAACACAGGACACCGAGTGATAATATAAAAAAAAAATGAAAATCATGAGTTTAAATCCCAAAAATGGTCCCTCCACTCGCATGAGGCTTAATGAAATGAATACAAAACAGAATGGAATGAGAATGAGAGTGAAAAAAAATGTAGTATTTTAAAAGTATTTTTGGTGTGTCAAAAAAAAATAATGGAATTTGAGATAATATTTGTTTGACATAAATATTCTAATGATGAAATAGCAGTTTTAAGAACCCTAAAGACCAAAATACCCCTTATTGTAAAATGATAAATCAACTTTTTTTTAAAAAGAAAAAAGGTTCAAGCGGTTGCGAAGAGCTAAAGACCAAACGGAGGGAGGAGAGTGACGGTGGATATGGAGCTGCTCAGCACCAAGGGAGGTTGAGGACGATGGTGAGGAAAAATGATTGATTGCATCGGAAATTCGCATGAAATTATTGAGGGTATTTTGGTCTAAAAAGTACAGTTGCCATGAATGTGGGGGAAAAATGTAACAAAAATTCCTTCAAATTAAAACCCCTAAGCAACAACTTTTTCTTTTCAAAAAAAATTAGATGGAATTTTGGGTTTTATGGAAAGTGTCTTTTATATGTTCAGCAAACAAGATAATTTAATTTGGTCCGTTCCTTCTCTTTTCTTGAATTCAGATTATATCACACTAAAGACGATCTTAGTACGTGTTTATTTGAATATGTAGTATATTGGCCAATGACGGAATACCATATCAGCATGAAATTCCTTGCCGTAGAAGAAAAGTTGCCAGTTTGTGACTTGGAGTAAGAAGATGGAGTATTTTGTGACTTGGTCCAGTGAAAACGCTAGTATATTACTTCCTCCTATCTTAAATATAGAAATTAGTTGGAGGGTTTGCTTTAATTAAATATAAAACTTTAATTCATTTTTTCCCAAACTTATAATTTTTAAAAAATTTTAAGAGGGGTGTAGTCCATTTTATAAGCTTTAATAATTTGGTTTTGTCTTAATATTTAATGTATTTTTTCAATTTTGTCATTGATTATTTATTCTTTCTCATTTGTTATACTTTTTTTTATCACATTTTCTCACACATTTTCTTTCATCCGATTTATTATAAGAGCATATTTGGAAACAAAAAAATATTTTTAACCTATTTATTGCTTGTAACTAATTTTAACTAATTGTTCATTATCTATGAATTAGTTATTTGAAACTTATAATAAAACCAGAAAAAATATTTATTATAAATAATTAACTTAACTAATTTTTTTAATATTTATAAATTAGTTATTTATCTCCTATATTACTAATAAGAAAGAGTAAATTAGTATGCCGGCAGGAACGTTGCAAGTTTAATTTTATAAGTAAACGTTCTCAACATTAATTGAAAAAGTAATTGTTTATTTTGCCCCATAATGACCATGGAAGTGGTTGATCTCTGCTTCATTTAAACCATTAATTAATTACAAATTATATAAATATATACCAAGAAAGAAATCAAAATTAGTGGGGAAGACAATCTCCTGAGATGAAAACTGTCATTTGTTAGGAACGACATGTGGGACCAAAACTTGCCAACGTTTATACATTGTAAAGATGCAAAAGGACCTTTTCTTTTATTCTCTTCCTCTTTTTTTTTTTAAAATTTTTATAAACTTTATTAACATTCAATATAATCTCCAAAATCTTTCATTTTCTTCCTGAAGGCATCAAAAGAAGCAGTTTGTGTGTGTGTGAGAGAGAGAGAGAGAGAGATGGAGAGAGAGAGAGAGGTCATTAAGAAAACAAGAGAGACAAGAAGGACTAATCTTGTAATGAAGATCTATGTTAAGCTACAGTACAGTTTCCATCAATGGAAATCTTCTTTTGAAATTAATTGAAACTATGCTCTGAAACGCTCTTATTAAATTACAGAGAATTTTATGGAAGTTCGATCGACAAAGCTTATGTTACGTGGTTGCACACTAAGAATAAAATCCAATTTCACAGCAAGAAAAGCACGTTAGCTGCTCATGAATCAATAGGTTGAAGACACGCCAAAAAAACATAAACATAAAATAAAAATGAACACACACACACACACATATTAGGGTTTTCTTGACAGGATTGTAGTATATTCCGAAAACTCTTGTTGATTGTCCTTTGCTAACTTAAAAGTGAAGTTCAGAAATGGAACAATATTTTAAGTGAATTAAGATAACGCAAGGTCGGTGCTTTTGCCACCCATTATTGAGATCTCTGATTCATATGCGTCCAACCCAAAAGCAAGATTTGGCCACTTAAATTGTTTAACCAAAAATGAGATATATAAAGTTTCAGATGGATGACATCATCTCCCATGGCTTATTAACCATGAGATTTGGTTAATGGAATCTGGTCTAGTAGTTGATCTCCACAAGGCAACTTAAGGGAAAATATTTATATAGATAAGACTTTAAGTACGTATAAGTTGGAAGATGCTTTCGGTTTTCCTTCTTCTTTTGTAATATTTTTCTTGCTTGAAACTTGTAAAATGTCTTTGGTTTGATTCTTAGAAGCAAGAAAAGGATGGCTCTGGTTTTAGGTTTGAAACTGTGTGCATGCAATTGGAAAAGTTTTTGCTTTCCTTTCCTTTCCTTTCCTTCTTTAGGTTATTTTTTTTCTTTTGAAAAAAAAAAAAGAAAAAGAAAACTGTACTCTGATCTGATGCCTTGTGGCTGGCGAGGAAAGAAACTAATGAATGAGAAATTCGAACACAAATCCTTACTTCGCTGAGCATAAGATTCGACGTGGATTGGTTTTCCTCTTCTGCACAAAATGATAAGAAACCTTTACCCCTCTAATTAATGAACCGTCTTTAATTTCTTGTTAGTTTAAGTTTAATAAACCCATATTATTGCAAATAAATGGGAAACATTTTGAACAAATCTTTTTTCTTTCTTTTGTGACATAACTTAAATAATATTGTTCAAAAGATCAGTGAGCAAGCTAGCTCCAGGTTTCTTGGGACGACCATATACGCAAAACTCTTTTGTTAGCTTACCCATCACGTTCAAGCACTCGTGAACGATCGAAAGAAACCCAAAGAACAATTTCTTTTGAACTTTTGACATATTTAAGGCGTCAGAAAGAAGTATATATATAGTGATAAGGACACTTGAAGAAAAGTGGGAAAAAAGAAGTGGGAGTTAGATTAGGATTCTTTAATTTAATTTCCTTTTCTTACCCACACACATGTACGTACCTATAATTAATGGAGCTTGATTGGCGGTCTCGTGTTATGGTAACGTGATCAAAGGGTGGCCAGCTGGTTACCAATCAATAATGTTTAGTTTTAATTTGGAGACCTATGACTTTATTTTCCTTTCCTTTCTTTTCTTTTCTCTCTTCACAACAAAGTTCATATATTTCTTCATCACTTAACAACAAATATGTAAGACAAAGAACCCTATATATCTAAATGTTTTTCTTAACTTTTTAATCAAACAAGTTATGTTGGCATTTCCATCTTATTAATCAACCAAGCTAGTAGCTCATTAATTTGTTTTTTTCAATTGGAAAACTTGCATCATATATATTTATATATGTATATCATGTACCTTTTAGTAGGCAAACAACTACATGTGTGTAGTGCAAGCATCCACTAATTTGATGTTATTTAATTGAATCATGACAAAACATTCCAGATTAGGGGGAAATTAATAACTCAATCTGATTGATTGTATATATAGAGAGAGGGATAGAGGTTGTCAATAATAATGTTTGAAAGAAAACCGATATATGGTTGGATATTACGTAGTGTTAATTACGGTATGGAAAGATCAATGGTTGAAAGTCTTTGAAAATGTACTTAGCTGAGGTAAAACGGGAGAAAAAAAGCATCTCAAGTTGTGGAAAAATATTGCTTGATACACTCAGTATAGTTTGAATATTTTGGTCCATAATGATTTGATGTGGTTATATATAAGACAAAGCTTTAGTTGTCTACATAATGAATCGATCACTTACTCCCAGGGTTGTTCTTTACGACTTTTTATTGTTGCCTTAAATTTAGTTATCTGCTTCACAAGAAAAAATAATTACCACAGAATGTGGGGAAGCTAATTGACCAAGCGGTGCCATTTTCCAATACTCTTTCGCCTTTGTTCTTTAAAAGGTCAAGTTCATAAATAAAAAGTAGTAATAATAACAATAATGGAATCATATACAAGTTCACACAGCCATGCATGCAATTCGTATAGTGCTTTCGCCGTAACATATTAGCATATGTTCACACACGAGCTTAAGGGTGGAGTCAGAATTTTATTATGAGGGGACGCCGAGATCAAAAGGCATATAATGTATATATAAAATCTTCAAAATATCTTAATTGGGAGCTGAAAATGTATAATACATATACAATACTACCTCAAGTTCTTAATATAAAAACTAATTTGACATTTAATTTAGTCTTAAATATAAGATCCCAATTCACTTTGTCTCTCATATTTATTTATTTTTTTCAAGGTAATCCTCATAATAGTTATACCTATTAAATGTTTTATCAAATGGTACGTAGTTTTAGCTAATACACATGTTTAACAAGGATATTTTAAGAAAGATAACAAGTATTTATTACAAATAACTGACTTAACGAACTTTTTTAATATACTCAAATTAGTTAACTAGTTCTTATATTAAGGATCGAAGATAGTATAAAGAAAATAATCTTGAAAAATTGGAGGGAGAGAGGACGCCGAGATCAAAAGGCATATAATGTATATATAAAATCTTCAAAATATCTTAATTGGGAGCTGAAAATGTATAATACATATACAATACTACCTCAAGTTCTTAATATAAAAACTAATTTGACATTTAATTTAGTCCTAAATATAAGATCCTAATTCACTTTGTCTCTCATATTTATTTATTTTTTTCAAGGTAATCCTCATAATAGTTATACCTATTAAATGTTTTATCAAATGGTACGTAGTTTTAGCTAATACACATGCTTAACAATGATATTTTAGGAAAGATAACAAGTATTTATTACAAATAACTGACTTAACGAACTTTTTTAATATACTCAAATTAGTTAACTAGTTCTTATATTAAGGATTGAAGATAGTATAAAGAAAATAATCTTGAAAAATTGGAGGTCACGGTCCCTATATACCAGCTCCCATCACTCCCCCACGCTTCACACACACACACACACACACACACACACACACACGACTATGGCTTGCTTATTTATTAGTTAATAATCTAGTTATGTTGACTATCATAACAATGAAACGCATCTGTCAAACAAATTTTTGCAGTGACATTGAGCTTAACGTCTATTAATTATAGGTGAGTTGATCTGTACAAGGGACTTGATATTCTTTAAATAAAATTGCTCAAGAGTTTGAACCTTTGGGAAAAAATCACAATGGGAAAACCATTTTTAATTGTATTTGATAATCTCAATTAAGAATAAATGTCCACATTTAGTACACATCAATGTTTTGAACAAATCTCCAATAGTAAAATACTTGTACTTAATAAAATTTAATAGATGTATTAAAAAAATAAACAAGCTAATTAAAGGCCAAACCTTTATCTTTCTCTTTAACTTTTCCATCCAACATTATGTATGGAACTTGATTGGTTAGCCGCCCCATGCTGCAAATCATAATATTGTGGAACATAATGTAAGATGCAGTGAGCTCAGTTATTATAACATTGAACCCTATATATATATATATATATATATATATATATATATATATATATATCCTAAACAAAAACCCTAATAATTAATCTTCTCCAGAAGTAACACACAAGAGATCATCAAAAAGCAACCCCATGAATTATATCAGATAATTGATTCATACACACCTAGCTGTTACTGATCATTACCTTGTGGTGCCTATGTATAGCTATGTAGTTGCCATATCCATAGCTTAATTTCTATAGGACAATAATATCCATTATTATTATAATAACTTTCATGATAAAATTAAAGTATATCTTCCAGTTGCACATGAAGGCCTTCTGTTTCATCTAATTACCTGGTACCCGACAATCAACCGAAATCATTTAACTTTTTACCGACAAAATTACCAGAGACATGCTTCATTATGAGTTGGTTGGTTTTTTTTTTTCCGAAGAAGAAAAGGTGTTTTAATGAAACTCATGACGCACAGTAGAAACAAAATCCTTTCTTCTTGTATTTATTTATTTATTTTGTGTGCTCGCAGAAAATTCAAAGTTAACGTTGAAAATTGCTTCACGCTGTGCTGCCTTTTAGTCGACCAGACCTCATAAGAAAGATCGGAAAAGAAAAGAGATTGATAGGTGACAGAGAAGAACACGTACTAACTAACACTCATCAAAGCAAGCCATCCAATTGAGAAACAGCTATACACATATCTAGAATGAATGATATATACATAAATATATATATATATATATATATATTTATGGTGGTGGGTGGGTCACGACTGACTTTTACTTTAAACTAGCTACCTTGAAAACTTTAGATTTCGAATAATTACCCACTTTGAATTTTCGCTTTGCTTTAACACAGTTTGAATCAATGAAGTGTGGACTTTATTTTACAGGAAAGCTTGGTATGTTTTGAATTGATCAATAATTTTTTGAGCTGTCACACTATGTTAATTAGAAGTCATGTGTGTGTCTCCACTTTAGGTGATCTGCTTGCCTCCAACTTTTCTTTACCACGTTAAAAAATTCCAAAGGTCGTGTTTTCTAAGCGTGCATGTATGGGATATCGTATGTGTTAGATTTCGGATCTACCCTCAATGGATCGGGATATTTAATGAGGGTATTTGGCTGAATTAGAGTATACCATTAGTTAAATTAGATTTAATTATATAGAAGATCAAAATATATCTTATTTAGTTATGATATTATAAGTGGTGATTGTGAGATATTTTTAGTATTAATCACAATTGTTTATCTATTATTCAAAAGGTGGATAAGATATGAGATATTTCCTATTGTAAATGTCTGGCCTTCCTTTCTTTAGTTACCAATTTCCATGTAAGATATTTTTGATCTAAATATTGATTGTTTTTGCGTATAAGGGTTTGTTTCTAAAGAAACTACATTGTTACTTGAAAAGTTAAAAATAAATGAGATGATTTTTTAAGGAATATTCTTGTTATCGAATGTATGAATGTATCCCTTTATTTTTTAAAAGAAAACTTTCCTGTTAATATGATCTTCTAGATTCCATGCATATCTACTATTGTAGTCGTGGGGCTTGTTTATGCGGTAACGTAGTACATACCTTCCTTATCTTCAAATGATTCATTTTCAATGTCGGTCCCTAAAGCAAAATAAATATTTCAATCCAATGTCTAGTTTCTTTATTCTCGTTTCCTCTGTCAAAGGTGTGGAGGGAGAGAGATTACTTAGCTTATTCGTAAGGAAAAAATCTTAGGACCAAATGCGCGCAGATATATTTTGTATTCCTTCTAATCTCAGATGTAAGAGTTAATATCTTAATCAACTCTACCTCTCAAATTTATAAGGTTTTCCCTAAGCTCTTCTTATCGGTTGCACATATCAAGGAGGTTTTCCTAGTTTTCAATGCAAATGATTAAAATGGGGTACTTTAATCAATATACATATACTAATTTAACAAATTTTCTTATATGTAAATTCATTATTTGGCTGGGACGAAAGAAAGTATATAGTATCTTAAGAATCTGCAAGAAATATTGTTTATTTTGCAAGTCTTCTGACTAATCTTTGCTTACTTTCTTACTTGATGTTTAAAGATCTTTCCCGTTTTGCAACTTGCACTCCTGAAAAAGAAATCCTCAAGAGATGTTTCTAATTATATTTTGCAAGTCTTTTTGCCGATTTTAAAACTTTTCTAGCTCAATTTCTAAAGACCTTCTGGTTTGATCTGATCACTTGGTCTTGAAAAAGAAAATTCCCCTATTCTTAAATGGATCTGTAGACTGATGATTACTGATAGATGATTTATAAATAGGTATATATACGTGTCAATAAACAAATTGTTGTGCTATATCCTTTTATTTGAAAGATTGTCAAACAATAAAGGTGATCAGGATTTCTTTTGAAGTTCTGACGACATATCCCATGGTTCAGAAGAATTGCAGCAAACTGTTGCTTTCTGAAAGATTAAGATTCCAAAAGCTTGCTGTCAAGTTGAAGATCAACGTTTGCGGTGGCTGTCATCGTATTGTTTGTAGGAGATATAGGGATAGTCTGGTTCGTAATATTCTCTTAGGTCACTTTAGTTTCTTCTTGTACTTAGACTTGAACGGTTTTCGTTGCTCAGATCAAAAGCTGGGTCCCAAACAAATGTCCTCCCTTGTAAACACTTTTTCGACTGCTTTCATATCAGTGACATGCATTATTTTGCCTATCTAATTAGTATCAGAACCTAATGGATCCAAAAATAAGCCATACACATCCACTAAACTTCACAATCATGCCAAACTTTCCCCCTCTTTTTCAATCACCCACTGAAAGGCTACACCTATGCCTTTGATTCCTCCTCAGATACCCTAAGGTGCCGTTTGGGTTGGATCAAAGTTGAGGAAGCAACAATGGCAGCATGGCATACTTTTTTCCTGCAAATAAAGAAGACGTGGGCCTGTTTCACCCTGGTAGTGTTAGGAGACTTATTTCCTCTCTTTTTCTTTCCTTCGTTTTCTTTTTCCTTTTTTTTTTTTAAATTTGAACTAAACAAAGCCTAAGGGTATCCGTCCTTCTCTTTTCTCCCCCCACAATTCACCCACTCATGATATTTTGTACAAGGGGTTGGAACTCACAACCCCATGATTAAAAAAAGACTTACTATATGTTTGGATGGGAGAAAAATTAGGGACGAAAGAACACTAGGAGGAAAAACTCTAAAAAATGGTATAAGAAAAAAGTTTTTTACTTCTGTTGGAAAATTTCTTTCCTAATATTTCCTACCCCCATTTTCCTCTCACTTTTTCTTCCATCCAAACATAGTCTTAAAGGAGGCATTTAGTGTACATGTCATTGGGTTACAGAGCCCTAACAATCGTTTTTTCTATTGATATAGTTTTATGTTTTTAGTTTCTCTCCAGACACACACACACACACACACACACACACACACACACACATATATATATACGTATTGGTAATGCCTAGGGCACATGAAGCTTGTGAAACTAAATTCATAATTTCTAAAGTGTGAGCTTTTGAAGTTTGTGAAGTTCTATAATTTTTTTCATGCACACTTGGTTTCTTCAACACACACTGTGCAGAAGATGAATTCTTGGATGCTTTTTTGGTGCTTGAACTGTAACACTCAATATTCAATATTTATCACACAACCCTATTATTCTGTATCTCAACTTATAACTCATTCCGATGTTTTAATCTGTTGGACCAAATCTAAGAAAATCTCTTTCAAAAATTTTTTTCTTCCCTTTGCATGCGCAAGGATTTGAACCTTAATTATTGTACATAAGCATATACATTCATCTTTTCTATTAGGATCATAGCATATATATTAGTAGATGAACTCATAAGTCACATTTAGCATCTTCTACTAGAATGAATACCTGTTAATGACAGATGAGCTTTTAATATTATTGATTGCATTCAGCCTCTTCTACTAGTATCAGACTTTATATATATATTATATATATAATATATGTATGTATATATAACTAGGGCTATGCATTTCAGAGACTGAACATGAGAATTCTTGTCTCCTGTGCAACATTGTTTAATTATTACTATCCCCTGTTCTTAAATAAGAGCTAATGGGACGGTTGAATTTGGTATTAAATATAAAATCTTAATGCATTTGTTTTTTATCTTTCTCAAAATATTCCTATTGATTGATTGCAACGGATTTCTATTAAGAGATAATTTTAATAATCCAATACACATAATTGAAGAGATAGTTTAGAAAAATCAACACATATCTGTAATAAATAACTAACTTGGCTAATTTATTTAATATTTCTAAATTAATTATCTAATTCTTAATTAAAAATTGAATGTAGTAATCATGAGAACAACAAATGGTGGTATCCTTGGATGGGGAACAGGATACGCGGTTGGTCCTATTTAATTAAAGAGATGTGGGGCTCCCCCCAGTTTTTGTTTTCTGGAACAGGACAGACCATGCAAGTGCTTCATCGGAAGAAGCACATGGGTTTTACAGGCACTTCAACTTTATCAAAGAGCATAAAATGAGTGGTGTTGGTGAGTTGTGAAGGACTCTAAAGTCTAAAAATCTCTGGAGAATCAGTGTGCAGGATGTGTCAGTGGGTCTCTCTCAAACTATCAGTTTGCTAAAAGTACAATGAGGTTCATTGAAAGGAATCTAAAGTAGCTATATCCTTAAAGCATTGAACTGGCTCGTCTAGTCATGCCCATTGTACATATCTGCACGTAACTTTGAAGTCATTTTATATACTTTGTGCTAATATAGAAGTTAGTTAAGAAATTATTTTGATTTTAATATAAGATTTTAATATACTTTTTTCTTAATTTATAATTTTTTTTCTAAATTATCCTTATTGATATAAGATTTTAATATACTTTTTTCTTAATTTATAATTTTTTTCTAAATTATCCTTATTGATTGTATATATTAAGAGAGTTTTTATTAAAGGTAATCCCAATATAAATGATTAAAAATAGTATTTTAAGAAAACCAACACATATATTTTATAACAACTTTTTTTTTGAGCAAAAATATATTTTATAAACAACTAATTTAACTAATTTCTTATAAAATTTTTGCAAATAAGTTTCTAACTTCTGTATTAAGGATCAAAGAGGGTATTTACAAAATAAGCATTTGATAGTAAGCAAGGATATTTGTGCAAAAATAAGCATTTTGTGATATGAATGGTTAGTGCCCCTCTGTTTCAAAATATAGATCTTTTTTGTAACCAAAAAATAGATCTTTTTAAGGTTAAATCACACAAATTAAGAAATGCAATAATGAATACCTGAAAGCATGAACTATATTACCGAACTTTCCCCTTATTGAAAGCTCCATTGTGTTAAACTTAGTTAAAATTGTTGGAGTAAATAAGGATAAAAACAAGAAAAATGTTTTGTTTTGAATTTCTAAGAAGACTTGTAAAATGAAATAAAATTTTCCTTAAAAAGGACCTATATTTTGAAAAGAGACAGTATTTTGAATCCAAGGGTTTTTGTTTAAAAAAAAAAAAAAAGACTTGCACTTGTATTTGGACATGTTCATTTGCTAACAGTACCGTTAATCTCGGTAAAGATAACAGAGCATGCAACGCAATCAGTGGCGCCAGCGAAGAACCTTCATTTCTTTTTCTTTTTCGTTGGGATTTTTTTAAATAAACATGTTCATATTTTTTTTGTTATTTTACATTTTTCATTTATGATATTTATTGTTAATAAGATTTTAAGATAATTTTATAATGCAACAAAGTCATTTATAACAGATTTTGCATGATGAAATAAAAATTAAAAGACATTAGTGGTTTGGACTTGGGAGCAGCAAAAAGGAAAAAATAACTTGGGAATCCAAAGTCCAAAGCATAGTTAAAAAACCTAAATGAAAAAAGGAAGCGGATGTGGGTCAGGACCCAGGATCAAGAAAAATTTAGGGAATCAAAAGTGTTAAAAAAATTAAATTAATTTTCAGCCCAGGCCCTGAACATAAATTTTTTTTGCCTAAAAAAATAAGCGGGGTTTTAAATACAATGTTATATAAAATCCAGTCTAACTCTAATTACTACTCCGGTCCTTATCATAATTATCTTCCATATACTACTCCCGAGGCTCAATACAACATTTTTGTTAAATTGTTATTTTTTCCATTTATAGTATTTCTAACTTACGATAAAACTTCCTAACTAATAATTGTTATTGGAGAGAATTTCTAAATTTGACAAGAAATAACTAATTTTAACTAACTTCGTTAAATTATACTAGTATTGAGTTATTAGATTAGTTGCTTATAATAAAAGGGAGAATTAGGATTTGAATCTGTTCTTTTTTTTCCGCCCTACATGAATCATCAAGTTAAAGAAAAGAGACATGAGAGAAGGAGAGAACATGAACCCAGATTCATCTCCTCGTAATAATGAAACAATGACCTACTTATATCATCCACAGATGCCAGTCACCCCACTAGACAAATGTTTAATGAATCAAACTAATTTTGGTTGGACTATTACGAAAACAAAGAATTTGTTAACAATTATGGAGACAAATTAGAAATCATTTAAGCATATCACCAGAAAAATGAAATTAAATTATTTGCATTAGAGCGATACACAGCCTAAAAAATTCAGATCTACAGGATGTGTGCTTCAATTTTTTTTTTTTTCCTTGGCCAATTATTAGAGTGACATTGGTTGTAGTCAGTTGTGCTCCAAAACCAGAGGAAAGACTAGGATCAATCTTCGTTCCATCTCACTGCTACAACAAACATGTCTTTCCTGAAAGATGCAGAAGAGACACACATCCAACACAACGCTTTTCAAGGCATACACCAACCTAGGACTCATCACAGATCAACTGACATCGATCAAATGTTAAAAAACAGATCCCTGACTATCATGGCGCCACAGAATTATCAGGAGCAGGAACCTAAAGGCCTCAAAAAACAGGGACTACAATTAAAAGGTCTCTAGTCCTGAGCTGAGTAGCCTCGAGTTGTTTACAGGGTCAAAGCCTTGTATGTTACAACTTCCAGTAATGATCAGTACGGATAAAAATTACTCCTCCTCCGAGTTTTCAATTCTTGTGTACAGTTGTAATACTCATAAAAAACAAATAAATAGGTAAGGTACACAGCTTTCTCACTCAATGGCTTCTGACGGCTGAACTTGAGCCGCTACTGTTCACTGGGGATGCATGGTCTCCAAACTGTCTCATTGCCCACATCCATGAGGGCGATGCCCTTAACGGTTAACTCGGCTCTAATCTTATCACTCTTGGGGAAGTCTTTATTATCCTTGCCTGAGTTCTCTCTTCTATCAAACGCAGTACATCATCTTCCAATATTCTGCCCTCTTCAATGCCTTGTCTTTCAACTGCTGCAGAGACCTGTAGAACAAATTTCAAGTCTTTCTCAAATTCCATCCTACGAATGGTCAACTCTTGCGTTAATGCTTATACAAAATAGACAGGCATAAATGTGCAGAATAAATGCATCACCTCAGCATAGGAAGAAGGGGACATTAACCCCAGTACGTCTAAGATCTCTTTAACTTCTTTCTCTACTGCAGCTAGAGATTCCAACAATTCCAAAAGCTGCTCTTCTGGATCTTTTTCTGGATGTCACATTGAAATATATTCCATAAATTACAGACACATGACACAGACTAAAGGAAAAGAAACATGAAATCCAGGCAAAAAAAAACTGAGTTTGAACACATACTTTCAGCATCTTCAAAGAACTGTTCACAAATTTCAAGGCCTCTTGGAAAGCACCCGTAAGTACTACTGGCGTTTGCAAGTCATCTGACATTTTTTCCTCAAACTCTTCTCGCATTTTTTTAATGCAATTCATGGCCGCATCGCTAACTTTAGGTCCCTTTTATTCTGTTCCACACCCACCTCCTTCTTGAAATGATGATAAGCTGCTTCACAATCTTGAAGAGTCTAACCAACCACAAAAATAAGATCCTTACCAGGTGAAAAGAGAAAATATTTCTGGAAAATATTTCCAAGAGGGATCACATCAAACGCATGGCTTCAACCTGTCTTGTCTTTTGTGTGCGCGCGTGTGTTTTAAACATCTATAAATGTAAATCATATCTAATATCAAACTTGTATTGGAAATGAAAATCTATTCATGCAGAAGATCAATCTTTGACTAGGTAACAAGGTAAAAAGAACCATCCTGTGTAACACCAAGCCCTAATTAGCACAACACTATTTTGTGACATCAGGATCCAAGTTATACTTTTTTAACTGATTTTACACAAGCAATGATCACATGTTACGTTACAGGCAAGAACCATCGTTGCCATATACACCATCAGAATAATCTGACCTAGACAAAGGGAGAGTAGAGGTAAATAATGATATCAATAAAATATCCAAGAAATACTAGTGATTTTAATTCAAAGAAACAATTTATGCATCAGTCACGGGACCCTAGGGCATAAAATATTAAAATCACTCACAAACATAACATGTATGGGGAAAAAATAACAACCAGAAACAAGCAATTACATCCAGATTAGATGATGTGAGAAGAAACTGTCTCAACCTCTGGCAAAGAACTAGTAAATTAAACATTGACGCGACAATTTTGATACAGATTATCCAGTGCTGCTTACCTGATATATATAGTAAATAGTGTCTGATGAACTTTCCAGCTGTGAGATTGTGTAATTTAGAGGGGATTTGTAATGAGCACTAATCAAGAAATGTCTCAAAGCAATTGGATGATACCGCTCAGTTATCTGCTCAAAAAGAGGAGAAAACAATTGCAAGGCATCTTTAAGAATATCCTAACACGTAGATGCTCCTCAAAATATAAACAAGACAATAATTAACTGTTATTTACCTGGCGAATAGTAAAGAAGTTGCCCAAGGATTTCGACATTTTCTCATTGTTATTAGTGACATGACCATTATGCATCCAATAATTGATTTTGCTCTCTTGGCATGCAGCACAGCTCTGGGCAATCTCATTCTCATGATGTGGAAAAATCAAATCGATTCCACCACCATGGATATCAAATCTGGAAGTTAAATAATGAGAACCCATTGCACTGCATTCTATATGCCACCCAGGTCTTCCAGGACCCCAAGGGCTGTCCCAACTTGGCTCACCAGGCTTAGAAGACTGCAATTATTACTTATTAGAACATAAGAAATATCTAAGATATTAACTGCAATGTGTACATGGTAAAGGTCTTCAGACCTTCCATAGTGCAAAGTCAGCAGGATGACGCTTTCTTGTGTCTACAGCCACTCGTTCCCCTGCTCTATTATGTTCTAGTTTTTGTCCTGACAAACAACCATAGTTTGGAAAATTTTCAACAGCAAAAAAACATCTCCATCACTTCATATGCAAAGCCATTCTCGATGATCTGCAGAAAAAATCAACCTCCTCAATATATATTAATTCCTTGAAACAAAGAAAAACAATCCCAATAAAATTAATATTTGTCATCACTTTCTCATGCTTATTCCCATAACATATCATTCTCAAACTCAAATGTAAATCAATGTAGCACAAGTATGGCATTGCAACATATGCTGCATTATGTGTCATGAATATTTGATAATATATAACAATTCTTGCAACAAAAAGAATAATAGATGATAAACATTAAACATGTA